>NC_069662.1:942236-1256315 GCF_027244095.1 Hemicordylus capensis | reverse complement strand
GCACAGCACCGTGAGACCTGGTCTCCTTTTTGGCTGGTCTGGTTGGGTGCTTCCTGGTTTTTCCAACTGCATTAGCCCAGTGAGGGAGCATCTGCATTGCATGCAGAAGGTCCCAGGTTCCATCCCTGGCAGTATCTCCTGGGCGCTTTCCAGATTAGACTCTGCAACGGGGTCACAGCATATCTCTGAAGTGTGCTTCCACACTTCCTGTGCTGTGACACCGCAGTCCCTACGCGGACAGAAGGGGGCCATTCATATTTCCAATGCCTTGTTTTGGATTTAATCGCTGCGATATAGTGCTATGACGTCGTATATCCGGTGTAAAGAAGTTACTGGTTTTTCAGGTTGTTAGTTTTCACAGGACGGCTACCCCTGCTGGGCACTTTGCTATTTACATTTTGAAAGCAATTTGCCTGAATGGAAGCATTTTGCCACTGTTGTGCAGCTGATCTGGAAAGCGCCCAGGTGGGGCTGAGAGAGACTCCTGCCTGAAACCTTGGAGAGCTGCTGCCAGTCAGTATAGACAATACTGAGCTAGAGGGACCAAGGGTCTGACTCTGTAGAAGGCAGCTTCCTCTGTTCCTGTAGTCCTGGCCCATCCTGACAGTGTCTTGGGCCTGCAGAGCCCATCCCCTCCCTCAGCATTCTGAACAAACCTCTCTTCCAGGAGTGGCCGCCTGCCACGTGGCCGGGGACCCCCACTACTACACCTTTGATGGCGCCATGGTCTCCTTCATGGGGACCTGCACCTACACGCTGGTGATGGTGTGCCACGGGGACCCTCGCCTCCCCTCCTTCAACATCACGGCCAAGAACGAAGAGCGTGGGCAGCCAGAGGCCTCCTACCTCCGCTCCGTGACCGTGGAGGTGGCCGGGGCCACCGTCACCCTGCAGAAGAGCCGGCGGGTGCTGGTAAGGGGCGGCTGCGAGGTGGGGGGGCAGCATTTGGACGTGAACCAGGATAAGCCGTTGGTGATGGAAAGTGCCCAGGTTGGGTTGGGAGCTCAGCCTCGGGAATTCCTGGTCTACACTACAGACCTAAGCTTAATTCTTAACTAGGGTTGCCATATTAAAGCTTCCCAAATCCAGGTGGCCTAATCCGCATATTATGCAAATTATGTGGCAGCTATCTTGCATTTTATTTATTTATTTATTTGACAGATTTGTCTACTTTTTCCTCCTCCTCTTCCCTCCCATGTGATTGGATCCAGAGTAAAATCCGGGCAATCCGGGCAGCGCATTTGAAATCCGTGTAAATCCGGGTACTATTTAAGCAGCCGAGTGGAGGAACCAAAATCCGGGAGGCTACCCGAAATTCCGGGGGACATGGCAACCCAAATCCTTAACTCCTTCAGTGTGCTACCTCCCAACCAAATACATTTGGGAATTGTAGCTCTGAGGAGGAAATCCTTCAGAAAGAACTCCCAGCAGCACCTTCCAAAGCGACATTTCCCAGGGTCCCTTGTAGGAAAGTGTGGCAGCTGGGCACACTTTCAAAGTGATTTTTATTGTTTTTAAATAACCATTTTATTATATATTTGTTTATATCTGTGTAGCCAAAATGTACCGCTTTAGGGACTTTTTGTTGAAAAGTGGTATATGAATATCCCTTGCCTTGTATTGTATTGTATCGGAATATTCAGGGTGGAGACAGCAGCTTTCCAGCATGCCTGCAACTCATTCCTCTTCTCATCCCCCCCACCATCATCTTTTTCTTTTGGTCTCAGATCGATGGCCTGCGTGTCCGGACCCCCGTGGAGGGACAGATTCCCGGCGTCTCCATTACCACCAGTGGCATCTATGTAGTCCTGGAAACAGATTTTGGGCTGGTGGTGAAGTTTGATGGGAACCACCACCTGGAGATCCAGTTGCCAGGGACTTACTTTGGCAAGGTGACTCCTGGCGTGCCGGCCCCATCCACCCACCACTAGCCCCTACAGAGCTACGGGCATCTGGCCCGTGTGCATGGCGACACCTTCCACTTGGCATGTGTGTTCTTGCCCCAACCTCACCCTCACCCCCACCCCTAAACTCAGGGCTGTGTCTTCTGCTTTGGGACACAGGTCGGCTAACGTTTGACCCTTGTTTCATTCTAACCCAGATGCCCTCCGCCCCAAGTCACGGTCTGGGTCCCGGCTATGTCCTCTGACCCCCTAACTCCTCCCATTGACTCCTGATCTGCCCCTCAAAAGGCCTTGACCTCCCTCTTCCCATCCCAGGTGTGTGGCATGTGTGGGAACTTCAATAACCAAAGCCAAGACGAGCTTCTGATGCCAAACGGGCACTTGGCCAGCAACGCCAGCCAATTCGGGAACAGCTGGAAGGCCCCCGGTGATGCTGACCCAGGGTGAGAAGTCAGGGGTGCTGGTGGTGGTGGTAGTACGGTGTGTCACGAGGCGAGGACCCACAAACTGTTCTCCAGATGAGTTGGGAATTAAAACCATTGCTTAGGGGCTGGATTCTGCTCTTCTGAATGAAAAAATAATCCAGATGTGTCACTCAGAAATCCCAAAAGCTGTTACAGAAAGCGACAGCACTTTGGGAGGTCTGGATCTGTTTATTTAACATACTGTGTGCAGTTTCGACCTGCATGAAAGGACATAGCCTCCAAGCTAGGATCTTCAAGAAGGCCAGAAACTTCTGCTTCTGCCTTAGCCCTTTTCTCTGGAAGGCCCATTCCTGGTTCACTCGCTTGTGATGGATAATCCAGACCAGGCCTGCTCAACTTCAGCCCCCCTGCAGATGTTCGCCTACTACTCCCATAATCCCTGACTACTGGCCACTGTGGTCAGGGATGATGGGAGTTGTAGTCCAAAAACAGTTGGAGGGCCAAAGTTGAGTAGCCCCGATCTAGACAATGAGGCTGTTCTCACGGGCAGCCAAGTCCGGGGTTGGCTGCCCATGAGAACCACGGGGCTCCACGGGGCTCCCGGAGACAGCTCAGCAGCAAACCTTGCTAGGGAGCCCGCCTCTTAAACGAGATTAACCTTGTCCTTGTTGAAGTGATTGTGTCTCAGTGCCAGCTGCTTTCAGCCAGCGCTGCAACCCACAAGGCATTGCACACTCTGGCTGTGGATGGTGGGATTTCCGGGGGCCGGGACGACACATCCTGGCCCCTGCACCTCCGTGCTCCCTTGGGCAGCGGCAGACTGTCTGGGCGCACAATCTGTATACCCAGATGGACCTTGGAGACCATGTGTGGGGAAGGCAGGCGTCTTCTGCCCCCCCCCCCGCACCACCCTGCCTGCCCACCCAGTCATGAGAACGACCTCATTGTCATTGCCAAATCCACCCTGTGTTTTATGGGTTATCCTTCCATCATTTTTCAGACCTGGTGACTTTTTGTAATAAAGGCAATTGCAACACCAGCCTGTCAAATGTGGACTGAGGAAATGCCTCTGAGGCTTTTCAGGGCGACTGTGCTTTTAATTAGAAGCTTCCTCCATGCCACTTCTGCCCCTTATATTGTTCCCTGTTCAGTAGAGCTGGAGGGTTTGCAGTGAATTGCCCCTTGTTAGTCAGCTTCTGTCCTCTACAAGGGCAGGGAGAGTTAGTTACTGGTTTCCTTGCATTTCCCCCCTTTTTCCTTTCCCTTTTAATTCTTTGTTTGTTTATTATATTTGTATACCACCCCAAACTTCCATCTCTGGGTGGTTTACAGCAACATACACAAATTAAAAGAGAAATTAAACCCTTAGAACAATTTAAATCCACAAATCTAGTTTAAAAGCTATAATGAATAAATGTGTCTTTAGAGACTTTTCAAAAGTTGTCTGAGATGGGGAGGTTCTTATTTCAGCAGGGAGCGCATTCCAAAGTCTTGGGACAGCAGCAGAGAATCTCCTGATAATCTCATCTGCTCAGGAGTGCTGCCCAGCGAAGGGGCTACTGGGCTGTCAGGACGCAGGTCAGCCCCCCTCCCTCCCTCCCCCCACCCTCCCACTAGAGCTGGCTGCATCCTCTTGCTGGGCAAGGGATCCCCTCAGCAGTGATGTCCTCCTGCCCAGAGGAGGCTGCTTCTCACTTTCAACCCCTCTTGGGGGCCTGAGCACTGTGACTCTTGTTCAGTGGATATTTGCCAAATATGGACGATTTCCTCTTGCGGGGAGGTTGTTGGAGCTGGCCTAGTTGATATCATTAATACCTCACTGAGGGAGAGCAGGATGCCACCTTGTTTGAAGGATGCAGCAGTTAGACTCCTTCTTAAGAAAGAACCCCTTCTAACTAGGAAAAAAGACATCTTTTAAATGTGCTGATGATTCTCTTTATTTAGCATGGGGAGAGCAACTGGCCCTATCCACCCCCAGCACAGTACCCCTCCCGTGACTGTTGCTGGTGTGTATCTTACATTTCTTTTCAGACTGTGAGCCCTTTGGGGACAGAGATACATTTTATTTATTTATTTAAATAAATAAATCTTCCAGGGGTTTCAGCTCAGCTTCTCTCACAACTTCTCTTCTGCAAATGGACCAGCTCTACACTTCAGACAGAGTCTTCTTCTTGCTGACTTCTCACTCTTGCCTCCTCTGGGCTCGCCCTGCAACTTCCAGCTCTGCCTCTCTCCAGCAGACTCTCTCTCTCTCTCTCTCTCTCTCTCTCTCTCTCTCTCTCTCTCTCTCTCTCCATTTCCCCCCAACAGTTTCTCAGCCCAGCCAATCAGAAGAACAAACAAAAATTCCCTCCAAATTACAAAGTCTTGTTTCTCTCCAAAAAATCAAATGCCAAACTACAGGGGTGTGTGGAGGGGAAATGTGAATGTTTGACCCTGCACGTTCTCCAGGCTTAGGTATTTGCAAGCACATAAATCCTATTCACAATAAGGAATTTTTAGGAATATAATATAATTCAATTCATTGATCAGGGCTAGTGTCGTAGCAAAAACGCTGGCGGCTCTTGTTCAGGCTGCCCCCGCCACCCCATCCACACCCCCGCCGCTGACGTCAGATGCAGGGGGTATGGCAATGATAGTAAACTGGGCTGCACGCCCCATTTTGAAGTAAAATTTGCCGAGTGGTAGATTTGACTCCAAAACAGGAGGCGCAGCCACGTTTAATATCATTGCCACGCCCCCTGCGTCTGGCATCAGATGCCAGGGTATGGCTGGGGCACCAGGCCTTGGGGCATGGCGGCCTGAGTTCCTTGAACCATTTGCACAATGGATGCTACGCCCCTGATCAGGGCTGATTTACAACAAAGAGGTCTAGGCCTCATTCCTCCACACCAGGAGCGATGGATTCAACCACTTTGCCCATTCCTTGAGGAGAATGACCTGAAAATGGTGGTGCTCCACTGTTCCTGATAATCTCAATAGGCAGTGGGGTTCATGACAAAGAAGGCGTCCTCTTAAATGCCCAGGGCCCAAGTCGTTTAGGGCTTGATAGGTTATAACCAAGACCTTGTATTTTGCCTGGAAACTTATCAGCAGCCAGTGTAGCTCTTTCAATACAAGAGTCATATGGTCTCTCCAAGATGACCCAGAGACCAACCTGGCTGCCACATTCTGGACCAACTGCAGTCTCCGGACTATGTACAAAGGCAGCCCCACAAAGAGTGCATTGCAGTAGTCAAGTCTGGAGGTGACCAGAAGATGTACTACTGTTCTGAGGTCATTTATCTCAAGAAACAGACACAGCTGGCGTTTCAGCCAAAGCTGATAAAAGTCACCTCTGGCCACTGCCTAAACCTGGGACACCAAGGAGAGTTTTGTGCCCAGAAGCACTGCGTACCTGTACCCCCAGACTGCATACCTGTTCCTTCTGGGGAAGTGTGACCCCAATTATTGATTATTTGATAAGCAATAATTTATCCTACTCTCCCAGGACCAGAAGCTGACTAATAAGGGGCAATTTGCATGCTCAGTAGGAAGCAATCAAAGGGGCTGAAGTGGCAAACAGAAGGCTTTCAATTAACGCTGCAGAGGTTCAATGTTGTTGCGAAATCTTGGCGGAAAAGGACTTACTTTTGTGTAAACATTATAGAAGGATCTTTGCCACAAAGAGCAGCATTTGCTGAATAAAAGAGTAAACGATCCTGCACCACGTCGCACCCATCATTTTAATTCTGCTTCCAATGGACTCCGGGAAAGCAGCAGTGCTTTGTCAGTGCTGAAGGGCTCCAGTGTGGAAGTTTGTTTTGTTCTGAAAGCAAGCGGCTTCTGCAGCAAGCGTCACTGCGCAGCGTTCAGGCCCGTCCTTGCTTCAGAGAGTGGCTGCGCATTCCAGCCAGCTCAGGTGGGTTTCCTTCCGCACCATCCTCATCCCGCCCCCCCACCCCACTTCCCCACCGCAGCTGCCAGCCAGACGACCGAGAGGACCTGGAGCCCAGATGCACCCCGCAGGAGATGGAGCGGCTGCGTCCCTCGTGCTGGGAGATCCTGGGCCCCAAGTACCAGGCCTGCCACAGCGTCATTGACCCACAGCCCTTCCTGAAGAACTGCCTGTTCGACCTGTGCGAGTACCAGGGCATGGCCTCCGTGCTCTGCGACAACCTCCAGTCCTACGTGGAAGCCTGCAAGAGCCAAGGCGTGGCCGGCCTCTCCTGGAGGAACAGCACCTTCTGCCGTGAGTCCCAGCTGGGCGCGGAGGGGGTGGGGGTGTCCCAGGCCAGGGAGGAGGACCCGGGGGGTTGGGGGGAGAGCAGGCCTCCAAGCCCATGAAGCTGGAGGACGGGGCGTGAGCTTCCTCCTCCCTTGTGCCCTCTTCTCCTTGAACTCACACCTTGACCTCACCCGCCTGCTTGGGAGATACTGCACCTCCTGGGCAGCAGCCTGTCACTGCTCCTGGCACCACTTGGAAGCTTCACTTTGAGAGAAAGAAAAGTAGAAACGGGGCTCCAGGAAGGGCTGTATGGCAACCCCGTAATTTAATTCCAGTCGATTGTGGCAGAGGGCTCCTGGCCAGTGCTGTTGACTACAACTCCCAGCATCCTCAGCAGCAATGGCCTTGGGCTGCGGATGATGGGAGTTGTAGTCAGCAACCTCTGGGGAGTCCTGTTGCAGGGAAGGCTGCTCAAGGGCCCCAGGATGGAAACTGCCCAGTTCTTTCCCGTGTTTCCTCCCCCGGCTCCCAGTCCTCATTTTCCTAGGCATGTTCCGGGTTGGGATTCACATCCGTGTAGGAGCAGCTGGTCCCAACGAGCCTGGGGGTGCCAGTGGGCGGGGGGGGGGTGAGGAGGCACAACAGCAGCGTTGCCTTCCCAAGCTCTGTGGACTCTTCACACTCCCGCCCTGGCCCAACGCTGGGAGGAGAGCTGGTCTTGGGGCAGCCAGCGCGAATTGTCCCCTTGGCTAAGCAGGGCCCCCCTGGTTTGCATCTGAATGGGAGACTCCACGTGTGAGCACTGGGAGATATTCCCTTCAGGGGATAATGGGGCTGCTCTGGGAAGAGCCCCTGCCTGCTTGTATCATGCAGGAGGCCCCGCGCTCCCTCCCCGGCAGCATCTCCCAGACAGGGCTGAGGGAGACTCCTGCCTGCAATTTTGGAGAGGCCGCTGCCAGTCTGGGCAGACAACCCTGAGCTAGAGGGATGACTCAGTATATGGCAGCAGCCTCTACTCCTCTGTTCCTAACGTTGATGAGGGAGCCATGCTGCTGCAGGCTGGGCATTTGTCAGGGAGAGCGGCGCAGTTAACTGCACAGCTCTACCTGACGAATGCCCAGCCTGCATTCAGGAGAGAGAGGCTGAAACGGAGCTCAGGGAGGAGAGGCAGCCATGCCGCCTCTTCTGAGCCCCCCGCCCCGTTCCTTCGGACTGGCGGCTCCTGCCCTGGTGCCCGTCCGGAGTCCTGGCCCTCTCTCTGAATCTGCCCCCCCCCGCCCCGCCTTCCTCCCGCTCCAGCCCTCCCCTGCCAGCCACACAGCCGCTACAGCGAATGCACCTCGCCCTGCCCGGCCACCTGCGCCAACCTCTACGCCCCCGCCAGCTGCCTGCGCCTCACGGCCTGTGTGGAAGGCTGCGCCTGTGACCGGGGCTACGTGCTGAGCGACGACAGCTGCGTCTCGATGCGGGACTGCGGGTGCCTGGACAACCACCAGGAGTACCACAGCGTAAGTGAGGCAGGCTCCTGGACGGAGCAAGGAAATGGGGCGGAAATCCCCTCCCCCCAAAAAAACAGAGGGGACAGAAGAGGTGCTTTTCTTCCCTCTCTGAAAGCACTAGGCCGTCCTGGGAAATTGAATAGCAGTACATCCAGTGCAGGCAAGAGGAAGTACTTCTTTGTACCGCACATGGCTAACCTTTGGAACCCCCTGCCACAAGATATGGTGATGGCCATTGGGTTAGATACTGTTTTTACCTGAATCCAAGACTAGGTTCCCCCCTCCCTCAAGATATCTGATGTTAGGTTAGAAATCAGGGGGGCATCTTAAATTCAGAGTCCTCTTCCTTTTGAGTAAATATAGGCATGACCTATATTTAACCTTTATTTTTTAAAGGGGCTCTTCTTAAATTTGGAGTCGTCTTGTATTTGGGTGAATAGGTAGCTGTTGACGGGAATCAGACACATTCAAGCAGTGTGTGTGTGTGTGGGGGGGGGTGTTTCTAACTATGGCTATAAGTCATGGGGGATCTGTGGGACCTCCATGTACAGAGGCAGTCTACCTGCTGCTGGGTGTCTCTGTTCAAGTCATTTGGGATCTGACAGCATTTTTAGGTCAAGCGGAGGGAATTTTGAAGCCAAGAGAAGCAACAAAGAGTGAATGTTGTTTTGTGCAGCCTCAGCCTTTGCCACTTGGGGGTGGGGGCTGGACTGCCACCTCTACGGATATTTATGTGCTGGGGCCGAAGAGGGCTAGCTGCTCTCCCCTTGCTAAATAGAAGAGAACCACCACAAAATTACAAAACAGGTCTTGGAAGGGAGGAGGGCCATAGCAAAGCATCGAAGCCATGGTGGCTGGTTGTTTGCACTGTGCTGTTCAGGGACCATCCCTCAATGGCCTAATAATAATAACAATAATAATAATAATAATAAACAACTTTATTTGTTAGCCGCCCATAACAAATTGTTCTCTGGGATAATCAGAACAACGCAATTAAAAAACCCCGATACACAACAAAACAGCACACACAAAACAAGACAAACAAGTTACGACCCAAAATTAAAAATACCATACACAATACAGAACCTTTTAACAACTTTTTAAATTTCAAAAAGCCTGAGTGGTCTCCACCTGGAGTCTCCAAGATCCAAGTGGCGATGCCAGGGCACTTTCCAGATCAAACCCTCCCACAGGGTCACCACGGATCTGATAAGTGTGCTCTGTACTTCCTGGGTTGTGACACCGCAGTCCCTGTGCGGACAGCAGCCTGCCGTTCACCTTTCCGATGCCTTTTTTCCAGTTTTTTGCATTAAAAGTGCTACAGCGTTGCATGTGTGTTGCAAAAAAAGGAGCTGTATTTTCCCTTTGTAGGAGTTTGAGATTCTGGGGGTCGTTTTCAATACGATCCTGCAAAGACGAGGCATTTTACCCCTGTTGTAGGGTTTAATCTGGGCGCTTTCCAGATTTCCCTGCAACAACAGTGGTCAAACGCTTCAGCTTGAGCAGATCGCATTGAAAACGTAAATAAAGGACTGAAGCTGTTTGTTGCTCAAAGCTCTTTGAGAACAGCAGGGGGAGCAGTCTTCTCTAAAGGAAAGTTGTGCCCTCGAGTTGGTGTCCCTTCCTGGCGAGCACAGAGCCCTGTGGTAGTCTTTGGTAGAAGAATACAGGAGGGGTTGACCATGGCCTCCTCCCGCACAGTATGAGGTGATGCCTTTCATCACCTTCCTATATTACTGCTGCCCGATATAGGAGTTTCCCATAGTCTGGGGCACACACCGGCGGGGATTCGAACTGGCAACCTCTGGCTCCCTAGAGCTTGCACAAAACTCTACAACGGAAAAATACAGCTCCTTTTTTCACGCCGCACACACGACATTATAGGACTGTCACGCAGCAATAAAACACGAAGAAAGAAGGCATCGGAAATGTGAGCAGTGCCTTGCTGACAGTGTAGTTTGGAAACACACTTAATGGACGGGGTGCCACCACCGGAAAGGCCCTTCCCCTCACAGGAAGATCGTGGAAGAGAGACAGCGGCTCCTCCCGCATGGCTGGCCAGCCGCCCCTTCCAGGGGCCCTGTGCCAAGGCCCTTCTCTGCCTTCCAGCCTGGAGATTCCTGGGTGACGGCCGGCTGCCTCCAGCGCTGCTCCTGCCTGGACAACGGGAAGATCACCTGCCAGCCCTTGCAGTGCCTGCCTGGGTCCCACTGCGCACTCAGTGCCACCGGAGAGCGCTACTGCCGGCCAGCCAGTGAGTGCTGGGGGGCGGGGGGGGGCGGGGCAGGAACACCCAGTGATGTTCCTCTGGGAGGGGAGGGGAGACCAAGCCAATGGTCCAGCCATGAGGGAAGCGGGTTGCCTGGCACCATCTCTGTTTGGAGAGCGCATGCATGCTGCACAGCGGGAACAGGTTGAGGCATCGGCTCATTTTATTTATTTATTTTTACATTTATATCCCGCTCTTCCTCCAAGGAGCCCAGAGCGGTGCACTACAGACTTGAGTTTCTCTTCCACAACAACCCTGTGAAGTAGGTTAGGCTGAGAGAGAGAAGTGACTGGCCCAGAGTCACCCAGCTAGTCTCATGGCTGAAGGGGGATTTGAACTCAGGTCTCCCCGCTCCTAGTCCAGCACTCTAACCACTACACCACGCTGGCTCTCGTGAGAACTGGAATGGACCCTAGAGGTCTTCTAGACCACCCCCCTGTTCAGTGCGGGGGGCAGCTGCAGCACCCCTGACAGGTGCTTCTCCAGCCTCTGACTAAAAACCTCCGGTGAGGGAGGGCCACTGCTGCATGAGGCAGACTGTTCCACTGTCCAAGAGTTCCTGCAGCCAGGAGATGCTTCTTCATGTCTAGCCTGAATCTGTTTTTTTTTTGGTGGGGGGGGTGTTGGGGGGGTTACTTCAGCCCACTGGTTCTAGTCCTGCCCGAACAAGTTCCTCAGGGAAGGGCAGGAAGGAGCCCAGCCCCGCCGCCTCCATCTAGGGAGAAGGGGCCCCCACGATTCACCTCCGCTGTGGGGCCCCCATGGCCTCTCTGCCAGCACAGGAGGGGAGGGGAGCCAGGGAGGAGCCAGGTGGGCTCCATCGCCGCCTCAACTCTCTCTCCCTCTCGCCTCCCAGAATTCCACCGCTGCGTGGTCTCCGGCGACCCCCACTACCGCACCTTCGACGCCTTCGTCCACCACTTCCAAGGCCGGGCCACCTACACCCTGACCCGGACCCTGGGTGGGCTGCCTGGGGCCCTCGAGGCCCTCTCCGTAGCAGGCAGGAACCGCCGCCGCTTCCCCCTCCAGCGCGTCTCCTTCCTGCGCGAGGTCTACGTCTCGGTGTACGGATACCGCGTCACCCTGATGCAGGGACGCAAGCTGGCGGTGAGGCTCAGGGCCCTGTTGCAGCTGACCCCTCCGGGCATTCCTGATCAGCAGCTGCTCCTTAACGTTTCGGGGAGTAACTTGCCTAGGGAGCCAGAGGTTTCCGGTTCGAATCCCCACTGGTGTGTTTCCCAGACTGTGAGAAACGCCTGTATCAGGCAGCAGCGATACAGGAAGATGCTGAAAGGCATCCTCTCACGCTGTGCGGGAGGAGGCCATGGTCAACCCCTCCTGTATTCTTCTACCAAAGACAGCCAGAGGGCTCTGGGGTCACCAGAAGTCGAAACCAACTCAACGGCACAACTTTACTTTAGGGCCAGGTTAGGGGAGGATTGCTGGCCTTGTGGGAGCAGGCATGAATTGTCCCCTTTGCTAAGCAGGGTCCACCCTGGTTTGCATTTGAATGGGAGACTACATGAGTGAGCATTGTAAGAGATCCCCCTCAGGGGATGGGGCCGCTCTGGGAAGATGAGCACCTGCCCGCTTGCAGGCAGAAGGTTCCAAGCTCCCTCCCTGGCAGCATCTCCAGGATACAGCTGGGAGAGACTCCTACCTGCAACCCCAGAGAAGCTGTTGCTTGTCTGTGTAGACAATACTGAGTTCGATGCAACAAGGGTCTGACTCGGTAGAAAGCAGCTTCCTCTGTTCCTGTGGATGTGCTAGGCACTGTACCTAAGGGGCCCAGTTTAGCCGAGAAAGGGTGGCTGGAAAGCTAATGAGCAGTGGAGATGGAAGAGAAGCAGGCGGTAAAAGCCCCCTGCTAGATCAGACCCCAAAGGCCCCTCCCACCCAACCTCCTGCTGCTTCTCCCCACACTGGCCAACTAGAGGTCTCCAGAAAGCCACAAGCAGGACAGGAAGGCAGGGGCCCTCCCCTGCTCTTTGCCTCCCTGCACAACTAGCATTCAGTGGTATAGTGCCTCTGTACATTGAGGCTCCATGCAGCTGTCTTGTCTGACAGCTGTTGATAGACCTCTGTGCCTCCAGTGGAATCCCCCTTTGAAACCATCCGAGCTAGCAGCCACCACCACATCTTGTGGCAGTGAGTTCCATAGGTTAACTGTGCATTGTGTGAAGGACTCTTTTCTTTTGCCTGTCCTGAATCTCCTGCCCATCGACTTAGCTGAGTGACCCTGAGTCCTTGTATTATAACAGAAGGAAAGAAGCTTCTCTCTCTCTCTCTCCCCACTTTCTCTACACCCTGCATCGTTTTATACAGCTCGGTATCTTGTCCTGCTCTTGGGAGCTCGCTTCTCTCTGTTACGCCTAACTCCGAGGATGCCTTTCTCCCCCCTCCCTCCAGGTAAATGGCGTGAAGGTCACTCCCCCGTTCTACCCCCGGGACGGGCTCCAGATCACCCAGAGGGGCCGCAGCCTCCTTCTGCAAACAGATTTTGGGTTCTCTGTCTCCTTCGATGGCAAAGATTTTGCTGGTGAGGGTCAAGACACTCGCCGGGGCTTCGGGAAGTGGGGTGGGGAGCTCCCCTCTCTAAGTGGCCAGTTCTGAGTCCCAAGTGGTTGACTCAGCAGCACCAGGATGAGGCCGACTGAGGAGTCTGGGGCTCTGGAAACGCTGCTGCCATCCCCTCTGGGGGCAAACCTGCAAAGACAGCAAAGAGGTGCATGTTAAAAGGACCCGGCCTGGAGACACGGGTCTCCCCAAAGCAAGGGGCAGCCCCCTCCCTCGCCCGCTTAGCCCCGCAGGTTCCAGCTGCCTGAACTTGTAGAGCGTTTGCAGGAAGACGAGGACCCGTTTCTCTGGAAAGTCTGATGCTTTCCTGATGAGATCACGAGCACCTCTCTCGCCTGGCTCTTTCCAAAGAGGGGGATGAATCCTAGGGAATGCATGGATCACGCCCAGAGCCTCCAGTCCCGCCCTGCACAGAGCCAAAGTCACCGTTGGGAGCTGCTCTTTGGCCAAAGGTTTTCTCACGCACAGGCCTGTGCCAATATATGCCTTTGCGTTACTCTGAGCGGTCATAAATGATGAGCCAGAAGCAGAATTCCTCCCTGCCGCGGTGCCCTGCGGATTCCCACATGGAGAGACTTCGTCATGCCCGGCCTGGTGGCCCTTTCTCCCTCCCAGGGAGAGGCATGCTTGGCAGGCTTCTTCCAGCGGGGCTAGTGGCCCACCTCTGTCCTGGCTTAGAGGAGGCGGCGGGCGGCGGCAGCGTCCCAGCCAGAGGGGCCAGGCGCCACCACCAGCGCCCTCTGTGGGGTCAGTTCTCACCCCTCTCCCCCTCTCCCCATTGCTCAGAGATTGTCCTGCCCAGCACCTACCAGGATCGCGTGGGTGGCCTGTGTGGGAATTACGACGGACAGCGGAACAACGAGTACATGAAACCGGACGGGACGTGGACCCGGAACCTGAACACCTTTGGGAACAGCTGGCAGGTCTCGAGCCAGAGGACGGCCCCGGGGCTGGAGGCAGGCAGCCACTCCCGAGCCAGGTCAGCCAGGCGTGCCACTTGTGCGCACGGGCCCTTTCTGGAAGGAGGGGGCCAGGCGGGGCTCAAGCTACACCTGGCACCTGAAGCGGGCCTCCGGGTTCACCCCCCGACGGCCCTGGGGAGTGTTTTTGGCGATGTCACACACAGGGGGCGTGGCCAAAGACTGGAGGGTCCATGACAGCCCTCCAGAGTTCATTCCCAGCTGGCATTTGGATGGTTGAGGAGCTCGGGAGAGAGAAAGGGAAATACTCGCACATAGCAACCAAGCGTCAGCAGGGGGTAAGCTCCGGAGAGTGAGTTGCATGGCCCTTCCGGGGCTCTGGCCACACCCTCTTGCATGTGGTGTCACACACAAGGGGCATGGCCAGACCCACCCACCCCCACAAACCCTCTGGAGTTCATTTCCCAGCCATGTTTGTTGTTGGGTGCGCATTTGTTGGTTTTAGAAGAACAAAACGCACAGCCAGCAACAAACACGACTGGCAAATGAGGACCAGGTAGAACTAGCGGGGAGGGACGAGTCAGGCGGCTCGGGTTCTCTGAACACCCTCTTATAGCGCTGCCTCTGTCTGCTCCTTATCCACAAAGGGGGTTTCTCAGTGGAGAAGGACCTCTGTGTATAGGTGGACCTTTTTATCCGCGGATTTTACATCCGTGGATTTGCATATCCGTGCTCAGGTAAAATACACCTGACCTCATTATACGCAGAATATGGCGGGGGAAACATGCCAACTTCATGGATCTGCGGGTTGGAGGTGGCCGGAAATAAATGCGGAGGTTATTTCCAGCAACCATTTTCTACGACAGAGCCACAAAATGACTCCCATCCTTGTTAAAATAATAGTGGGGTGGTGGTGATGATTTTTTGCCAATTTGGGGGCACAGCACAACTCAGGGGAGCAGCAGAGCAAGGTAAGAAGCCCTCTCTCCACTAAATTTGGCCGATTTACGGCCGTTTTCTGCTGATTTCCAGTCATTTTCGGCCAACCGGGAACCTAACTCCTGTGATCCGATAGGATCAATTACCCTATATTCGTGGTTTTCATATCAAAACAAAACAGAACAAAACCCCTGCAAATATTGAGGTTCTCCTGTACTGCACATCTGCAGAAGTCTCCCTTCATAGGTATATGGCTGGATATAATCCAGGGTGCAGGACTGCAGGTTTGGGAGCTGTGCCTTAGTGCATATTAAGGCAGTTTACATGATTATAGTATGTTCAGGAGCTGTGGGAAACAACGAGGTTGGAGGGGGAGGAAGTGATCACCTGAGAGACAGAGGAGCTGGGTCCGATGGTGATTCCTTCTCCCTCCCTTAGCAGAATGCTGAGTGTGAGAGCTGGGCAGGGCAGTGCCATCTGACCGGGCTCCTCTCCCCCAGACTGGGCTCCTCTCCCCTGCCAGCCGTTGCCCTCGTGCACAATCACAAAACAGGAGCACACACAGCTCCTGAGCTGGGGTAGGAGGCTCCTCCTGCCCTAATGAGAATCATGTGAATGGCCTTACTAAGTGCAACTGTAACTTCTAATCAACTAATGAATCAGATTAAAAGAGGCTTCAGTTGATCAGCTTAATGAAACCCCTTTGCGGCTGACTAAAAAGGGATCCCAGACTCATCAGGCAACAGCTGCTGTTTTAATCAATTATTTTTCAACCAAATACTTCCTGAATACCATGGATAGCAGATCACCTTAGGAGAGGTCTTCTCTCTCCAGCCTCACACGGCTGGGCATGCCTCTTCTGGAACCAAGCCCGCTGAAATAAAGGCGTGCACCATCTATACACAAAGGATGCTTTATTCTTCAAAAAGGCTGTCTTAGTGACCACCAGTGAACACTATCTCGATCCATCCGCTACAATTTTACCTAGTGGCAGACTCAGTATTAAGCCCTTGCCATGGCTTCTCTGGCCTGGGCTACTTTTGCTTACGTGTCTGCCTGCTCCAGCTCAGAGTGAGAATCCTTCCCTTTCTTCCCCAAAGGCGCGAGGAACCCGAGGAGGAAGTCGAGTCAGGGTTCGAGGTGGACTGCAGCCCAGAGCAGCTGGCTCACGTGAACGGGACGGAGGTCTGTGGGGTCCTCTCTGACCCCCAGGGACCCTTCGCGGCCTGCCACGGCATTGTGCCTCCCAGCAGCTCCCAAGAGTAAGTCTGCACGGAAGGACCGCGGGAGGCGGGGGGGAAAGAAGCACACCCACTTACGTGTGTGTCTAAGCCAGGGCTTCTCCAACTGGACTCCCCCCCCCCCCGCCCGATGTGGTTGGACTACAACTCCCATCAACCCCAGCCTTCAGCCATTGTGGCTGGGGCTGATGGGAACTGTAGTGGGACCCATCTGGGGAGCCAGGCTGGGAACTCCTGGCCTCAGCTGTTTCCACTCTCTCCGTGCCTACCAGGAACTGTGTGTACGACCTCTGTGCTCTGTTCAACGACACGGAACTGCTGTGCCAGGAGTATGAGGCCTACGCCTGGGCCTGCCAGGAGGACGGGGTTGCCCTGGGGCTGTGGAGGCAGAAGACAGGCTGTGGTGAGAGAATCCCTGACACCCCACCCTGGGTGGGCCCCAGAGACCCCCCTCGAGGGTTCCTGCACTGAGCAGAGGGGGTGGGCTGGAAGACCTCCAGGGACCCCTTTCCAGCTCTTGGATCCCATCTGCTCGTATCTGAGGGTTCCAGTAAAAGATTACTCAGCAGAATTGGGCTGGCCCATCTTCTTCCCACGCATTGCTCTGATCCACACGTCTGTGAGAATGTGGTGGTGAGCACTGGGGATGGGTTAGGGTTAGGGTTAGGGTCTCTGGACATTTTGCTCTCCTTCCAAACACATGTGCAGAGCATAAGTGGAAGCAAACAGACACTCCTACAAGGCTGCAGATCCACCACCCCACATCAGATCCCCAGAGGTGGGGGGGGGCCTCTCAGCACCCCCAAGTGCCAACTGAAAGCTCTCCCTCCATCTCTTCCAAAATTGCAAACTACTTTTCTTTCTCTCTCTCTCCCTTTCTTTCTCTTTCTTTCTTTCTCTCTTTCTCTCCTTCCCTCCTTCATCCACCGTCTCTGATGAAGTACGCTTTCATTCCCCCAGCTGGACCCAGCTGTCTCCTAACCATTAGCTTCCCTTGAGGAAACATCAGCCAACCTTCCTGAGCTATTAACCCCACATTTGTCTAACAAAGGGACAAGATCAGCCAGAAATCAGAACAAGAAATACAAAGAGGTGGCTTCTTTCAGTCGGCCTTTGCAGGCACACTCTTTACTAGGCCATCAACAGATTTTCGCCAGTAACCTCTCTTGGGGTGGGTGGGAAGAGGGGTTCCGAGCTTGGGTCCGGGTGAAACCTAGAACTCTGGCAACTCTATACCATACCAGGGGCAAAATGGCCTCGAAAGTAAACAAATCCAGATCTCAAAGAGTCAAGGATGTCATCACCAATTTAAGGCGATGGTGATTCACCTTGGAAGCGAAGCCTTCGTCATCTGCTGCATGAGATGCTTTGGGGAGGGCTGGTGTCCTTGACCGGTTCTGCCCCCTCCCCCACAGAGATGTCCTGCCCGGCTCACACCACCTACAAGCCGTGCATGACCGCTTGCCCCGCGAGTTGTGCCAACATGGCGGCCCAGTCAGACTGCGAGGCGCCCTGCGTGGAGGGCTGCGCCAGCGACCCCGGCTACATCCTCAGCGGGCTGGACAGCGTTCCCTACAACCAGTGTGGCTGCAGCCACAGTGACCAGTATTACCAGGTAGGAGCCAGGGGCGGGGAAGGGATCCCAACTCCTGGTGCCACAAGAGGAAATCGGGGGCTTTGTGGTGTCAGGTGAATTGGGCATGGGGGTGGGGCGGGAAATGGGAGGGGGCTTCTGGGATTCCCGTCCCCCCGGAAGGGTGGGACTGCAAGGCTCAGAGCAGGGACAGTGAGGGGAGACTATGGAGTTGTTTCCAGACAAGGAGCCCAGTGAATCAGAGGAAAGAACTGGGAGTAGAAGGTCTTTCTGCAGGCCTAGTCTGATGAAGCTGGAGGAGGGGATTCTGGGAGCCAGGACCCCTGGGCTCTTTGGGAAAGGAGTGAGGTCAGTGGGGAGGGAACGGCCCAGAGGCTGAGCTGGGCATTTTCCAGACGAAACCCTACAGCAGTGCCACTACGGATCACCTAAGTGTGCTTCTGTACGTGTTGTGACACCACAGTCCCTGTGCTGACAACAAGGAGGAGAGCTGGTCTGGTGGGAGCCAGCAGGACTTGTCCCCTAGCTAAGCAGCGTCTGCCCTGGTTGCATGTGAAAGGGAGACTAGAAGTGTGAGCAGCACTGGAAGATCTTCCCCTCAGGGGATGGAGCCGCTCTGGGAAGAGCAGAAGGTTCCCAGTTCCCTCCCTGGCGGCATCTCCAAGATATAGGGCTAAGAGAGATTCCTGCCTACAACCTTGGAGAAGCTGCTGCCAGTCTGTGTAGACAATGCTGAGCTAGATGGACCAAGGGTTGGACTCAGTATACAGCAGCTTCCTATGTTCCTAAGATGCCGTTCACATTTCCAATGCCTTCTTTTGGGTTGTATCTTTGCATCGTAGTGCTACAACGTTGCATGTGCATCGCAGAAAAGTAGCTGTATTTTCCTACTGTAGGAGATTCTGGGGATTGTTTTTCAATACAGTCCTCTCAAGCTGAAGCATTTTACCCCTTTGTAGGGTGTAATCTGGAAAGGGCCTTGGTCTCCAGAAATCCTCATTCAGGGCACTTTCCAGATTACATGTTCCAACGGGGTAAAATGCTTCAGCTTGAGAGGATCGTATTGAAAACGACCCCCAGAATCTCAAACTCCTACTACAGGAAAATACAGCTATTTTTCTGCAATGGACTTGCAACGTCGTAGCACTAGAATGCAAAGATAAAACCCGAAAGGAGGCATCGGAAAGGTGAACAGCCCCTTGCTGCCAGGGCAGGGACTGCAGTGTCACAACACAGGAAGTACGGAAGCACACTTAGCAGGTCCGTAGTGACCCTGTTGTAGGGTTTGATCTGGAAAGCAAGCATTTCCAGACAGCAGGTTCTTAGCGTGTCCAGATGATGCGAGGCTTTACTGCAAGTTCAAATTTGCACACACACACACCCAAAGATGCAAAAAGTGGATTTTTTTTACCCCAGACATAAATTGGGCTATGCTCTTAATGTGCAATGAAAAACCCACGTGATGTCTGCAGTCATAAGGAACATAAGAAGCTGCCATATACTGAGTCAGAGTATTGGTCTATCTAGCTCAGTATTGTCTACCCAGACTGGCAGCGGCTTCTCCAAGGTTGCAGGCAGGAATTTATCTCATTCCTATCTTGGAGATGCTGCCAGGGAGGGAACTTGGGACCTCCTGCTCTTCCCAGAGCGGCTCCATCCCCTGAGGGGAATCTCTGACAGTGCTCACACTGTCTCCCATTCAAATGCAACCAGGGCAGATCCTGCTTAGCTAAGGAGACAGTTCATGCTTGCTACCACAAGACCAGCTCTCCTCTCCCACCCAATAGCTCACACAGACCTCAGGGTAAATCTGGCCGATATGTGAACGCACACCCTCCGGAGGAGAAGTGAGCTAAAAGCCCCATCTGGAAATGCTCCAGGTACCTCCCAAGGTGAAGCAAGCAGGAATTCCTGCTGGGATCTTACTGGAGAGAGATGCCTAGTAGGTGGAGCAGAGGTCAGAGGGGCTGCTGGGGTTTTCCCAGGGCGGCTCTGACCCCCTTCTCTCCCCAGATCAACGACACCTTCCTGACAGAAGACTGCTCCCAGCGCTGCACTTGCCGCAACACAGAGATGCTGGTGTGCCAGAAAGCCGGGTGCTCAGACGGGGAGCTCTGCGCCGTGGCAAACTACACCCGCGGCTGCTTCAAAGGTGGACGCTGCTGTGTAGGAAGGAGGGGGCTGGGGGGTGGGAATCCCTCCTTCTGGGGGAAAGCGTGGGTTGCCTCTCATCACTGTGTCGGAAGCTGCCCTACAAAAGTGTCTCTGTGGCACAGCAGCTACATGGGGCACAAGAAGCACCAGGGAGCCCTTGAGGGCCTGCCACTGGCTCGCCTCACAACCATAAAGATAAAGTGTGCCGTCGAGTCGGTGTCGACTCCTGGCGCCCACAGAAAAGCCCTGTGCTTTTCTTTGGCAGAATACAGGAGGGGTTGACCATGGCCTCCTCCCATGCAGGATGAGAGGATGCCTTTCAGCATCTCCCTAGATCGCTGCTGCCCGACAGAGGTGTTTCACCAGCGGGGATTCGTACCGGCAACCTCTGGCTTGCTAATCAAGTCGTTTCCCTGCTGCGCCATTAGGTGGCTCCACGAGAGCATGGCTGGTGCAAAAAGGGAACAGGAGCCCCAGCACCAGACCTGGCAGAGGGCTTTGGCACAGCCTTGCTTCCTCCGTACAGCGCCCCGCAGCTTGGGAGGGCGAAAGACACACTCAGGGAGAGGAGACTGTCTGGGTCCTCCTAGGAGGGGAGTCCCACGGGTGGATGGGCCTGGAAACCCGGACACCTGGGTTCTCTGGGCTGGAGTCTGGACTGAGTGTGGCCTCCCCGTCCTTCCTTGCAGAGGGTCCCTGCCTCAGCAACCCTTGCCAGAATGAGGGGATCTGCGAAGAAACCTCAGGCAGCTTCCAGTGCCTTTGCCTGGAGGGCTATGTGGGGCCCCTCTGTGAAGAGATGCCATTCGATGTTCTTCCCAGTCCCACAGCCCCTCCATCAGCATCTGCCACGTTCCCTCCGTCAATGTCTGCCACACCTCCCACATCAGGTAAGTCTCTCTCCCGCTCCTTTCCCTGCTATGGGGTTCTGCAGGGGCTGTTAACCTACATCCACAGACACAGGAACACCCCGACTTCTTCCGAGTCAGACCTTTGGTCCATCTAGCTCCGTACTGCCTGCCGAGACTGGCAGCGGCTTCTCCAAGGTTGCAAACAGGCATCTCCCCTTTCCTGGAGATGCTGCCAAGGAGGGAACTTGGAACCTTCTGCATGCAGGTGCTCTTCTTCCCAGAGCAGCCCCATCCCCTAAGGGGCATCTCTGACAGTGCTCAGACATGTAGTCTCCCATCCTAATGCAAAGCAGGGTGGGCGCTGCTTAGCAAAGGAGGTGATTCATGCTTGCTACTGCAAGACCGGCTCTCCTCCCCTGGTGGACCCTTCAGTGTTGACTGTTTTCCTCCCTGCCCCTGAACAGGCAAGACAGAGCACCTCACCGTCATCCTCCTCGGGGTCCTGCTTCCTCTCGGATTAATCCTCATTGTTGTGGCAGTCGTCTGCATCTGTCAACGGAGAAACAAGTAGGACATCTGGCAGTTTTGCAGGGTGGGGTCTGGCTCCCTCGGGAGACGCCGCTGGGGGCTAGCAGCGTGGAGTCTGATGCTGGGCATCCAAGGGCAAAGATGACCCAAGAGTTGGGGGTGGGAGTGAAGAAAGGGGGGGGCCTTCTATGCCTGGCAGGTGGGAGCTGGACCAACTAGAGAGGACATGATGGGGTCTGTAAGGTCCTAAGTGGAATGGGGAAGCTCAACAGGGACCAGAAGTCCTGGCAAGAACTCATCTGCCTGATTTCCTTTCACTATAATCTGAATGGAGAACTACCATCTTCACAAGTGAGCCCATTTCCGCCTCAAACATTTGCACATCCGCCATCTTGTATTGGGGTGGATGATGTCATCATGGACTATGCTGTTAAGTTGTCCCTACAACTGAACCAAATTTGGCCCATATTGGTCCCGGCATTGAGAAGTTGATAGGGGGACACGCGGACACAGAAAGCTGGGTGATCTCATTAGCTGACTTTCCCTAAATTAGGTTAAAAATAATACAAAAATGGCTAGTCAGGAAGTTTAAGAACAAAGAGGAAAGATTGCTCCACACCATTAGCTGATGGAACTCTTTGCTACTAGACATGAGAAAAGCCATTTGCATGCATGGTTTTTTATAACGGGTTCAGTAAACACATGAATGACAGGTTTATCGGTGGCTAAGCCACATTGAAAGCTGGAAATTTTACCTCTAGTGTGAGAAGCAGGACAAAACACTCGGCTTATCAGCGGCTGAGCTTTGGCCATGAGCCTCTGGGGTGCTGCAGGGCTCGGTCCTGCCCTTTAACCTCGAATGAAATGGCAGGCAGAGCCCATCCAGACCGAGGTCTGGGCTACAGCTTGGGTCCCCAGATGTGGGTGGACTACAACTCTCACCATCCCCAGTCACTATGGCCAAAGGGGTGTGGGGGGGGATGATGGAAGCTATAGGCCAACCACATCTGGGGGCCCAAGCTTGAGAACCCCTTGAACTAGCAGGCAGTTGCTGTTGGGCTGAGAGGCAGTCTTGGGTGGGCTTGTGCTCCCCCCCGAAAGACTAAGGACTCAAGTTCTCTGGGATCCACAGCTGTCCGTGAAGGCCCCGGTGTCAGCCACAGCCAGGAATGCTTTTACTGGACTGTGGCTCGTGTACCAACTGCAGCCCTATCAGGATGCAGCGGGCCCAGCCTGGGTGACTTATTCTCAGATCACAGCCAGGCTGGACTACTGCAATGCTCTCCACGTGGGGCAGCCTGTGAAGACTGTACGGAAGCTGCCTTTCGTGCAGAATGTAGCAGCCAGGTGGGGGAGAGGCGCATGGATCACTAGGGCCCGGTTCACACAAGTGTTCCAGTCTAGATTTAATGTGGGTTACAGACATTCGTGCGATTGTGTGAACCCAGCTAAGGCAGGAATCGTCGATTCATCTTGGGTGATAAACTGCCTCAGCCTGGGTTCACACAATCACACGCATGTCGGTAACCCACATTAGCTCTAGGCTGGAACACTTGTGTGAACCAGACCATGGGGTCTAGAGACAGACTGCCCCACTGGCCGCCCCCTCCCTCCCAGGTGCCATTCAAAGTGCTGCTGCCATCTTCTCCAAGTCTGACGCGGCCTGGAAAGAGAGACAGACGAAGCTGCCATATACTGAGTCAGGCCCTTGGTCAGGATTGTCTACACAGACTGGCAGCAGCTTCTCCAAGGTCGCAGGCAGCAGGCGTCTCTCCCAGCCCTGTCTTGGAGAGCTGCCAGCGAGGGAACCTGGGACTCTGCCCCCCAGCTTAAGGCCCACCCCAGGCAATCCCAGCGACCTCCTGGCCAAGCCTTGAGGTGGGCCCTGGATGCCTTGCTGCCCTCTGGCACCTGCCCATGACTGAGATCTGTCCGGTGGGTACCAAAGACGGCGCATTTTCCCGTCTGTGGAACGCCACTGCCACCCCCCACCCTGAAAGTGCAGCAGGCTTCCCCTTTCGCCTCCTTTAAACGGCAGCTGAGAACTTAAGTAGAGAATGCTTTCCCTTATATCATTTTTATTCCACAAGGCCGTTTCAGGCTCCTCTTTGTCCAAGGATGCTGCTTTATATAGTTCTCCTGCTGCTTCCAGGATTGTTTCAAGTACATTTTAGCCCTGCCTGTTAGGCATTTTTGATGATGCCTTCATTAGCCACCTTTGGCCGGGAAAGACAGGAGATTCGTTGTTTTTAAAAATACGTACATGAAGGGGAGATATTCCCAGCCCAACGTGCCGGGCCGGCCTCCGCGTGTGAGCCGACAGGGCCACATCCTGACATTCTGGCCACTGCTCCAGATCTGGCATCAACTCACTGCCCACCTCTCACGGCACATTCCCTCCGAAACTGGCTCTGCCTCACTTATCCTTCCCTCCCCCATAGGAAGAAGACGGAGGAGGACCACTTGGACATCTTGTCTGCTGCAGGTAAGAGAGGGGCAGGGATCCCGGTGCAAACGGCTGGGCCCAGGCCCCACCCCAGAGCCAGCTGCATCTCAAGCTGCCCACTGTCAGCTGCTATGTCCCACCCCACATCTAGACACCGTGAAGCTGCCTTTCACTAAGCCAGACCATTGCGCCATCTAGCCCGGAACGGTCCAGAGTTTCAGTCAAGGCTCTTTCCCTCCCGGGAGATGCTGCCAAGGGTTGAACCTGGAGCCTCCTACGTGCAAAGTGTTGGGAATGTCTCTCTGGTAAGAGATACCCTCCTATTACAGCAGAGTGCACAGAGGCACAACACAGCGGAGTCTGCCTAGGCATGCGTGGATGCTGAGAGTAAAAGAAACTTGGAGCCAGTTCATAGTTTCAAATCAATATAAGGAGTCTTTATTGGAGAACTCCATTCTAGATAGGAAAGTGGAGAGATAGGGTCTCTAATCTAGCTAGCCCGCTGGATGCAGAGGGATGGTTTCTGCATCTCCGCACACATGGTGCAGGGAGAGAGGAGTGTGTGTGTGTTGCAAGGGAGAAGAAAGGGAAAGAGGAAAAGGCAGGCAGGCAGGAAGTCCCTGAGAGTAGCAATCTACATACCAAAGGGATCGTGTCAGAGCAGTAGAGAAGGGATGACCAATGTCTTGACCCCTCTAGCCCTCTGACTCACTAGTCTGTCCCCCTCTGTCACTGAGGCATGAGGCAGAGTCCTTCACTTCCAACACAAAGCAGATGCTCTGCCTCGGAGCCATGGCCCCTCCTCACCTCAACAGAGATGTCTGGGTTGGCCTGGGGAGGCAGCTGTGTGCTCACCCACAACACTATGCTTGACTTTAGGGTCTCCCTCACCCCTTCGGTTTCCTTTCAGAAGCTCCAGATGCATCCGGCAAGAGAGTCACCCGCTTCTGAGGCTCCAAATGCGCCGCTGAGACGGATTCCTTCCCTCTTCCCCGCCCAAGATGGAGACCTTCACCGTTGGTCTTCAAATGATGGATCGCTGAGGGGAAGACTGAAAAGCCGCCCTGGATGCTCTGATGGCTCACCCTGGTGGAAACTGTGCTGATGGGAATGCCTCTAGGAATTGCTTCAGTGGCAGCCCCAGATGAAAGGGACAGAACCAGGCTGTCCAAAAACTAGGGGAATCCCAGCCTCAATCCCTGGAGTCTGATTGGCTCGGAGAAAGAAAGGGGAGGGGCTGGGGGCACACAGCCCTATATGTGCCAAGCACGGCCTCCCCCAGTCCCATTTCTCCTCCTGGGATCTGCAGCGCACAGCATTTCCAGAGGTGCCCTTGCAGGGAACAGGCTGAGCAGCCCAGATTCCTGGGTTCCTTTTCTCTCACAGCTGCTCTGGGTTCCAAATGCAGCCCCCCAGTCAAGAGGTGTGAGCCCCACTCCTCTGGGCAGGGAGAGGACCGCAGGGGCTCCCTGCGTGCCTGGAACACTGTAGAGGAATTACAGCGAAGGAGGAAACCAATGCGAATAAAGTGGCGAATCCTTGCCAGCACCAAGGTCTCCAGCCCGTCTCTTGGTTTCACTCGAGAAATACGCCAGGCGCTGCACGGGAGCCCTGAAGCCACACAGTCTTAACACTCACTGATCTGGGGTCTAACCCGCACAAGCCCTGTAGAAGCAAACGGGAGCTGTGCAAGAGAACTTGCCCTGAGCCTCCACATCTCTATCTTCTGTCATTGCATCCTGGTGGCCTGTGGTCTTAAATGGGCTGGTCAGGATTTTCTTTCTTTCATGGGGACATGCCCAGGAGTGCAAAGACACAAACACACACACACCCCACTCTGCAGGACTGGTCCTCAAGGCATTGCAGTGAAGGCATACACCCCCTTGCGGGGCTCTCCCTCGCCTGGCTTCATGACCCCACACGTTTGCCAGAGTCACACAACGGGAGGAGGGCTGGGCTGCGGGTAGCGAGCATGAATTGTCCCCTTTGCTAAGCAGGGTCCACCCTGGCTTGCATTTGAAAGGGAAAGTACATTTGTGAGCACTGTAAGGTATTCCCCTTAAGGGATGGGGCCGCTCTGGGGAGAGCACATCTGCCTGCTTGCATGCAGGAGGTTCCATTTCCCCTCCCCGGCAGCATCTCCAGATAGGGCTGGGAGAGACTCCTGCCTGCAACCCTGAAGGAGCTGCTGCCAGTTTGTGCAGACAGCAGATGGGCCGATGGTCTGGCTCGGTAGAAGGCCACCTCCTCTGTTCCTAGAGGGGCTTCTGCTGGGTAGTGGTCTTGGGCCGGGGCCTCTTTCTCTTTAGAAGTTAGTGCTGGCAACAGAAAGGAGGCAGCAGAAAGAGAGGGCAAGAAAGAAGGTGGATGTGGGGTGGCACCTTCACAGCTAAGGAGGAGAGGCCTGCCGGCTCACTGGGGCAGATCACGTGACAGCTGGCGCTGCTCGCTCCAGGGAAGAGGGCCAAATTTCGTGTCCTCAGTTCTCCATGTGCATATCAGGAAGGGACCCCTCCCCCTCTCGGCACCCACCATGCGCTGCCGACACCAGCAGTCGGGGAAGAGGCCGGCTCGTGGCAGAAGCCCCCGTGCGCCCCCCCGCCTCATCTGGGGCCTCGGCAAACCACACTTCTGCAATATCAGCTGCCAGGAGGTTATCTGGGGGCCGCTATCGAGGCTGTGGGGTTATCTCGGTATCTTATCTGCAGCGCCCTTGGCTGCAAGCGGCCAGGCGGATATCACTTCTGAGCCACCTTCTCCGATGGAAGCAGCCGCAGCACAAGAGGGTGGCCTTGGCGGAGAGCAAGCCGTGTGCCGGGCCAGGAGCTGGCTGGAGGGATGCCTGGCCTTGGGGGGAGGCCTTTCAGAGGGGCTCTCCCAGGCCTGCAAGGGAAGGTGGGCTGGGAGGGAAAGGGCTGGGCTCCCCCCACTCCTAGACACCTCCTGGCTGCCACTGCAAATCCCCTGCCCCAACCCAGGAATGGCTCACGTCTGCTGAACGGGGGAATTCCCAGCCCATCTACTCCATCCAGGTGCAGCTTGGTGCTCGGTCAGTACACTTGATGCACGGCGGGCTCAGGGAAGATGCCTAAAAGGGCCAGTATTCTGATGCCCTTGTACAAAACGATGGGGCGGCCGCACCTGGAGTACTGCGTACAATTCTGGTCACCACATCTACAAAAGGACATTGTGGAGCTGGAGAAGGTGCAGAAGAGGGCCACCAAGATGATCAGGGAGGCCTGGAGCACCTTCCTTAGGAGGCAAGGCTACAACATCTGGGGCTATTTAGTTTAGAAAAAAGACGACTGCGGGGAGACATGATCGAGGTCTATGAAATCATGCATGGGGTGGAGAAAGTGGAGAGAGAGAAATTCTTCTCTCCCATAACACTAGAACCAGGGGTCACTCCATGAAATTGATGGCAGGAAGTCTAGGACCAACAAACGGAAGTACTTTTTCACACAACACATAATCAACTTGTGGAACTCTCTGCCACGAGATGTGGTGACAGCCAACAACCTGGATGGCTTTAAGAGGGGTTTGGATAATCATGGAGGAGGAGTCTATCAACGGCTACTAGTCGGAGGGCTATAAGCCACCTCCAGCCTCAGAGTTGCAGGGGAGTCACAGCAGGAGAGAGGGCATGCCCCTTTCAACTCCTGCCTGTGGCTTCCAGTGGCATCTGGTGGGCCACTGTGTGAAACAGGAGTGTGAAACAGGAGTGTGAAACTAGATGGGCTTCCTTGCGGGGCCTGATCCAGCAGGGCTGTTCTGATGTTCTTATGAGAAACAGACGTGTTGCTTCCAGTCTCCTGGGGTGCTTGGAGTAGAACGATGTGTTGCCTTCCTCCTTGTTCACAAAGGGGTGCTCAACCGTGGGGTTCCCAGCTGCCACAGTGGCCTGGCTGGGGATGGTGGGAGTTGTAGTCCAACAGTATCAGAAGACCCAGGGTGGAGACCCCCTGCCTGAGACTTGTGACTCCCTTGGGAGCGAGCCGAGTAGGGAGGACCAAGCAAGTCTTCCAGGGAAAGAGGCCAAGCCAAGGCTGCAGGAGCTCACTGCAAGCCACCTCGTCCCCAGTCAGCAATAGGGTGTTGACCAACAGTGCAACTCCTGTGAGGGGAAGTAAAGGCCAGTTTGCCTGAGGAAAAACTGCTGCAGGGGCAAGAACCGTTTCGGGGAGAAGCCCCCACCCACCCCCCGGAATGGGGCCACAGCTCAGTGGCAGAAGCATCTGTCTTGCATGCAGAAGGCCCCAGGTTCTGGCAGCACCTCTGGGCAGGGCAGGGCCAGACCCCTGAGAGGCAACAGTGAGCCCCATGGCCGGGAAGGCGGCTTGTGTAGCTCCTCGCACCACACGCTCCCACCTGGCTGGAGAGCAACTCCTTGCCCTGCTGCCGCCAGGGGCCTCCTTGTATGGGAGAAGGCCTCCACTCCCTCTTTGCGGCCGCCTCCCCGGTTCTCTCTGGCCTTGAAACCACAACTTCCAGGAGGTCGGGGGTCACAGGGAGAAGCGCCAGCCAGAGCCGGGCCTCGGGTGGGGGCGCCTGAAAGAGCAAGCAAGGGCTGGCCGGCAGCAGCAGGCGGGGGCCGCTCCCAGGGCGAGTGCGCCTGCTGGTGCAGCTCTTGCAGCAGGTACCGGTCGCTGCCCGCCCGATTCTGCCTTCTCGGGCGGGTCTCACTGACCGGCACCGGCTTCCGAGCGAGCAGCGATGCTCCTTCCAATCCAGGCGGAGCCCACCAGGGGGCGACACTCCAGTGCACCTGCTCGCCAGGGGGAGAGGTGGGGGCGGTGGGGGGCGTCGCGAGGGGCAGAGGGCAGGTCGGGCACAAGCCTCGCTTTCCGCCCACTCGCCTCTCTCCCTCCTCCGAGCCCAGGGCGTCGCCGGCTCCCCTAGACCCCTAACCATCCCGTCCCACCAGAGGTCTTACCTCCCTTGCTCGGAGATAGATCCGCAGGTGGAGGTGGACCTGGAGCGAACCCTGGACACCGAGGACGTGGCCAGCCCCCGGCCCATGACGGGCTTTGCAGGAAGGCGAGCGGAGGGTGTGTGTGGGAGGGGGGATGGTGGTGGTGGTGGTGATGATGGGGAAGGGGGAGGCACGTGTGAGCGCAAGGACGCGTGTCGCAGCCTCATCCCGCGAGCGCTTTCCTGGTTATTTCCGCCCAGGGCTTTTACAAGCGCCGCCCCGCCCCCCGGGGACGAGGCTTTCCCCCGGCTGGAGGTGCAGCCGCTGAAGAAGACTCCTGTGGGGCCAGCAAGCTGCCCCCCGCCTCCCCCAGCCACCACGCACGCAGGCTCCTCCCCGGCAGGATCTGAGCTCACGGCCGAGGTGGCCGAGGCTGCGGCCGCCGCTGAAGTCACATCCCGGCGGGCGGGTTGGCTGCCTCCGCCGCGGGGGGAGAAGGCGAAGCGAGCCGGTCACATGAAGAGCTCGTGACCCAGCCGGGCCGGTTCCGGGGCGCCGCCGGCTGCAGCAGCCCTCCTCCCGCCGCCCATGACGCCGCCGCCGCCGCATCGCCTGCTGGTGCTGCCCGCTGCGGACGCAGCCAGGTCGGTGGCGCCGGGGAGGGGCAGGACGCCTGGGTCCCTGGAGGGAGGGGGGGGCTGGCGGGGAGCCTCCTGGGTCCTCTGGCTGGGAAGGGGCGCCTTGCTGGGTTGGGCCGAGGAGTGGGGCTCCTCCCGGCTGCAGGGCTCTCGTCTCTCGGCCCCCAGGGGGCTTTCTGGATCGAGGCGGGGGCTGAGCGGCCGCCGAAGGGGACTCCTGCCCTGCGCTCTTGGGCGGGGAGCAGAGCCGTCTCGGGGCGAGCCCGGACTCCTCCCGGGCCCCTTGCTAGGGAAAGGCGGCTGGGTCGCGCTCTCTGCCCCCCCCCCGCCGTAAGGGAGCCTCTTGCTCCTAATGGTCGCACTCCCCCCCCCCACACACACAGCAGTGATGGTTGCGCCCACCACCTCCTAGCCTAGAGCGAGTGAGCCAGAAACAAAGATGCTCGTGTTCCTCCGAGGAGTTCATTGTCTCTCTGTGCGGTGCGGGGGGGGGGGGAGACGCATCCTTTGCACAGCTTGTGTTCGCAGCATGGAGATCACCCCCACCCTCCGCCCCGGGTAAAGTTAGGACAGTGTTCGGGTGGGGGTCGGTGCTGGGAGGCCATTCTGCCCCCCACCCGCGGCGACGAATTCCTCTCCTCGCTCTCTATCCGCCGCTTCGGGGTGCGAAAACTTTCTCTCCTGCAGCTGGATTTATGGCGGGGCATAGCCTGTGAGGCACCGTAGACGCAGGTGCCTCTGAGCATGTGCAGAGAGAGAGAAAGTGCTGAAGACCGCAGGTGGCTGGGCTCCCATGCACCCTGAGCCCCAGCACCTCTCTGGGGAGGGATGAACCGCTGGTCATTCTCCAGGCCCTCCCCTTCGGAGGAACCCAGGAGTCCTGGTGCTCCCCATCCCACCAAGCCATGAGCACGGTCACCTTCTGCAGCCCCTCCTAGCTGAAGACCCTCACTGGGACCCCCTGAGAGTTCCCCTGCTGCCCCCACAGCGCTCTTGGAGACCCCAGGAGTCCTGTCCTGTCCCCCCAACCCCCATGGGAGTGGCAAAGGGAGCACTCTTTTCAGGGGAACTAGCCCCACCACTCATCTGTGGGGCGCAAGGGGATGTGATCTGTCTGGGTAGAGAGATCGCCCTCCAACCTCACACAGCCCTTGCTATGGGGGAAGTAGTTGAATATGCAGTGAGCTGATAGTCCCACATGGGGGGTGGGAAATGTGTTACCGGAGCAACCATCGTGATGGTCTTGGGGTGGGGTGGGGAGATGGTAAGGTGGTTGCAGGGGTGGGGGAAGAGCCCGGCGGCCCCCTGAGAGGAGGGCTTTGAACCGCTCAAGCAAGTGGGGCTGAGAATTCAGATGCAGACAGCTAATCCAGGGCAGGGACTATAATTGAACGGATGGATTCAAAGAACCCATGGGGGGGGCCCAGCCCCACCCCTCCCTATTTTCTTCATTAGCTCCCTCCCTCCAAGGGGCCTCCATGCCCCCCTCTCCACTAGCTACGCCCCGGTCCAGGAGCTCCCCAGTGTGGGTCCCAGATGATGCTGGGCTGTGATTTCTGTCATCCTGGCCTCTGACCAAGTTGTCCTAGTTGGGAGACCCAAATGGAAGAATCCTGGAGTGAATCTCTTTTTCTCCCCCTAGGTAAAGTGGGGACTGTGCCCCCTCCCCCCCCGCCCCACAGGCCATGTCTACAGAGAGCTCCCCCCTGCTCAGTTACCGGCTCTTCCGAGTGTCAGGGGAGGGAGAGATGCTGGGGGCCACCCAGGAAGAGACCCCCCTCGTGGTGGGGGTCGTGGGGTCTGCTTCGGGGGCTGCTCACCCTGACCCAGCCCGGCAGCTCTCCACTTTCTTCGGGGTCTTCGTCCCGACTGTCCTGTCCATGTTCAGCATTGTCGTCTTCATGCGCATTGGTGAGTGGCTGGCGATGTGGGTGGGGGGTGCCCAAGAACACCTGCTGGCAACTACAGCTTGGTCTCCCCAACGGAGCCTCAATGTTTTCATGCACCGAGGCTAACCATCCAGATGTCTGCTCTGACTGGCAGCAGCTTTGGAGGCCTTCCAACTTTAAGTTGGAAAGGCTGCCAGCCCGAGACTGAACCTGGGGGGCGGGGGAGGGTTGTAATCCCACAGCAGCCGGAGGGCCTCCTTATCTAGCAAAGTTCCCTTTCACCCGCAGAGGTGCCGCATTCCTGTGGGGAGCTTGGCTTTGCTCCGGCAGCTTAGGTTCTGCAAAGCTTAGCTCTCGAAGGTGCTTCACTGTTTTGCAAAGCTGATGAAAGTTGAGTGATTGGGGAAGCTCGTGAAAAAGAGGAGTCAAAGCTGGGAATTCGGATTCTGTGTGGGGAGGAGAAAATCTCAGACTGTTCCTCTGCATCCCAGCATAGGGCCCTGACCCACCTTGCTCTCCGTCTCCCCACAGGCTTTGTTGTGGGTCACGCCGGCTTCCTGCAGTCGCTCCTCATGTTGGTCGTCGCCTATTTGATCATCTCGCTGACTGTCCTGTCTGTCTGTGCCATCTCCACCAATGGAGCAGTCCAAGCGGGCGGGGCTTACTGTATCCCTTTGAGCCGATTGCTGCTTTGGGGGTTTGGGGAGGTTTTTGTGGGGTGGGGGAGGGAGGCTTTGGGCCAGGAAGGGGGTGGCGAAAGACGGCAGACTAAGAGGGGGGAATCGGATGGGCTGGTGGGTTGGAAGAGGGGCGGTGGGAGATGGGGAAGCAAGGAAAGGGCTGAGGAGGCGGCTGGGCAAACTAGATCCCATTGAGTTGTTGCAGACAGCAGTGTTCCCTCTAACACGGAATCCCAGATCTTGTTCACTACAACTCCCAGCATTCCCAGCTGCAGTGGCCTTTGGCTGGGGATTCTGGGAGTTGTAGTCCTGTTAGAGGGGACACTGCCAGACAGAACCACAAACGGGCACTCCATGGCATTCGAGAGGGGGAGGGAAGTGGCCCCTTGGAGCAAGCCCTCCCTGCTAGGAGTCAGCCACATTTCTAGGGAGCGCTCCTGAGCTCGTGCAAAGTGCCCTTTCCTCGCCACTGGAGCATGTCTGAGTTTGGGGGTTGTTGTTGGGGATGAGTCGTAGGCAGGGTGCAGGCTAGCCCCCTCCCCACCCGATCTCTACAGTCAAGATGTTCTGGGGGGGGGGCTCACAAGCATGGCCTGATGGAGGTGGCTCCTGATAATCGGAGGTAGGCTGCTGCTGAACATGGAGGCTTCAGTGATGCAGGGGTGTCCAACCTGAGGCTCTCCAGCGGTTGTTGGGCTGCTGCTCCCATCGCCCCAGGTCCAGTGTGACGGGGGCTGATGGGAGTTGTAGCCCCAGCGAGAGAGTCTCCAGTTGGCCACCCCGGCATAATGGCTACCGGGCTACTAAGTGACTCATCCTCCCCCCCCCCCATGGGGTGGAAGCCGGACATGCTCTTCCCTTCCTGCCTCTGGAAAGTGTGGCCTTGACTGACCTGCCTCCCCTGCACCCCAGTCATGATCAGCCGGACTCTGGGCCCTGAATTTGGCGGCAGCATCGGGCTCATGTTCTACCTGGCCAACGTCTGCGCTTGCGGCGTCTACGTTCTCGGGCTGGTGGAGGCCATCTTGGACGTCTTCGGAGCAGGCGAGTGTCCGGATCCCTGCTGGGGTTGATGGCAGTGGACTCGGACTCCTGGGTCTCCTGGGAGGAAATGTGCAAAGGCACACTCCTCTCCCCCCGCCCCACCTGAGAGCCATGCTAAACAGTGCAGCTCTACCGGATGAATAGCCCGCCTGCAGGCAGCAACCCGAGCTCCTGCCGGGAAGCAGAGGCAGCTGTGCCTCCTTAGCCCCCCCTTCCCCGCCCGCTCTCTCGGATGGTGAGCCCCCACGGCCCTTCCTAAGGGGCTCCTCTTCCTCTGCTTCCAGACGGCTCGGACCCTCCCGGTGGCAAGGGGCTCCCGCAGGGCTACCTGTACAGCTTCCTCTACGGCTCTCTCGTCCTCTTCCTGTGCCTGCTGGTGTGCCTCGTGGGTGCCCAGATCTACTCCAGAGCGGCCTTCTTCATCTTCCTGGTGGTCAACGTGGTCCTCGTCACCATCTTTGCCAGCTTCTTTGCTGTCTCCCCGCAGGAGATCAGCGTTTCCCGGGACAGCAACCAAAGCTTCAACGCTTCCTTCACTGGGTTCAACGTCTCCACCCTCAGGGACAACATGTACGGTAGGGAGGGGCTATAACTGTTGGGGAGGGGGCTGGAGAGCATACCGACCCTCTTCCCCCCCGCCCCAGCATGGAGTCCTCGATCGCAGGTTTCTCCCCCTTTTTTAGAAAGCAGGTTCCCCTCTCTTGTGGCCGCAGACTAACACCTCGCTAGGCGGAAGTCCGTCTTGTTCCGAGTGAATTGCTGTCCCTTTTATGAACACGCAGCAGCTCCCTTTGTCTGGCACACACTGGCGTTTCCTAGAGCGTGTCTGAGCGGGCGGAAGGGCATCCTCTGGTTTGAGGTCACTCTCAGGCTCTCAGCTGGTGCTAGCCTGCTGCTGCTTCTCTCGGCTGTAGGAAGTACTGGGCTGAAAAGCCGGCAGCCTGGGGTGGGGAAGAGCTGAAAGGGGCGGGAGAGGAGGCGGGGGGAGCACTAGGGCACCGTCCTCTCGGCTGGCAGTCCACACGGCCCTCCACGGGGGGCTGGGAGTCCAGCCTTCTCCAGCTTCGAGAGGGGGCTGCCCTCCCATTTTGCGACTGGGCGTTGCATCAAAACCAGCTCCGAGGCAAGCATCTTCCTCCAGCTGGGTACGACACCCACCCCCTCCCCTGGCCCCATCCCAGCTTCTGAACGAGGTCGGCAGAAAGCCGCCCTGCTCAGCCAGGGCCGGGCAGGCGGTCCAGCTCCCCCGCTCTGGCCCTGTCTTTCCTCGCACACACGGTCGCAACATGGGAGGGCGCCCAGCGCCTGGAACGGGGTCGGTCTCCTCTCCTACCGGGTGAACGGCCCTCTGCTCGGGCTTATTTGCCTCCATCCTGGGCACTACGCATTTTCTTCTGCATGTTCTCCTCACCTGGGGGGCTTGCGGGTGGGGGGGATGGCTGAAAAGGATGGGGAGGCAGCCCCGTGAGCTGTTGGAGGGAGGAGGCGACAGAGGGCTGGAGGGGAGCACTGGGGCAGGCGGGGCATGCTGGGCTTGTGGTCCCAGGCAGGGGTGTGTGTGCATGCCTGCTTGCATGCAGCCCTGTGGATGTGCAGGCGGGGCCCTCTCCCCCCTCGCTCAGGAGAAGACGTCCCCTCTCTTACCCCCCCCATTCTGTCCCCCTCCCCAGCCATGTACTCTCGCGACTACACCACCAACAACATGATGTCCTTTGCCACCGTCTTCGCGGTCATGTTCAACGGCTGTACAGGCATCATGGCAGGCTCCAATATGTCCGGTGAGGCTTGTGGAGGGCAGATGGGTTGGAGGTGGGCTGGGGGTGCCTGGGGGTGGCGGGGTGGGCTGCTTCTGACCCTTGGGGGCTGGGGACGGGGAGAGGGGCGCAGCCGCCTGACGCTGCTTCTCCTCCGAAGGGGAGCTGAAGAACGCCAGCAGCTCCATCCCCAAGGGCACCATCGTGGCCGTGGTTTACACCTTCGTCATCTACTTCCTCCTCTTCTTCATGACCAGCTTCACCTGCGAGAGGTGAGTGATTGGAGGGGGGGGCAGTATATCAAGCACGTTGGAGCACAGTGCCCAGCCAGTCTCACGCAGGTGAGACTTTTCCTTCTTGCTGCTTCTCCCCCAGAACTCTGGCAAGGCACCCTGCAACTCGACCCAAAGGCTCCCGGTGGGGATAGGAGCTGGGAGCACCCCTGATGCTGTGGCTGGGCCTTGTGGGGACCAAGGGACACCTTACACTTCTTCTTTTTTTAAAAAGAAAAGGGGAAATCAGCAACAGAGCAGTTTCACAAACTAAAAGTAGCAGGAAGTTAACATTACAGGGAACACGGCCAGTCCCAGGTTTGGGGAGCACCCCTGCCATTCCTTGCTCCAGCAGGGCGGGAGAGCCCTCCTTACCTTTGCTGCCGCCACTGCCTCCTCCCTCCTCCACTCTGGGCACCAAACCTGGGCCTTGTTTGAAGGGGAGGGCCCAGGCTGGCTGGTGGCTGTGCCGACCGTTGGTCCGTTGCCACCCCAGTTGGACCGGGCAGAGCACTGCCTTGTGGGCCCTGGAGCAGTGGGCCCCCCCCACACCCCCGGCCCCTCCACGTGCCAGCCGCCTGGCTCTGAAGGGCCGCCTGGACCGCTCGCTTGGGTCCCCGGATGCCTCTGGACTGCCGCTTCCACCAGGGGGCGAGGGAAGCGTGGCCCCCCTTTTGCTGGAGCCCGAGTCTCTGGCTCTCCCCTGCAGGGCGCTGCTGAAAGGGGACTACGGCTTCTTCCGCGCCATCAACATCTGGCCGCCCTTTGTGCTGGTCGGCATCTACGCTGCCTCGCTCTCGGCCTCCATGAGCAACCTCATCGGCGCCTCGCGGATACTCCACGCCCTGGCAAAGGACGACCTGTTTGGTGAGGCCCCGTCTCCGCCCCCCACCCCACCCCAGATGGCACCCCAGGAGCCAGCCCCTCATAAGAACATAAGAACAGCCCTGCTGGATCAGGCCCAAGAAGGCCCATCTAGTCCAGCATCCTGTTTCGCACAGTGGCGCACCAGATGCCGCTAGAAGCCACAGACAGGGGTTGAGGGCGTGCCCTCTCTCCTGCCATTGCTCCCCTGCAACTAGTACTCAGAGGCACACCCTTGAGGCTGGAGGTGGCCCACAACCCTCTGACTAGTAGCCATTGATAGACTTCTCCTCCATGAAGTCATCCAGACCCCTCTTAAAGCCATCCACGTTGTTGGCCATCACCACATCCTGTGGCAGAGAGTTCCACAAGTGGATCACGCATTGTGTGAAAAAAAGTACTTCCGTTTGTTGGTCCTAGACCTCCTGGCAATCAATTTCATGGAGTGACCCCTGGTTCTAGTGTTGTGTGAGAGGGAAAAGAATCTCTCTCTCTCCACTTTCTCCACGCCATGCATGATTTTATAGACCTCTATCATGTCTCCCCGCAGTCGTCTTTTTTCTAAACTAAAAAGCCCCAGGTGTTGTAGCCTTGCCTCGTAAGAAAGGTGCTCCAGGCCCCTGATCCTCTTGGTTGCCCGCTTCTGCACCTTCTCCAGTTCAACACTGTCCCTTTTAAGATGTGGTGACCAGAATTGTACGCAGTACAATTTCTCTTTCTCTTTCTCCTTTCTCGGCAGGGATTGTGCTGGCACCGGCAAAGATTGTCTCCAAAGGGGGGAACCCCTGGGTGGCCGTGCTCTACACGTGGGCCCTGGTGCAGGTAACTCCAGCGCCGCCTCCGGCTCCTGTTTGCTGCCAGGAAGAGCCCGGCGCGGCTGTGCTCACCAGCAGAAGAGGGCTGGTGCCCGCGACCGCAGTGCCCGCAAGGATGCTGAGCGGAAATGGCCATCTTTGCATCCACCCCGAGAGCAGACTGAGCTGACAGGCTTGGCCCGCGGGATAACTTACCTTTAAGTGAGAATAACGTTGCTTAAGGAAGCAAACCGAACTCAAGCAGCTTTGGAGCTGCCGCTCGGGAGTAGAACCCCTACTTGGCAGGCCAAAGGTCCCAGGCTCAGTCCCTGGCAGCATCTCCAGTTGCAGCTGGGAAGGACTCCTGCCTGAAGGCTGGCTGAGCCGCTGCCAGTCAGAGTTGACCATCTTGGTCTAGATGGACCAGGGGTCTGACTCAGTATTTGGCAGCTTCCTCTGTTCCTGTGCCTTTGGGAGCATGGATTCCTAGCCAACAAGGGCAAGAGCTGTTCCCACCCACCCCAATGGAGAGCTGCTACTGGCCAGAGTAGGCCATCCTGAGCTGCAGAGGGACCCACACTCTAAGGCAGCTGCCTGTGTGACCAGCGCTTGGCCTGGGGGTTTCTGGACAACGATTGCCTGCTCGGCCTGGCAGCAGTGCTGCAAGGCAGGGAGAGGGAGAGGGAGAGGGGGTTCCTAGCGGCTGCCGGGGTTTCAGTCCCAGCCCCTCTGCTGGCCTGACCCTTCCCCGCTCTGTCTCCCTAGCTGGTCCTCCTTGTCGGGAAGCTCAACACCATTGCTGGCATCGTGACCGTCTTCTACCTGGTGGCTTACGCCGCGGTGGACCTGGCCTGCCTGGCTCTGGAGTGGGCGTCTGCTCCCAACTTCCGGTGGGTGAAGCTCCCTCCGGGGGCAGCGAGGCTTCTCTGGCAGGCTTAGCTGGGGAGGGCAGCGCGTTCTGGGGAGGGCCAGGCCAGTCCCTTTGGGGAAAGCTTAGAGGAGCCAGGGTGAGCCAGCCGCCCTTTCTCTCTCTCTCTTCCTCTCCCGCCCGGGCGCCAGGCCCACCTTCCAGGTCTTCTCCTGGCACACGTGCCTCCTGGGGATCGTCTCGTGCCTGGTCATGATGTTCCTCATCAGCCCGGCCGGGGCTTCGGGCAGCCTGGGGCTGATGCTCTTGCTCCTGGGGTTCATCCACCTCCGCTCAGCCGCCTCCTCTTGGGGCTACATCAGCCAGGCTCTCATCTTCCACCAGGTACGTGGCGGGGTGGGTGGGTGGGAGCGTGTGTGTTGTGGGTCAGAGCCCCAGGGTTTCTGGGGTCCCCTGCAGAACTTAGAGGCATGTAGTGGTCAGTTAGGCGGAGCAAGGGAGTGAGGGGGCGTGGCTAGGTGGAGTGGGTGGGGCTTAAGAGCATCTGGAAAGCCCTCCAGCAGCCAAGAAGCCCACCAAGTCCCACCTCCTGCTTCCAGCCAGAGGCCAACAGGATGCCTCCGGCAAGCCCACAAGCAGGACAGGAAGGAAAGAGCTCTCCCTTGCCTGATATTCAGAAGTAGACTGCTTCTGAAGGTGGAGGTTCTGCCTAGCCATCACGGCCAGTAGCTGCTGATTGGCCTCTCCTCCTCCATGCATTTGTCCCATCTCCTTTTAAAGCTCTTTAGCCTGATCGAGCGGCTGCCACCCCAACCTCTGACCACTATCAAAGGGTGCGGGAAGGGGCTTCCCTGGCGCGGCCGGGCGAAAGAGACAGGAGGCTGCCTTGGTGCTAAAGAGGGAGGGAGGGGCCTCGGGGAGGGGTGTTATGGGGGGCTGCTAGGCATCAAGGCAAAGGACACTTGGAGGTGGAGGGCCCTGCTCCCAAAGCAGGTTGCGGGGAGGGTGGTCACACGGGAGTGGAGACCAAGTGGGTGTCCGAAGAGGATGACACTTGGCGTCTTCAGCCGTGCAGGAGTGTGGCTGGAACTAAGGCTGGATAACGGGGCCCAGTTTGAGGCTGCTCTGCGTCAGCTGGTGGTGGGCGAAGGCATTTACCTTAACTAGGGCAGGGGTGCCTGCCTGGATCTCCTCCTCTCACTTGGCCTTGACAGCCTTCTCCTTCTTCCCCCCCCCACCCCCCAAGGTTCGGAAGTATTTGCTTCTCCTGGACATCCGGAAGGACCACGTCAAGTTTTGGCGGCCACAGATGCTCCTCATGGTGGCCAACCCCCGGGGTGGTTCCCAACTCATCAAGTTCATTAACCATCTCAAGAAAGGGGGCCTCTTCGTGCTGGGGCACGTGGAGATTGGGGACCTTGGTAAGAGGAGGACTAGGTGGGTCGGGAAGGCCAGGCGCTCACCCCACCCAAGGAAGGAAGGAATATCCATCGGCCAGGCTCCCCTACGAGTCCAGGGGTTCTCAGTCTTGGGTCCCCAGGTGTTTTCGAAATACAGCTCCCATCATCCCTAGACTCAATAGCCCTTGTGGCTGATGGGAGTTGTAGTCCAATAACAACTTGGGAGTTCCTGGCTTAGTCCGTGTAATCCAGACCCCGTTGCCCTACAAGCAGTGAGCCAGACTGAACAAGGCACAACAGTGTGTGTGTGTGTGTGTGTGTGTGTGTGTGTGTGTGTGAGAGAGAGAGAGAGAGAGAGAATACAGAACAGGTGGCTCGAATGAGTGAGCCAACTTGACCAGATAGAGAAAGATGTTCTAACACCAACCCGTCGGTCGGTCCAGCCTGAGAATGAACCATCCGAACTGCAGAGCTTTTCTAAAGCACGTCCCCCAAACTCTTACGTGCCGAACCCAGGAGCCCTGCCTCCCCCCCCCTTTTCTCCTTTATTACGCAGTTAGCTTGCAAACAAGGAGTGCCTGCCTAGAAGGCTCTACCCTGGGACCCTGGCCTGCTAGTCCCGGGGGCATTGCCACTAATTTGTACATCCTGACTGGTGTGGGAGCAGCCCTCTGCATGTACCTAGAGGCACTCTCTTCTTCACATGTTCCCAGCCTGAGTTCAGTGCTGAAAGCAGATTGCAGATCTTCCAGGTTGAAGGCTCAGCTCTTGCTCAGCGTAGCCTCTGACCCAGGAGTGGCCAACCTGAGCGTCCCCAGCTGTTGTTAGACTATAGCTGCCATCATCCCTGACTGCAGGTGTCCAGGGATGATGGGAGATGTAGTCCAACAGCTGCAGAACCTCGAATTGGCCACCCCGAACCTAGCCATTCAGTCCCTTTCCCCAATAACACAGGCGTCCTGGTGTCTCTCCCAAGGAGATCTGGTCTTGTGGTAGCTAAGCAGGGTCCAGCTTGGTTTGCATTTGGATATGTGGTTACATGTGAGTGCTGTGAGATATTCCCCTTAGAGGGCAGGGCTGTAGCTCAGTGGAGGAGCATCTGCCTGCTTGCCTGCAGAAGGTCCCTCCCTGGCAGCATCTCCGAGTTAGGGCTGGGAGACGCCTGCAGCCTTGGAGAAGCCGCTGCCAGTCGGTGTAGGAAATACCAAGCTAGATGGACCAGGGGTCTGACTCCGGCAGCTTCTTATGTTCTTAATTGGCTCATAAGAACAGCCCTGCTGGATCAGGCCCCCCAAGGAAGCCCATCTAGTCCAGCATCCTGTTTCCCACAGTGGCCCACCAGATGCCTCTGAGAAGCCCACAGGCAGGAGTTGAAAGGAGCAGGCCCCCTCTCCTGCTGTGACTCCCCTGCCTCTGAGGCTGGAGGTGGCCTCTATAGCCCTCCGACTGGTAGCCGATGATGGACCTCCCCTCCATCAAGTGATCCAAACCCCTCTTCAAGCCATCCAGGTTGTTGGCTGTCACCGCAGCTTGTGGCAGAGAATTCCACAAACTTGGCATCATTCCCTCTATTAAATTCTTTTCCCCGCCTCCAAACCCTGGAATTATTTATATGATATGCCACTTTTCATGGAATAATAATAATAATAACAATGTGTGTACTGCTGACCCTCGGCTCACTCGCTGCTCTTCCTGCTGCAGACACGATGCCTTCCGACCCCATCCAAGCCCACTACAACTTCTGGCTGAGCTTGGTTGACAAGCTGAATATCAAAGCTTTTGTGGACCTGACCCTCTCTCCATCGGTCCGTCAGGGGACTCAGCACCTGCTGCGGATCACAGGCTTAGGTGAGGGGGGCAGTGGGGGCAGAATCCCTGGACCAATGCAGGTGGGTGCTGGTTGGGTCGCCAGTCAGGAATGTAACCATAGGCCTGGCCAGAAGCTTTCCCATCAGCCTCTCTAGCGATGGGACCCTCTTGGGGGGCTCTTGGCTTCCCCCAAGCTGGTCTCCAGTGTCCCGTGCGTCTCTCTTTGCCCGTCCAGGAGGGATGAAGCCCAACACCTTGGTGCTTGGCTTCTATGACAACTCCGTCCCCGAGGATTACTTCCTGCAGGACCCGGCCTTCAGCCAAGCACGGGAGAACGACGAGTTCGGGGTGGACCTGGCAGCCCTCCAAGCCCATTTCCCGCCGGTGAGGGACGCGGCCAGCCAGAGGGCCTTGAGCCCCGCTGAGTACGTGGCCATCATCTCGGACGCCGTGAAGATGCACAAGAACGTGTGCCTGGCCCGCTACTTCCACCTGCTCGAGAAGGACCTGCCCCCCTCTTCGTCTTCCAAGAAGCGCTTCGAAGGCTGCTTCATCGACGTCTGGCCCCTCAACCTCCTGCGCCCTAACACGCCCACCTACGTGGACATCTGCAGCCTCTTCCTCCTCCAGATGGCCTGCATCCTGACCATGGTCAGCTCCTGGAAGGCTGCCCGGCTGCGCATTTTCCTCTGCGTGGAGTCCGGGGACGTGGGCTGGGTCAGCAAGGAGGAGAAGCTGCAGGAGCTGCTCAGCAAGCTGCGGATCAAGGCCACCATCAAGATCGTCACCTGGGGCCAAGAGGGGGTCCTCCAGGGGCACCAGCGGGTGGGCGGGGAGGGTCAGGATGCCGAGGCCCCACTGCCCCACAGCAGCGGTCCCCCTAACGGGGGGGAACTGGCTGGGGAGACCTTCCTGAACGCTGCCACCTTCCACGTGACGGACGAGTACCTGACCTCCGTCAACCACCTGCTGCTGAAGCAAGGGGGCCAGACGGCCGTGCGGTTCCTCTACCTCCCGCGCCCTCCGGCAGATACTTCTCAGTACAAGCGCTACCTGGAGCAGCTGCAGATCCTGACCACGGGCTTGGGGCCCACCTTGCTTATCCATGGGCTGACGCCCGTGACTTGCACAGAACTGTGAGGGACCCAGGATGCGGGTGGAAGGTGGGTGGGGGTGGAAGAAAAACAGGTGCCTTGTCTCTTGTGTGGTGAAAAGTGCGCTGGGCGGCGGGTGGCGGGTGCGTTTGTGCCAGCGGCTTCGGAGAGGAGGACGTTGCAAAGGGCGAATCGACTCCATGAGTCTGTTCAGGTGAAGGCCCAGCAATCTGGGGGAGGAGGAGATATGGGGTGGGTTTGGGGTTTTTTAAGAAGACGGGTCTTTCCCCACTGCCCGGGAAGGCTTTTCTTGCGGGGCAGAAGCCTTGGGCTGTCAAAACAGATGCCTTGGATGGGGTGGTTTTCTCTTGTGTTGGGGTGTGCCAGTCACTTCCTCTGGAACAGGAAGCGGCATCGGGATTTGCCTGAAAGCAATAGACTGGTTGTCACACAGTGGTGGCCGCCTACCCCGGAATCTCCCACCTCCTCAGGGGAAAAGAGGGCAGTGCCCCCCCCCCAACAAAAAAAATTTGAGGCACTGGGGTGGACTGTTTGCCAGTGGACTGCTTTTCAGAAGCCTCCCCACTTTGCAGAATGATGGCAAATTCCTGTCCCCTCTTTGGAGTCCCTGACCCAGAAGCCAGAGAGGGCCTTCCTGGCGTCCAACAAAGCGGCATTTGTCTGCAGTGGGGAGTCTGCTGGGCGGGGGGGAATCACATGCACAAGCTGCCCTGTGTGTGCTGCCTGCCTGCAGTGGGTCTTCCGAGAGGGCTCCGTGCCCTTCCAAGATGAATCGCTCTTCAATGGGGCTCCAGCTAACACAGGCCCTTCCCATCACGACATTTCCCCTGAAACTAGTAGCAATTAGGGAGGCCGTCTCCATCCCCACTTTGATCTCCATGGCCCTGTCTGCTCCCTCCTCCTCCTTACAATAAAATAATCCTTAAGATTATTTTGTTTGAGGGGGGGGTGTGCTTTCTAGACATTCTCCCTACTTGAGGCATCTCCGCCCCACCGCATGCTTGCTCACCCTGCTAACTCTAGACTACAAGCCATTCCAAAAGGCAGGGATGGGGGCGGGGTGTTCCCTCAACGGCCCCTGGGATATCCTGCAAACATTTGCTAGTCCCTGCTGCCATTGCACCCCCCCCCCCCGGGAGAAGGGGCTTAAACTAATCTGACTAGTGGATTTAAGTGTTTTCCTTTTTTTTTAATGTGCCTCGGTGGATGATGACCACTGGTCAGTAGAGAGTGGGGGGCGGAGGTGTGTGTAACTGTGGTGCCCCTTTGGGGGCTAATGTTGTACTTTCGGCTTTAACACTAATGGGGTTAGTGGCAAGGAGGAGGGTAGATTCCACTTTTTAATGAATGTGCGCAATAAAAGTAAAACTTGCAAGAACTGAGAGGCTTTTTGTGTGTGGTTATTTGTGCCAGGGCTTTGGGGGAGCCAGGACTGCTGGGGTCCCAGGTAGGAATCCTCTTAGACTAACTGAAAGCACCAGATTTCCTTGCCATTGTAAACAAGCAACTAATCCACAGGATGTGTGCCAAATCCAGCAAGAACTATATAGAAGCAAGAAGAGCAGCAGTATTATGTAAAACTGTGTGATCCAGTTTTACATCCTGTGTGAAACAGGATGCTGGTTTAGATAGCCTTGGGCCTGATTCAGCAGGGCTGTTCTGATGTTCTAAGAACAAATACTACATTTATTATCTAAAAGCTTAGGAACATAGGAAGCTGCCATAGACTGAGTCAGACCCTTGGTCCATCTCGCTCGGTGTCATCTACACAGACTGGCAGCGGCTTCTCCAAGGTTGCGGGCTGGAGTCTCTCTCAGCCCGATCTTGGAGATGCTGCCAGGAAGGGAACTGGGAACCTAGAGGTTCTTCCCGGGGTGGCGGCTCCATCCCCTGAGTGGGGGAATCTCTTCCAGGGCTGCTCACCCTTCTAGTCTCCCATTCACATGCAACCAGGGCGGACCCTGGAGTAAAGCACCACTTAGTCCTGTGGCTTTATTACTGGTTTTTTCTCATCATTCTCGGCTGCTGTGTGAGGACCACTCCCGGGGGTATCATCCCAAGCTCGCTCCAGGGCAGGACGTATGCAAATTAGAAAGCTATAAAAGGAGCCGGAGGGCAGCTCAAAGGCGCACACACCACAGAGATGCCAAGCCCTAGAGAGGCGCACGACTGCGCCCATAGAGCAGGCGGACCATGGGATGCGGGGAGGCCACAAGCCGCCTCCTTCCTCTGCGGCCCATTCAGCCGGTGGTGGCGCGCGAGGGGCGTACAAGAACTCAGGGGTGGGCCGGCGGAGGCTCCTCAGCTGCCGTTGGACTGCAACTCCCATCATCCCCAGCAGCCGCAACCTGTTGTTGCGGGCATGGTGGGAGTTGTAGTCCAACAGCGGCGGGAGAGCTTCCGCTTGGCCATCCCTACGATGCCCCACACTGGAGCGCAAGAGGGGTCGAAGGAGTCCTGGAGGCGAGGGCCAATAGCACCCCACTTCCGGCTGCCGCCATGTTAAGTAAGGGCAAGAGCGACGGCGTCTCCCGGACCACACGTAAGATGGCCGTCGCACTCCGCCGCTCTAGTTTTTCCGGTCTGTATGGCGAGCGATAGGTTTAACCATAGAGTCTGTTCTTCTGGTTGGTGTCTATGGTGCGGAAGAAGGACGACTGCGAGGAAGGAAGAGCGTCCCTTCTCTATGATAAAGCGGAGACTCTCTGGACTGGCGCCCTCCCCACCTTTCCACGTTCCAGGTATATATTCTGAAGGGGGTAAGACTGGGTACGATGGAACTAGAAAAGGAGCTTTACTGAAGGAGGGCGACACGCTAGGCTGGAGCAATAATAGTCTGGAGCTGCTCTAGGGTAGGGAAAATGCCTGGGAGCATTTTGATGGAGGGGCTGGGCCGGTTTTTCTAGGACAAATTCTCTATGGTAGTGGAGGCATGCCGCAGGTTGCTTGTTTTCTAACCGTGCCAGTTCCTCTGCTGGTTGTGCTGCCTTTAATGTGGGTGAATCGTGCATGGGGTAGAAAGCCTCACTGGCTGCATTTCCTCCTGCTGCAGCAGGAACTTGCAGTGGTGGGGTGTGTGTGTGTGTGTATTACAACCATGTGGATGTTATTTCCTCCTCTGTAAGAGACCCATTGAAAGAACAACAGTGTTGTTTCCAGAATATCTTGTGCCCCTCTGTAGAATGTATGTGCATATTTCAGGGTTGAGTCAGGTGATGAGTGCTTTTTGAGTAGCTCATTCTTTTCATCCCTGGGCTTTTAGTTGATGGTAGACAAGAGAGGAGTTAGCAGAAGTTTTGAAAAAGGAGCTTTGTATCCTGATACCTAGAAGTGGGAGTGAAACAGAGGAGCTGCTGGCTGTAAGAACAGCCCAGCTGGATCAGGCCCAAGGAAGCCTCTCTAGTCCAGCATCCTGTTTCACAAGGTGGCCCACCAGATGCCTCTGAGAAGCCCCCAGGCAAGAGGGGAGGGCATGTTAGATCCCACTAACGAAGTACAAATTGAGTGATCAACTGGGCCAGGGAAGTACCTTGCTTTGCCTACACAGCTTTGCTTTGACCTTTCTTTGGGCTGCTGACAGGGACCCTGGATAAAGTGGAAGCCTGTATCACCACAGACTGGAAAAGACTAGCGTAACCCCACCTGGAACTTCCTGAAAATGTGGGAAACTTGCCATTGTCCTTGATCCGTTGTGGCTTCATTCTGTCCATCTCTATGGTGAATCTTCTAGATCAGGGGCTCCCAACCTGTGGTACTCCAGATGCTGCAGAATTACAATTCCCTTCACCCCCAGCCACAATTTACTGGAGATGATGGGAGTTATTGTTGAGCAACATGTTGGGTACCACAGGTTGGGAACCCCCTTTCTAGATATTTTTGCAGTGGCGGTTAGAGTGAAACACACAGTTCACTTTGTGCCCGTAAGGACAGTGGTGGTCTGTGACCTCCTCATCTTTGACTCTCTCTGGGTATCTCTTAGTTCTACTTTTTATGGCACATGAGGACCCTGCAGAGATCAGGGTGGCACTCTGCACTAAATTTCCTGTATTTGGGCTGACTCCGCTACTTTTACAGGGTCAATGAAGGAGCTGTCCAGTAATCCCTCTTGAAGTATTAGATTGGATCAGTTTCAATCTGTAACTCCTGAGGATGTGGACAAGCTGCTTGGGGCGGTGTGGCCTACCACTTGGATCCTTGCCCAACTTGGCTGCTTCTATCTAGCAGGGAGATTTTTGGAGGTGGCCTAAATTTCATAAATGCATCGCTGAGGGAGGGTATGGTGCCTCCATGTTTGAAGGAGGCAATGGTTAGACCACTTCTTAAGAAGCCTTCTCTGGACCCTTTAGCGTTGGATAGTTATAGGCCAGTCTCCAGTCTTCCTTGGTTGGGCAAGGTGATTGAAAGGGTGGTGGCCGACCAGCTCCAGGAGGTTTTGGAGGAAACTGATTATTTAGACCCATTTCAAACTGGCTTTAGAGCTGGCTATGGGGTTGAGAAAGCCTTGGTCGGCCTGATGGGTGAACTTTACTGGGGAATCGACAGGAGCAGTGTGACTCTGTTGGTTCTTTTGGATCTTTCGGTGGTGTTTGATACCATCGACCATGGTAATCTCCAGGTATGACTATTGCAATGCACACTGCATGGGGCTGCCTTTGTACATAATTCAGAAACTTCAGTTAGTTCAAAATGCAGCAGCCAGATTGGTTTCTGGGGCAACCCAGAGAGACCATACTATGCCTGTTTTGAAACAGTTGCACTGACTGCTGATATGTTTCCGAGCAAAATGCAAAGTGCTGGTTATTACCTTTAAAGCCCTGAACAGCTTAGGTCTTAGAGTTACCTTAGAGAGTGCCTTCTTCTGCATGATCCTCACCTCGTGTTAAGGTCATCTGAGGAGGTCTGTCTTCAGTTACCACCAGCACGCCTGGAGGCAGGCCTTCTCCTTAGCTGCTCCTGGGCTGTGGAATGCACTCCTCCCCCCCCCCCCCCGGCAAAATCTGTAATCTGAGTTCATTATTGGCCTTTGGGAGAGCCCTTAAGACCTATCTGTTTGGCCTGGCCTTCCAGGGTTTTAAAACTGTTTTTAAACCGTAAAGGTTGGCCTGGCCTTCCAGGGTTTTAAAAACTGTTTTAATTTTTTAAATAATGGTTTTATGTTGTTTTTACCGTTTTTGATTGTAATAGTAGTTGATTTAATTTTGTTCTAATGTAAACCGCCCTGAGCCATTTTTGGACGGGTGGTATAGAGATCAAATCAATAATCAATAAAAGCCCAGCCTGGGCAAACAACTGCCATGAATCCATTCAGGCTGGCTTGTTGTGTTTCTTTGCCAGGAACGGTTTGGAATTGCTGGGATCCTGGCCACTTTGGGGCAAGAGCAGAATTGTGCTGCTTGTGCTGGTGAAGGCTGCGCCTGGACTGCGTAGATGGCAACACCAGAACTGGCGAGGAAACCTCACCAGGCCCCCCTGCCCTCCCCTTCTCTCACCTGTCCCCCCTCCCTTCCTTCGCAGCTCTGGCTCTCCAGGATGTCTCTGCTCTCCGATGTGCATCTGGGCCTTCCCTTCCCAGCCCCTCCAGACCGACTGCAGCTCATCTCTGGCTCCTACCACTTTTGCCATTATGGCTGCGATGGCGTGGATGACCGAGGGTGGGGCTGCGGCTACCGTACACTGCAGACGGTTTGCTCCTGGCTGGCGGAGGCTGGTGCTGGCGGGGTAGCTTGCCGGCGTGTCCCATCCCTGAAGCGGATCCAGGACTCCTTGGTGGAGATGGGAGACAAGCCCCCTTCGTTCGCTGGCTCCCGGGATTGGATCGGCACTGTGGAAGCAGCCCTGTGCATAGACCACTTCTATCATGTGCCAGGCAGGCTGGTGCATGTTCCCTGTGGCCGAGACTTGGAAAGGGAGCTGGAGACCTTGTATGCCCATTTTGAGGGAGGAGGCGGCCCTGTCATGATGGGAGGAGACCGAGACAACTCCTCCAAAGGCTTGCTGGGCGTCTGCTCCAGCCCCAAAGGACACCACCTCCTGGTCCTCGATCCACACTACTATGGGCCAGCAGGGTCTCTTGGGAAGAGCGAGCTGCAGGCGAGGGGGTGGGTCTGCTGGAGGGCGCTGGGCTGCTTCTTCCAGGAGGGCTCCTTCTACAATCTCTGCCTGCCCCAGTTCAGGCCAGGAGGACAGCCTGTGTGAAATGGACGGTGGCTTCAGGAGAGGGACCATTCCAGAGCTGAAAAGGTTTCTGCAAACATGTGTCAGGTTCTGAGGCCATAGCACACCTGTGGATGATGATGATGCCTCTTGAGGCGAATCCGGATCGCAGAACTGTTGTGAAAATAATACTCTCGTTTGTGAAAATAATTGTGAAAGGGGAATGAAACCCAAAAGCTGCAGGTGATGCATTTTGTGGTTGCCGTCCACTTGTTCCTGCAGGGACTCTGCTGAAGGAAGCGTCCTTCACGAGCTTGTGCACATCTGTCTTCACTTGGGGGCCCATGTTTACAGCCTGCTCCAGCAGGCTCACCACTGCTTGTGGTGGCCTTGCCTCTTTGGCCTACCGCCTTGGTCCTAGTTGCTTCTGTCGGGGTGGGCAAAGAGGCCAGAAGGTCTTCAGCCCTGCTTTCCCCCTCCCCACTGAGCCCACCCAGTCCAGAGTGCTGCATGTCTTGAGGAGAGAACAGGAAAGGGCCAGCGCCCAAACGTTCCCATGGAGCTGTCTTGAGAAGGTGAAGATGGCATCTCTCTCAAACCTCAGAGCAGGAAGGGTCTTGTGTTGGGGGGATTCAGGCAACGGGCACACGCATCCGCCAGTGTCAACAAATGGGTGCCTTTTTGGCATCGGTCCTCTGCTGCTTTTGTCAAGTGGTGGAGCCGGTCTGGGGCCAACCCAGGGTTTGGATTCCTAATCCTTGGGCCTCCTTGATGTCTCACCCGTGACTTCCCTCTGGCTTCTTCTTGACGGTTATTTGGCACTGACCACGTGCTGGGGGCCGTACCATGGACTTGGCAGCAGAGGCTGTGTTAGCGGGGCCTGGCTGAGGGCGAAGGGGTGGTGTTGGTAGGAGACCTTGGAGCGCAAGGAAAGGTGGGACTTATTTAGGGAGGAGGCGAAGAGCTATTAGCCCTGGTGGCTAAATGGAGCCTCCAGGTTCAGACGCAGTGTACCTCTGAATACCATTTGCTGGGAAGGCAGCAGCAGGGGGAGGGCTGGGCTGTGGTCTTCCTGCCCTCTGGGGAGTGGTGGGGTGCTGGGCTTCGTGGACCCGCCTTGGTCTGCTTTGGGAGGGCTTCTGTGGTGTCCTTGAGGCTCATGTGCGGTGGTTTTGATGAAGAAGGGGGTCCTCATGGTGGAGCAGGAGGGAAAGGGGGCTTGCATCAGAGAGGGGGGCATAGTTCTTCCAGGTGTGGAGTCCCTAAACACCCCAGGGAAGCAACGGTGCCCTCACAGCCCTCCAGTGGCTCCTTTGTAATGGCTAAAGTACGTCATGTCCAGTTTGCCGTTTTCCATGGGATCTCTCCCCATGTCACACAATCGGGTGTCTCTTGCATCCAGTGTGGATGGTTGTGTTGTTGTGTGACTTGGTTTCTTGTATGTCAAGTGGGCAGTTTTTGTTTTTAATTTTTACTGGCAAGTGCCCGTTTTTGGATTCCACCGATCTACTTCTGGCAATAAGCACAGGGACCAGGAAAGCGAGCAAGCCTGGCCACAAGTGACCAAGCAAGCATGGAGTTCTCCTCCCACCCCACCGCTCACATTCTTTCCCCTGCCTATGGTACAGGCCCATAGCCAGCTGGCGGCATGAGTGTACCTGCCACACCAAAACATTCTCTTTCCTCCCCAGCCTTATGGACTGTTTTCACTGGACATTTTAGAACCTGCCTCCCCTGACTTCTGCACCTCCCTACCTTGCTAGGCTTTTCTTTGCTTTCTTTCGAGTCTGGTTACAGGCCTGCTAAGGTAGCTGATGAAGAGGTCTCTAACCCCTGCTCAAGTGTGAGGTCCTGGTAGTTGCTGCCACCACTCTCTGCTTCCGGAGAGTACTCGGAACTGGGTCGGAGCCAATCTTGGGAGAATCCCCTCTGTCTCTGCAGACCGGGAGTCTGGCTTGGTTCCTCGCATTCTCTTACGTTTCCCTTTTACAAGTCGTTCAAACGAGTGGCCAGCCCCCGATCACCTGATTTGTTTAAAACCCTTTCCCCCTTGGCTACAGTATTGTTGACATACACATCACAACTCGGTGGTTCTCCGACCTCATATCTGTAAATCTCTCTGTGTGTGTATCCTATATAATAAAATGCTTGGTGTCTGTGTGCGTGTCTTTTTCGGGTATTCTGCGCATGTGTGGTGCGCGTGCGCAGAACACGCTGAGAGGGACTCGGATGCAGACACCGGCCACCATGTTGGTCGGGTTGAAAAGAAGCAGCACTGCAGCCCAGACAACAGCGGCGAAGGGCCCGATGCAGAGGCCGCCGGAAAAGGGCCCAGCCGGATACTGGGGTGGGGGGACAGAGGCGAAGGCGGAGGCCATAGCCGGCGGGCGGCCCCGCCCAGAAAGGGGAGGGTGGCGGGGGCCCTGGCCCGGCCGGGGAGGTCGGCGGTGGAACGGAGGCTGGCGGCGGCGGGAGGGGGAATGGCGGCGGTGGGGCCCGGAGCGCACGACTCCACTGGGCAGGGGGGAGGGGAAAGGGCAAGAGGGAGTGGGGCAGGGGGGAGGGGGAAGGGCAAGAGGGAGTGGGGCAGGGGGAGGGGGAAGGGCAAGAGGGAGTGGGGCAGGGGGGAGGGGGAAGGGCAAGAGGGAGTGGGGCAGGGGGGAGGGGGAAGGGCAAGAGGGAGTGGGGCAGGGGGGAGGGGGAAGGGCAAGAGGGAGTGGGGCAGGGGGGAGGGGCAAGAGAAAGGGGGGAGGGGCAAGAGCGAGTGGGGGAGGGGGAGGGCAAGAGGGAGTGTGGCGGGGGAGGGGGAGGGGGAAGGGCAAGAGGGAGTGGGGCAGGGGGGAGGGGGAAGGGCAAGAGGGAGTGGGGAGGGGAGGGGAAAGGGCAAGAGGGAGTGGGGCAGGGGGAGGGGGAAGGGCAAGAGGGAGTGGGGCAGGGGGGAGGGGAAAGGGCAAGAGGGAGTGGGGCAGGGGGGAGGGGGAAGGGCAAGAGGGAGTGGGGCAGGGGGGAGGGGGAAGGGCAAGAGGGAGTGGGGCAGGGGGGAGGGGGAAGGGCAAGAGGGAGTGGGGCAGGGGGGAGGGGCAAGAGAAAGGGGGGAGGGGCAAGAGCGAGTGGGGGAGGGGGAGGGCAAGAGGGAGTGTGGCGGGGGAGGGGGAGGGGGAAGGGCAAGAGGGAGGGGCAGGGGGCAGGGGGCAGGGGGAAGGGCAAGAGGGAGTGGGGCAGGGGGCAGGGCAAGAGGGTTAGGGTTAGGGGGGAGGGGGAAGGGCAAGAGGGAGTGGGGCAGGGGGGAGGGCAATAGGGAGTGGGGGAGGGGAAGGGGCAAGAGAAAGGGGGGAGGGGAGGGGCAAGAGCGAGTGGGGCAGGGGGGAGGGGGGAGGGCAAGAGGGAGTGTGGCGGGGAGGGGGAAGGGCAAGAGGGAGTGGGGCAGGGGGAAGGGCAAGAGGGAGTGGGGCAGGGGGGAGGGGGAAGGGCAAGAGGGAGTGGGGGAGGGGAAGGGGCAAGAGAGTGTGTGGGAGGGGAGGGGCAAGAGGGGGAGGGTAGGGGCAAGAGGGAGTGGGGGAGGAAAGGGCAAGAGGGAGTGGGGGAGGGGGAAGGGCAAGAGGGAGTGGGGCAGGGGGGAGGTGGAAGGGCAAGAGGAGTGGGGCAGGGGGGAGGGGGAAGGGCAAGGGAGTGGGGCAGGGGGAGGGGGAAGGGAAGGGCAAGAGGGAGTGGGATGGGGAGGGCAGGAGGGACTGGGGCAGGAGGCTGACAGGGAGGGGAGGGTGGGAGGGGGAGGGAGGGCAAGAGAGTGGGGTTGGAGGGAGGGGAAGAGCGGCAAGAGTGTGCGGCAGAAGGGATGGAGGGAGAGTGGGGCAGGAGAGAGAAGGGAACAGCCAGCCCCAAAGAGTGAGCCCATTAATATAATGGCCTTAAAAGGAGTGGGGCAGGAGGAGGGGGAAGAGAGACTGAGGCGGGAGGAGGGGGAAAGGCAAGAGGGAGGGGGGAGGGGGAAGGGCAAGAGGGAGGGGGGCAGGGGGAGGGGGAGGGCAAGAGGGAGTGGGGCAGGGGGAGGGGGAGGGCAAGAGGGAGTGGGGCAGGGGGGAGGGGGAAGGGCAAGAGGGAGTGGGGCAGGGCGAGGGGGAAGGGCAAGAGGGAGAGGGGCAGGGGGAGGGCAAGAGGGAGACTGGCGGGGGGAGGGCAGCAGGGACCAGGGCAGGAGGCTGACAGGGAGGGGAGGGTGGGAGGGGGAGGGAGGGCAAGAGAGTGGGGTGAGAGGGAGGGGAAGAGAGGCAAGAGTGTGGGGCAGAAGGGAGGGAGGGAGAGTGGGGCAGGAGAGAGAAGGGAACAGCCAGCCCCAAAGAGCGAGCCCGTTAATATAACGGGCTTAATATTACTAGTTTATATATATGTATGTATATGTGTATACAATGTAAAAACAGGTCCTTTGTATATAACTGTGCTATGGTAACATACTGTATGCTTTAGTAATTTGTTGGTTCAAATTAAAGCGATGGGATTTGAAGCGATGGGACCTTGAGATCGCAGGAGCACTTTGCTGTGCTGTTTGTGTTATATATTCTAAGTTTAGTTTCCTCCCCCCGGAAGTGTGAAACGCCACCTCTAAATACTGAGAGGACTTGACCTGTTCGATTGTGTTGCTCTTCATTTTCCATCCATGAGATTTGGGTCTCTTAGCAAAAACCATTACTTTCTTTTTTTGATAGTTAATTAGCAAACTGTCTTCTAAACAGAACTGGGAAAGTGCCGTTAGTGCTCTCCTAAGGCCGACGAGTGACAAAGATCGAATCACTGCATCATCAGCATCCAGAAGTATAGAAACCTGCCTACTTGCTCTCTTGGGAGGATTCATGTCTACCCTATTCAGATATTGAACAAGAGAATTAATATAGAAGTTGAATAGCAAGGGGGCTAAAACACATCCTTGCTTAATGCCAGTGCCTGTAGGAATTGTGTTCAATAAATCACCACTGGGGTTATATCTTACACAGAGAGATGTATTGCCATATAATTTGTAAATCAGAAATAACACGTTTGTCAACTGACGATGCACTAAGTTTTGACCATAAGAGATTGCTTGGGTTGGAGTCAAAAGCAAATTTAAACTCAATAAAGGCAGCCTATAATGAGGAACCAGGTTCACTGCCATATTTTTCTACAAGATGTTGGAGAATTAAGCTTTGATCTTTTTCAGAGTGGCCGGCTCCTCAGCCAGGATTGATTACTGCTCCGACCAGTCCTGAAGCTTTAATAGTAGATGCTTGGCATAAAGTTTGCTGATAATACTCCACAGACTTATAGGTCTATAATTTCCTGGGGCATCCTTCCTCCCCCTTTTAAAGATAGGGACAGTTATAGCAAGACCCCAATGTTCAGGTATTTCAGCTGTTCTGCCTATGTGTGTGTGAAAAGAGATGCCAGAATGGGGGTCCACCAATCAACATTGGTCTTTATTAAATCAGCAGGAATGTAATCACATCCTGGAGCCTTGACCGATTTCAGTTGAGTTAAAAAAAGTTAACTTGAGCATACACAAAGTGCTAAAAGGGTTAGTCACAAAAAATTCTATAGTATTCTTCAGATGCTGTACTTTCCACCAAACAACAAAGCACATATACACAGGCAATAGCAAGCAATTTTTTTTTCCCCCCAAGTTGGCTCTCTTAGCAGGGCAGCAAATTCTTGATGGAAATTGACTTTCATTTGCAGGTTCTCAGCATACTTTCAGACAGCAACTGCAGCAAAAGCAAACACAGGAATAGCACATTGATGGAGCAATTCAGAGTTAGTTGCCCTCTTCTGGATACTCTTACCTCATAATGGGGTGGTTCTCTTAGGAGCTTCTCCTGCACACCTGAAAAAGCAAAGAAGAGATAAAAGCATACGTTTAGAAAGCTTAACATGCATATAAGGAAAGATAGTGATGTGAGGTTCAGGAACACATTTGTCTTCATGAGCTGTGTTTAAAAGAAAAGTCATAAAGTTAGTACTGAGACTTCTAGCACACACAAGGTGCTCGGTTGAGACAAAGGTCACCATGTGGGGTTTAAGGCTTTCTCCTGCACTGTCTCTTGTGCAAGCAAAGTCTGTGGCATACTGCCTCCTTGGGTCCACTGTATTCTCAGATTCCAGCATCAGTTCAGGTTTCAGACAGACACTGACTGCATGGGGAGGCTCATTAGGTTGAAGTCCTCCTGGGTCAAAATGCAAGTCTCTCTCTGGTTCAGAGGAAATATTTATTTATTTATTTATTTATTTATTTATTTAACACATTTTTTAAATACTGGAGGCGATCTTTGGCCTCCTCTTTTGTAGAAGTGGAGAAACTTGATCTTCACTGGATCTTTCTGTAGCAGAGAATTCTCTTTGCAAATGGTCAGAAAAAGCCTTTGTTTCAAAGCCTTGCATCACAGCAATCTCCTGGCTGTTTCTGGCAATGCAGACGTCAGTAGTCTCTCAGAGTTCTTTGTCTGGAGCATGTACAGATAAACCACAAGCCCTTAGGTTGCTAAGATTTTCACCAGGGCTAGCATTTGGCTTGCTTGGAGACTCTAAGTTCTTGCATTCTTCCTTGTTCTCCAGAAAGGTGGGAGTGCCGGAGAGAAGCCCACTGCATACACCCAGGGTCTGATGTCGGACACAGTGGTGCTGATGTAGCTCCCAAGCGGGGGCCGCATGGCCCCCGTCCGGGAGTTAAATGGCCGCTGCATTTGTGGCGCAGCCAGGAGTGGCTCTTCCCTGCCTTTAAGGTGCTGCTCCTGCCTATGCTGTGAACGCAGCGCCGGCCCCAACCTAACTCCCGAACGGGGCCGCGCAGCACCATTCGGGAGCTGAACAGCCAGTGCTGTGTGCGCAGCGTGGCCAGAAGCGGCTCTTCCCTGCCTTTAAGGCTGGACTGACTCTTGAACGGAGCCGTGCAGCTCCGTTCGGGATCCAGACCACGCCCTCTGCATCTGACGTCAGATGTGGGGGCATGGCTAGCCCCCAAGTCTGACTCTGGATCCGGGGAGCGGAGTGAGCAGGGCTGCGGCGGCGGCCAGACACAGGCCACTGGTGGTCTGGCTCCGCGCCTGTTGCTCTTCAAACTCCTCCTCCTCTGGTTCCACAGTCCACATGGATCTGGGAGGCCTTTGGACTTTAACAAGGATGCAACTGGTACTCAGGATACCTCTGAGTACCAGTTGCAGGGGAGTCACAGCAGCAGGAGAGGGGGCATGCCCTCAACTCCTGCCTGTGGCTTCCAGCGGCATCTGATGGGCCACTGTGAGAAACAGGATGCTGGACTAGATGGGCCTCCCTGGGCCTGATCCAGCAGGGCTGTTCTTAACAGCATTGTTCTTACTCCCTGCTTTATCCAAGGCATCAGTATCAAGTTCAGGAAATCCTGAGATAGCTATGCATTCTGTGGGAGTCTGACCTTCTGAAGAATCCCAGTTGCCTCTTTCCTTGGGGTCTCTGAACCTCTAGTAGGGGAAGATGAGGTTAGATCAGCACTCCGGTCATTACCAAGTCGGAAGGCTACAGGAGTGGATGGAATAGCTACAGAAATATGGCAGGCAACAGAAGAAGAATCAGTCAAGGCTCTAATCAAACTGTTGAAGTTGGAAGGTGATGGGACATGTGATAGCCTCCTGTGCTGATGGGATTTGTGATCACTCTTAAAAAACCTGCTCAAGCTAAAATGTTTTCCTGCTATAGCTTAAGTTGATGTGATATTAAGTGTACATTAGTCCCCTTGTAACAGGATGCGGTTTGTCGCTGTCTGTACCTCTGAGACAGGATATGGCTCGACCGCAAAATGTTCCAAAAAAGGGTGACTGTTTTGCTGAGCAGATATGAAACCTGGCTATAGCTAAAGCAAGAAACAGGCCTGCCCTTTCTTAGTGGGGCAGGAATTAAGACACGTGTATAGGAATGGTACATTAAGAGCTATCTCAGCAAATCAAGGCTTGTAGGACCAAGTGCATAACCATACATGGACATAGGAACCAGCTGAACTAAAGTGCGCAGGTGCAAGAATAAGTTGTGAACAGCATGCTATATAAGGAGGTGGCCCTAGATTCTCGGGGCGGCCGCCTTCTTTTTGAGCTCCGTGTTATTGCAATAAAGTTCGATTTTGAAACTCTGATACTGGTGTCTGGCAACTCACCTAACCAAGAGACCCGAACAAAGGTGAGAAGGGAAGCCCCTCGGCTTACCCACAACAAAACGATGCCAGCAAATTTGGAGAATGACACAGTGGCCAGCAGATTGGAAGATGTCAGTCTACATACCCATACCAAAGAAAGGAGACTTAACAGATTGCGCAAACCACTGCACAATGTCCTTAATTTCACATGCTAGCAAAATAATGCTCAGGGTCATCCAACACAGATTAGAGCCCTACGTGGAAACGGAAATGCCGGATGTTCAAGCTGGTTTCAGAAAAGGCCCTGGAACAAGAGACATCATTGCTGATGCACAGTGGATAATTGAGAAAGCCAAAGAATCTTCTTGAGCTGGGGCCTGGGGACAATGTTTAATTCTTGTTTTAAAATGTTTTTAAATTGTTAATTGTTGTGTTATTGTTTTTAATTTGTTTTAGCTTTTCATTGTTTTACAACTTTGTTTTAATTGTAAACCGCCCTGAGCCATTTTTGGAAGGGCGGTATATAAATCAAATAAATAAATAAATAAATAAATAAATAAATAAATAAATAAATAATAAAAGAAGTCAATATGTGCTTTATTGAATACAGAAAAGCCTTTGATTGCGTCAACCATATCAAGTTATGGAATATCCTTAGGAAAATGGGCATCCCGGAACATCTCATTGTTCTCTTGAGAAACCTACACACAGGGCAGGAAGCCGCAGTCCCGATGGAACATGGTGAAACAGACTGGTTCCAGATAGGCAGAGGAGTAAGACAAGGCTGTATACCAGACGCGTAATCAGGGTGGGGCAGGCAGGGCACGTGCCCTGGGCGTCACTGAAGGGGGGGGCGCAATGTGCCTGCCATGCCCCACCCTCGCACCCAGCACCGCAAATTTTTCCAATTTTTTTTTTTTAAAAAAAATTGTGTCGGGGCCGGTGGTGCCCCCTCCTCCCTTTGCACAGGCGCCCCGCAGGACTCGCCAGTCAGAAGATCTGTCGGGGCAGGGCAGGCGCTCTCCCGTTGCTCTGGACAAGCGGAAAAGGCAGCCAGAGGCAGGCATGTGTTTTAATCCGACGAGATTCCGGGTGTATACTGAGTGTATAGAAGCTTCTCCTCCTATCATTCCAGCCTGGAGAACCAGTAAGCTTTGTAATTAAAAAAAAAGAAGAAGAAGAACACTTCGGAGAGTTATGTGAGCTGGGGAGGAGGGAGGGAGCCCTAGCAGCTCCTCCCTTCCCCTTCCCCCTGCCTGCCTGGCTCGTGCTTTTTTGCCTCCTTTTTTCTCTTCCGAACCGTTACACAAAAGAAGAGCCAGGAGGAGGAGTGGGAAGGAAAAACGCAAGACTCCGGCTGGGAGAATTAGCTCCCGCTCAAGTGCGCTGGCTCACCCGTGCTCTCTCCACTCCTCTGTCCTCCTCTCTCTGCTGCTGGGTGGGGAAAAACGAAAGGAAGCAAACCAGAGCTTTGGCTTTTGCTGCTGCTGCTGCTGGTGGTGATCTTTTTTCCTTCTTGCCCCCACCCTTTATTTGCTGCCGCCGCCTCACCTCCTTCCCTGCTGCTGCTTTACGTGGCTTGCCGCTTCCTTTCCCTCCCTCTGCCTCAGAAGCTCTCAGAATAAGGAAAGGGTTAACTCTCCTTGGGGTGGGGGGAAGCATAGATTTCGCTGCCAGACAAGCCCTCCCAGCAGGAGAAGGAGCCTGACTGGTCCTGAGTTCCTGGTCACTCTGCAGAAGAAGCCAGACAGCAGACTAGTCGAAGTCTCCCTTGCTTCATCTTCAAGGAACTTTTAAGAAACCCCACAAAAAACACCTAACAGGTAGAGTTTGGACTATAACGTGGAGAGGAGTAGGCTCTAAACCAACTTTAAAAATGCATTTCTTGTGTGTAAGTAACGTTACTTCGAATTGTTTATGCAGCAGCACTTTCTCCGTTCTGCTGGGAAGGATACCGCTACAGAAAGCTTCCCTTGAGTGTTTTAGTACTCAAAAGTACTTTAGTACTTTAGCCCATTCCAGCAAAGGAGCTTTCAGCCAGGACTCCTGGGTTCTATCCAGGCAGTGGAAAGGGAGGAGGGGCCACAGGTTAGGTAGGGGTGGGGTGGGGTGGGGGTCATCACCTCCACTTTCTTCCGGTGCTCTTTGCCTTGGACTGCAAGATGAGACTTGTGGGCCTTTGCTGGGTTCAGGGGTAGAAACCGATATATGATCGTTGCCGTCTTTGCAGCATCTGCAGGGGAGACATCTTCAGCTGCACACAAGAGGACTGTGATGGTAAGAGGCCCCCAGAAGACCCTTCCCCTCACCACTGCCCTGCTCCTCTGCTGGACCTCCAGGCAGATTGCAAGCCCGGCTGTCCCCTCCCCAGCTGAGAGCCCCTCCGAGAGGGGATGGGACCGTAGCTCAGGAGTATGCTGAAGGTCCCCGGTTCAATCTCTGGCAGCATCTCCAGGTTGGGCTGGGAGAGGCACTTGCCTGAAACCCTGGAGAGCCGCTGCCAGTCAGTGTAGACAGCACTGAGCTAGAGGGACCAAGGGCCTGACTCTGCCCCCCTTTGAGGGCTGCCCATTTACCTCCCTTTGGCTGTGATCCTCTGTGGCCTGCAGACTCATGGGAGAGAGTGGAGGAGGCCCTCCCCCAGGGAAAGAGCTGCAGCCCCTGGAAGGAGGGCAGAAGAAAGTACTCAAGTATAAAAATGGTGGGCTATTAATTACTATTATTTTACATTTCTATCCCGCTCTTCCTCCAAGGAGCCCAGAGCAGTGTACTACATGCTTGAGTTTCTCTTTCACAACAACCCTGTGAAGTAGGCTAGGCTGAGAGAGAAGTGACTGGCCCAGAGTCACCCAGCTAGTATCATGGCTAAATGGGGATTTGAACCCGGGTCGCCCCGGTCCTAACCCAGCACTCTAACCACTACACCACGCTGGCTCTCTGAGAGTTGGTAATAATTTTATTACAGCCATTAAGACAATACATTTGGAGCAATATGCTAAAATTATTATAAATGGGGAACTATCAAATAACTGTAAAATACGAAAAGGAAACAGACAAGGTTGCCCACTTTCCCCATTACTTTTTAATGGGGAAGTGCTCTGTCGAAATATCAAGAAGATGAACAAATACAAGGCCCGAAAGTAGGGAAACAGGCAGGGGCGTAGCTATAATTGAGCGAAAGGGTTCAAAGAACACGGGCCGCCAGCTCCTGAGGGCCGTCCAGATCCCTCCCTCCCTATTTTCTTCATTGTCTGCCTCATTCTGAGGGGCCGCCAGAGAGAGGGATGAACACGGGCCCCCTCTCCCCTAGCTACGGCCCTGGAAACAGGAGTATAAACTTAGAGCCTTTGCGGACAATGTGGTGTTTTTTCTATAAAATCCATTAGAGAAGATCGGAAGGCTCTTGGAAAAAATAGAACAATCTGGCCAATTGGCTGGGTTTTATATAAATAAGAGTAAAATGAAGGTGTTGACAAAAAATATGGGCCAGAAATCCAATGATAGACTATGAAATAAGCGAATTGAAAGTGGAAAAGAAAATTAAATATTTGGGCATCTGGCTGACAAACAAAAATTATTTGTTGTTTTCAAATAATTATATCAAAATATGGAATACAGTAAAAATTGATTTGCAAAGATGGACTAGAATGAACTTATCTTTAATGGGAAGAATTTCAGTTGTGAAGATGAATGTTTTATCTAAAATGCTCTTTCTTTTTCAGACTATTCCTATAATTAACACCTTAACTCTTTTCAAGCAATGGCAAAAGGACATAACTAAATTTGTTTGGCAAGGGAAAAGACCAAGAATTAAATTTAAAAATTTAACTGATGCTAAAGAAAGGGGTGGTCTTACCCGGCCAGATTTAAGGTTGTATTTTGATGCTGTTTGTTTGACGTGGTTAAAGGAATGGATAACATTAAGAAATCCCAGAATACTTGATCTGGAAGGATTTGATAGAAGGTTTGGATGGCATTCATATCTGTGGTACGATAAAAGCAAAGTGCATAAATATTTGATATGTAAGAAGGAGTCTAATGGGAGTGTGGGTAAAATACAAAAAAATGGCTGGAATCTAAGAAACTTCATTATGGGTATCCCTGATTGAAACTTTGGCACGAAAAAGAGACAAATATGCAATCTGAATGGGGTACCTATACGGACTTGTTATATTTTCAAGAGGGGGCTGTAAATTAAAAAACCTAATCAAAGTACAAAATTTGGTTAGTAACTGGTTTCAGTATCATCAGCTAAATGAAATTTATAAGAAGGATCTTAAAGTTGGATTTGAGGATCAAATGTCGAGATTCGAGAAGGAGTTGTGTGAAAATGATGAAAAATTAGTCTCTAAGATGTATAAGTTGTTGCTTTTGGAGGAGACAAGAGAAAAAGGGGTTAAAATGACTATGATAAAATGGGCTGGCAGGCAGGGAGGCAGGGAGGAGCCTGACCAGGGAAGGGCTCCAGAAGCAGGACTCCATGCTGCCTTGCCTGTGAAGAGGCCGTGCAGGAGGGAGGGAGAAGGTACCAGAGAGGAGCCCCCCAGGGGCTCCCCGGAAGGCAGAAGAGTGGGGCCAGATGGGTCAAAGGCAAGCCAGGGGATCAAGGAGCCAGGAGGAGTCCCGGGTTGCTTAGGGCGAGGGCAGACCCCAGGGAGCCAAGAACTGCCTTGTGCTCTGGCCCGGCCCCAAGCTGCCCAGCGCCATGAAGATCACTCGGAGGACTCTCCAGCTTTCCATGGTGGCAGCGGCAGCAGCAGCAGCAGGGGTGCTGGCCTTGGTCTGTCTCTACGCCAACCTCGGCCCAGGAGCCCAGCAGCCAGGGCCTGGCCCTTTGCTCTCCCCAGCAGCAGGACCCCAGCGCAGCTCCATTGTCCTGACAGACAGCACCTTCACCTTCCACCTCCAGCCCAGCCTCTATGAAGCCGCCTTCCCCCACCTGCAGCGCTACCAGTGCCAAGAAGTGATCCCCGTGGCCAGCTTGTGCCAGGGGGCACCGAGAGGCAAACTGCTGCTCCTGATGGCCATCAAGTCCCACCCCATGTCAAGAGGCAGGAGGGCCACCCTGCGCCGCACCTGGGCCCAGGCAAGGGACGTGGGGGGCTATCGGGTCCGGCCCCTTTTCCTGGTGGCAAATATTTCCGGCATCCAGCACATCAATCTGGTGAAGCAGGAGAGCCGCACCTTTGAGGACATCCTGCTGTGGGATTTCATGGAGTCGCACCACAACCTGTCCCTCAAGGAGCGCTGCTTCCTCCAGTGGCTGCACAAACACTGCCAGCAAGCGGCCTACATCTTCAAAGGTAAGAAGAGCCGATGACCCTCAGGGGCAGCCGTGGGAGCTGCGGGCAGGTGGGCGGGTGTGTTTTGGCCTCGCCTCGGTGGAATTTCTCTGGAACACAGGTTGGGGGACCTTGTCAGAAATGACTGGCATAACTCCAATTGCAGCACTCAGGGGCTGTGAGTTTTAGCAGCGGCATATTCTGCACAAGCCTTTCCGGACCGGTACAAGAACGTTTCTCTTCAGCCCTAGCAAAGCGTTGCTGTTGCTTATGGTGGGATCATTGTGGGGCAGCCAGATCTTGTCTGCTCGGCGTTGGGAAGACAGTGGGATTCCATGAGTTCAGGAGTGGTGATGGAGATTATAGGATGGCACAAACGTCAAGGAGGAAGGCAGCAAACCCTTTTCTGGAGGAGTACGTTGGCTACAGGCTTGTCTGAAAAGAATGTTCAAGTTCTTTGATGTTACAGCCACAAGCCAAAACAGAAGAGAACGATTACAGTTATATACATTATATATATTACAGTTACAGTTAGAGCCCCTGGTGGTGCAGTGGTAAAACTGCCGCCCTGTAACCAGAAGGTTACAAGTTCGATGCTGACCAGGGGCTCAAGGTTGACTCAGCCTTCCATCCTTCCGAGGTCGGTAAAATTAGTACCCAGAATGTTGGGGGCAATATGCTAAAATCATTGTAAACCGCTTAGAGAGCTCCGGCTATAGAGCGGTATATAAATGTCAGTGCTATTGCTATTGCTATATAACAATAAATTGATTGTATATAATTAAAACAGGCTGAAATTAGAATTAGTTAACAAAAATTTAACAAAATTGAAAACATAGTGATAATAAAAATTTAAAACTGTAAAATATCTTTATTAACCATCCCGTGACGTATATTTATGGCAGCAGCACAGAATTTAGCCACATTAGATGTAATTAAACACTCTGAGTCCGAAAGCAACAAGGAACAATAAAATTGCTCCTGTCGACCGGGAAATTTACAAAGCAAAGGAGTAATGAAAGATTCACAGATATCCTTGTAAAACAGGCAGAATAATAGAACATGTTCAGTAGTTTCCACCTGATCCAACCCACAAGGGCAAAGTCTGTCAGCAAATGGAACCCCTCTATAGCGCCCTTCTAGAACTGCCGAGGGTAAACAATGGCAACGAGCCAAGGGAAAAGCTTTCCTATACCTCGGAAATTCCAACCAAGTAAAATAATTCATTGCAGAGATTAAATATCTTCTTTCCCGAGGTCATTTTGCCGTTTGGAGTCGAACTTTCGTCATTTAACCAGCAACCTTGCCTGATCAAATCCCAGCTTAGACAGAGAGGCCCAAAGTAGCTATTTTAGCCTCAATAGACTGGATCCACCTGGAGCCAAAATCATCCTGTAAAATTAGAGGAGCCAGGCCAACTGGATGATAAATTAGTTTGAGCCAGTAACAGAATATAATAATCCAGATACTGGCCTCCACCCTAATAAAGCCAGTCTCCAGACGGGCAGCAGCATTTGAAACAGATCTTGGAATTTTAAGGGCAGTTCTCAAAAATTTTGACTGTACACATTCCAAAGTTGTTACATTTGGAAAAAGCCCCAGCTGCGCTCCATAAAGTAGTTGGGACAGTGACTTTGCTTTGAATAGTTTAAAAGGTGCTGGTAAGCAGTAGCCACCTTTTGATCGCAAGTACTGTAGAATGGCAAGTGAGCTTTTCTGGGCATTGGAGGCTACGTAGTTCGCGTGGGCCTTCCTAGTGCCCCCAGCATGGAAAACTACCCCAAGGAACTTAAAGAATGAAACCTGCTCAATAAGTTGACCCTCGATCCTCCAAGTGCGAATCTTAGGTCTCCGTGCGAAAGCCATTATTTTGGTTTTCTGGAAATTTATCTCCAAACCCTCCTTCTTGCAGTATAGACTTAATGCGCTCAGTGTTTTTTTGAGGCCAATTGGCGTCCTCGACAAGAGGACCACATCATCTGCATAAAGCAAGATAGATACATGCCTCCCTGCAAATTTAGGAGGGTAGAAATCTAAATGGCTCAATTGTTCCACCATAGAATTTATGTAGTAATTAAATAATAGTGGAGCAAGTATGCAGCCCTGCTTAACACCTCTCTGTCACAATAGCACTCGTTAGATGCCCTTGAAGGCTGCATCTAACTTTAAGAGAAGTGTCCGAATACGGCACTTGAAGCAGGCATAACAAACGACGGTCGGAAGCAGAGGCGTAACTAGGGGAAACGGCGCCTAGGGCAACCACTGAAATTGCGCCCCCCCCCATCTGACACGCATCTTTCAGATAACTTTACCATAGTTCAGGGGTTCCCTACCTGTGGTACCCCAGACATTGCTGAACTACAACTCCCATCATCCCAGCCACAAAAAGTATAGCTAGAGATGATGGGAGTTGTAGTGCAGCAACATCTGGAGTGCCACAGATTTTGAACCCCTGCTCTAGTTGAAGGGCTTCCCAAATCATGGGCAAAGAAATAGATATGCTTCTAAGCATACAATGGGTAAAAGAGACAAAGCTGTTCCACCTAAAAGCTATGTAAATCTAACAACACAGAAAAGTTACATAAAAGCTCGAGTATCATAAGATTATTGTTTGGGACAACAGCAGACAGAGCAGGAAAGAGTTGTGAGTTCATCTTTCTCTGCTGTGTGTTGGCAGCACAGAAATAGGAAACCTTGCCTTATCATTTCGGTGCGGTAGCTCAGGGTGGGGAGCCTACCTGCTGCTGTCACTCCCTTCCTTGCACAGCTGCCTCAATGGCTGCTTGGGATTGGGGCCCCAAGCCCCAGCTTCTTGCCTTCTTCCCCTCAGCTCCCAAGGAAATCACTACGTAGTCAAAACTTTGGGATGAGGAAGCCACGCTTTGCTGGGGGGTGGGGGGGAGAACAAACAAAAACAGGGCTAAGGAAGCTGCGCCCCTCTTACTAAGGAAGGTGCTGGGGAAAGCAACTGTGGAGGGGAAAAAACACACACACACACACACACAGGGCTAAGAAAGGCGCTGGGGAAAGCAATTGTGGAGGGGAAAACACACACACACACACACACACGGCTAAGAAAGGCGCTGGGGAAAGCAACAGTGGGGGACACACACATACACACAGGGCTCTGCACCCAGAAGATGAAGAACTAGGACTTATAGTGGATTTTGTCTGCCCTAAGTAGCACCAAAACACACACACCCAAGGCAAGGAGCGCTTGCTTGCTCGAGCACTGCAGAAAATGAAGAAACTCCTCCCCACTTCAGCTTCCGTTTGGAGGAAGGCAACCAAATTAAAGGCAGAAATTTAAGTGTGTGATGCACCCACCCCAGACCCCGTGACCTGCCTGCCCCCCCTATCGTTACACCCCTGGGTGGAAGTGCCCAGTTGTTCCCAAAGCTTCACCCTTGAAATAGAATCAAAAGCTGCCTTCAGATCTACGAAGGCAGCATATAAAGAGGCTGTCCCTGGGGTGGAATATTTCTCAATAAGGTGTTGCAATACTAAACAATGATCGATAGTAGAACGACCCTCCCTAAAGCCGGTCTGTTCAGCAGCAAGAAGGTTCTCACGATCTAGCCAATCCTTTAACTTTTCATGTAAAAGTGATGTTTTTAAAAAACTGTAAATGAAAACACAGAGAACTATTGTGTGTAAGGGCTGGCTGGAAATTATTATTATTCTTTCTTGTTTACACAGCCAGACAGGTGTTATTGACTGGTTTGTTTTATCCAGACATCGAGTCCTTCCCAAGGACCTGGGATGCCAGAATTTTATCATCAATATTGTTGGTTATTATAGATATCGTCGCAGAATATAGGCTGTTCCCAGTAAAGTTACTTTTTGTAATTGGCTGATGGTGATTTCTGTGGCCCCTCTGGTGTTGAGGTGCTCTTCAAGGTCTTTTGGAACTGCACCCAGGGCGCCAATGACCACTGGGATGATTTTGGTCTTTTTCTGCCACAGCCTTTCAATTTCAATTTGTAGATCTTTGTATTTTGTGATTTTTTTCTATTTCTTTTTCTTCTGTTCTGTTACCCCCTGGTATCTATCTATCTATCTGATTGACTTCTATACCGCCCTTCCAAAAATGTCTCAGGGCAGTTTACAAAGAGAAACAACAACAAAACAAGATGCCAAATCTTCATCCTTCCAATGGTGCAGTTCCAGCGCTTCAGTTGCCAGTCTTCACAGCAGCCTTGCAAGCTTGGCCAGTTTTCTCCCTTGTCTAGCACAGGCTGGGGAGGTGGCCACAGAGCCAACCCCCATTTGCCAGCGGCCTGTCTGTGGTTGTGGGGACACTCTGGCCCCACACACGTTGCAACATGCCTTCCCTGACCCTGCCCTGATGTTGGCCATCACCTCTGCCCCACGGCTCCTTGCCCGTCTCCTCATCCGCTTCTGCTGCTGCCGAGACTGCCTTGCCACTTCTTTCCTTGGCCGTGCTGACAGTGTTGGCCTGGGTGGATGACAGGAAAGGAGTGACTGTGGAGTCCTCCGGGGAAGGAAGCTGGGAGGCAGGGCTTGAACCACCAGGGTGCTTTCCAGACGAGACCCTGCAACGGGGTCAGGACATATCTCTGAAGTGTGCTTCCACACTCTGCGTTGTGATGCCGCATTCCCTACGCGGAGAGCAGGGTGCCGTTCACATTTCCCATGCCTTGTTGTGAATTTAATCACTGCAATATAAAACAGGGATGTCGTATATCCGGCATGAAAAAGTTGCTGTTTTTCCAGGTTGTTAGTTGCTGCAAGATGGCTCCCCCTGCTGTTTACGCTCCAAATGCCCCTTGCCTGAATGGAGGCATTTTGCTGCTGATAAGCAGCTAATCTGGAAAGCGCCCAGGCACCCACTGGGTGTATATTGGCTGTGCAGAAAAGTGGTGCCTGCAGGCCTATGGATGAAGTAGTACTTGGTATGCAGAACCAGAATCCATGTATTCCCCTGCAGCAAATCTGTGCTTTCTTCCAGGGGATGACGATCTCTTTGTGAACCCGAAGGCCCTGACGGAATACCTCAGCTGGACGCCCAACGCCTCCCACTTCATCCACGGCAACATTCAGCACCATTCAGCCGTCATGAGGTGGGGGAAGTACGCCATCCCCCACACTTTCTACCCACTGGCCCACTACCCTGCGTTTGCCTCCGGAGGGGGGTTCATCCTGCCGGGGCCCTTCATCCCCGCACTCTACAAGGCATCTCTGGGCCTCCCCGTCTTCCCCCTCGATGACGTCTACCTGGGCTTCTTGGCTCTGGCCGCCAGACTCCCCTTCCGGCACGACGGGCGCTTCAGAGTGTGGGGGTTAGGGTTAGGGTTAGGGTTGCCGAAAGACAAGCTCAAGGTGTACCGAGACTCTTTGACCATCCATGGCATTGCAATGGAGAGGATAGAGCAAGTGTGGAAGGAACTCTGGAGCGCAGGAGGGGTGGAGGCCTGAGCCCCCAGTGGGGTATGCTCCCCATATCTTTGGGGGTGATGGCCCAAGAGCCCAGTGGGGTTTGCTCAAGGGCAGAGGTGCCCCTAGGTTATTTTGGAGCCTGGAGCCAAAGGCCTTTGGAGGCTACACACACAGAGACAGTATTTTTAACAAGTGGGTTCTTGAGGTGCAAACAGCAACCAAACTTCCAAGAATGTAAGAATAGAAAACAGGGATATTGATGCAAATATGCATGAGCAGAAATATTTCAACAGAGTCCCATCCCACATATTTCTTTCCCCACTTCCTGCTCGGTCTCTAAAGCAAAGGTCATTATCACATTTGGCCACCTGGCACAGTGTGGGCCAACAGCAGCAACCGCACCGCCCAGGTCAGACTAAAGAGGTGTTGGGGCCCCCCAGGGAGGGTGGAGGCCCTGGACTCCAGGGGCGAGAGGGCCTCTGCTCAAGGGCCTCGACAGAGCTTGGCTCCCAGGGCCCAGATCTAACGCCCCACTCTGCATATTCTGATGCATTGGCGATGGATGGCTGCCAAAACTGGCAGAGAGCATCAGATTGCTTTAGAGAGCATGGAAAGCTTTAATCTGTTGGAAGTGAAGGACTTTGTGCTGTCTCTTGTCTCAATGACATAGGAGGCCAGACTAGTGTGTCAGAGGGCTAGAGGGTCAAGACACTAGTCATCCCTTCTCTACTGCTCTGACACTATCCCTTTGATGTGTAGATTGATACTCTCAGGGACACTTCCTTCCTCTCTCTCTTCTCTTCCTGTTCCTTCTACCTTGCAACATGCAAGCTCCTCTCTCCCTCCACCATGTGTGCAGAGATACAGAATCCTTCTGCATCCAGCTAGATAGATAGATTAGAGATCCCATCTCCTCACTTTCCTATCCAGAACGGAGTTCTCTAATAAATACCATTTATATTGATCTGAAACGATGAATTAGCTCCAAGTTACTTTACTACCAGCATACACGCATGCCTAACTAAATTCCACTGTGTTGTGCCTCTGTGCACTCTGCTATAATGAAAAAGGGTTTCTCTTACCAGAGGGAATTCAACAACATAATCATCACCAACATGGAGTGGGGGAGGGTTGGGCTAGAGGTCAGAAAGCCCCAGTGATGTGTTTAGAAAACCAAAGCAACTCCATTTTACTTAGAAACCCCATTTCTAACTCCAACCCAGCCCAGAGACATAATTTATATCACTGCAGCAAAATTGTATCTATGAAACTTGTTAACATAGTCAAGGTTCTCATTGTTTTTCGCTGACACAGATAAGAAAACAGGATCTAAACAAATAAGGAGTAATCACCCGATGAACAATGAATCATTCGCATGCGTACTAAATACTTGGGCCATGTATACTGTGTCTAGGGTGTCAGCATAATTTAGATTGTTTGTATAAATGTAAGATGCACCTGTAACCAAACGGTAATCGGTTTGAGAGCATGAGCCTATTGATTACCTATTGCTATCTGCAGAGCAATAAAGCCTCAGTTAATAAATCCCAATCCTTGTGTCTGACTGATTAATTAAGCGGACCCAGGAACGAGCCCCATCCACATCACCAGGGTCAAGCATGAACTCCCCCCACCCCCAGGAAAGAAAAATAGGGTTTTCCTCTTCAACCCACTGAGGCCAATTCCACCCCAGAGAGAAAGGCTAGCTGAGAGAGGCTTTCTGTCAGGGGTGTCATAAGAACAGCCCTGCTGGATCAGGCCCAAGGCCCATCTAGTCCAGCATCCCATTTCGCACAGTGGCCCACCAGATGCTGCTGGAAGCCACAGGCAGGAGTTGAGGGCATGCCTCTCTCCTGCTGTTACTCCCCTGCAACTGGTACCCAGAGGTGGCCTACAGCCTTCCGACTAGTAGACATCAATAGACCTCTCCTCCATGAAGTTATCCAAACCCCTCTTAAAGCCATCCAGGTTGTTGGCTGTCACCACATTGATATGTTTTAGAAAACCAAAGTAACTCCATTTTACTTAGAAAACCTCAGTCTGACTTAAAGTAACCCCAGCCCAGCTCAGGGCCATCACAGCCTCTCATGATCAACGTCGTTATCTCTCTCCATTAAATTGTATCTAAGGAAACTTGGTTCTCACAGGATTCTCACTGTTCTTTACTGACAATTAAGAAAACAGGATGTAACCAAATAAGGAGTAATCACCAGATGAACAATGAATCATTCGCATGCATATTAGATACTTAGTCCACCATTTTGTTGCCACGTATACTATGTCTAGGGTATCAGCATCATTCAGATTGTCTGTATGAATGTAAGATGCACCTATAACCAATTTGTATTCAGTGCAGAGCGATAGCCCATTGTATACCTTGCTAAACTGCAGTAGCAATAAAATGCCTCTAAGGAATTCCCACTGTGTCTGTTTGATTGGCTAAAAGGCGGACCCAGGGACGAACCGAATTCACATCAACATCTCGTGGCAGAGAATTCCACAAGTTGATTATGTGTTGTGTGAAAAAGTACTTCTGTTTGCTGGTCCTAGATTTCCCGGCAATCAATTTCATGGGATGACCCCTGGTTCAAGTGTTATGGGAGAGGGAGAAGAATCTCTCTCTATCCACTTTCTCCACTCCATGCATGATTTTATAGACCTCGATCATGTCTCTCCGCAGTCGTCTTTTTTCTAAACTAAATAGCCCCAGGTGTTGTAGTCTTGCCTCCTAAGGAAGGTGGTCTAGCCCCCTGATCACCTTGGTTGTCCTCTTCTGCACCTTTTCCAGTTCTACAGCGTCCTCCTTTAAGATACGATGACCAGAACTGTAAGCAGGACTCCAAATGTGGCCACACCTTAGATTTCTATAAGGGCATTACAATCTTAGCATTTTTATCTTCAGCCCCCTCCCTAATGATCCCTAACGTGGAACTGGCCCTTTTTTTACAGCTGCCGCACATTGAGTCGACACTTTCAAGGAGCCGTCCACCACGACCCCAAGATGCCTCTCCTGGTCAGTCGCCGACAGCTCAGATCCCATCAGCATATACTTGAAGTTGGGGGTTCTTCGTCCCAATGTGCATCACTTTACACTTGCCAACATCGAACCACATTTGCCACTTTGGCGCCCACTCCCCCAGTTTGGAGAGATCCTTTTGGAGCTCTTCACAATCAGTTATGGATCTCACTACTGTGTCGTTAGGGGGTGGCCTGTGGGGCACAGGCCCCAGATGAATAGCTCAGAGCCCTGAATCTCCTCAGCCACCCCCCTTCTTTATGATCTATTCCAGAAAGGAAGTTCAGACACCCCAGACTCCCTTCGATCTGCTTCGAACTGTTAACTGTGAAGACCCCTTAAGCAAAGTTTCCTACCGCTTGACATGAGTCCCGCCATGTTGGGCCTGCTGCTGTCTCAGCCAGACCTCTCTGTTATGACCGGATTCTTCTCAGCAAGCAAAGAGTCTGTGGCTGCAGGAGGCCAGGCCTTTATTCTCATGCTTGCTTTACACTCTCATGTCACTTGGTAGCAACAGCTGCAAAACTTAGGTTGGGGCCTCTCTGTGTCCCCTCGAAGCAGAGTTGTATGTAGTTTAATCTTCAAAGTGTCCTTGAGGTATTCTGGCGTAGAATGGTTCTATGCAGTGTCAAGCAATAGCAACGCCACTATTGTTTGGATGTGGATGCTTGGTATTGTGATGGGTCACCAGACCACCTTCCTGGCCTTTGATTCAGAGCCAGAGGTGTGGATTTTGCATTTTTGTCTTCTGTATAACCGGGGAGAGATGCCATGACAGAGCTGCTCTCCTTTTGGGGAATCTATTCCTGAGAGTTGCACTTCATTTCTCTCTCCCTTGGTGTGTGAGTAATTGAGCGTCTCACGCGCCAGGGAAATGTTCCCGGTTCACGGAGAGGAGAACTGCCGACTTATGTCTTTCATGAACCTGCCTTCTGATAGACAGAAACAAAATGGCAGCCACTCACGGCCCATGTGTAGAGTCTATAAGGAGGCAGGAAATGGGCCAGGCTCATTTCCTGTCTCATTCTAGACTAAAAACATGGCGGTAGGCAGGACCCACAGCCTTGCCACAGCCCTCTTCTCAGCACTTCGGGATGCTGTGCTTTTTAAAATAAAAAGGCCCCTCCCTGCCAGCACCTCGGAGCAGGCAAGTATTTGACAGGGGGTGAATTGCTGGGGGAGGGGTACTGATGAAGAAGGCTGGACTGGAAGGCCTCGGAGATCCCCGCCAGCGCCAAACCTCTCTGATCCCACAACTGGCTGGTGGCGGGGACTCGGGATACGCAGCTTGCCCCATTGAGGGGGATCAATCTGAAACTTTCTATGCGCTCAAGGCAACAGGTCCAAACTCCCTGAAACTGGGCATGGAGAATACACGTTTCGAGCCACTGAATGGTGCCGCGGGAAAGTAACTTGCCCAGGGAGCAAGGGGTTGCTGGTTCAAATCCCCGCGGAAACACCTATATTGGCAGCTTGACTTTATGCAGGTAAAGTCCTTCACAATACAAGGTGCTGGTGGTTACCTATAAAGCCCCAAACAGCTTAGGCCGTGGGTATTTAAGAGGATGTCTTCTTCACCATGAGCCCCACCGCCTGCTAAGGTCATCTGGAGGGGTTCATCTGTGGCTTCCGCCAACTGGGGAACGGGCCTTCTCCGTTGCAGCCCCTGGACTTTGGAATGCGCTCTCCGTTGAAATAAGAGCCTCCCCATCTCTGGCAACTTTGAAAAAGGCACCGGAGACACATTTATTCACCCAGGCTTCTAATTAGATGTACAGTTTTACTATAGGGCTTTATATGACTTTAATGTTCATGATATTCATATTTAAATGATTTTAATGGTGTAATTGACTTAATGTTTTAAATTATTTTAATTGCAAATCACCCAGACGCACACATTTTGGGTGGTATAAATTATGCTAAATAAAATAAATAAAGTTATGCATGTTTTGAGCACTCCAAGGCGGACAAATGCCAGACAGATCCGTTGAGAAATGGCTGAGACACTTTAAACGTTTTCCCCCCGGTGCATTTTTCTCTTGTTTATGACTTTCTCCCCACAGACCACTTATCTGCCATGGCCCGCACTTTGCCCTTTTAAACACCTTTTTAAAAAAGAGGGCAGAGCTGAGTCCTTGTCCTTCCGCTTTGGGATAAATCTCTCGTGACTTCCTGAAGTGACTAGCTTTTAAAGTCTCCATTACTTTCCAGTTAGAAACACAATGCTGGCAGCTGCAGGAAGGGACCCTGCTCAGTGCCCAATCTGACTCTTCCAGGTGGAAGCTCTGCCCTCAACAGAGATGGCTGCCCCCAGGTGGAGGAGGTGGAGGGTTCTGGCTACTGGAGCAGGTAGGTGTGGCGGGGGCGGGGGGGAGAGCGAGCACCCTTGTGGGTTTTGTGTTTGATTCATCCTCTCTGTACTTAAAACTACCAACACTACAAACATGGATATGCTACTTTTCAACAGAGGTTGCCAAAGCAGTTTACATAGAGAAAAACAAACAAGCAAACATTTCTTTTTGAGGGCTCACAATCTCAAAACAAAACAATACATTGAATGTAGTTATTAATTTTATCTCCAGGTGGGGCTCTGAATGTTGGGTCCCCGGAGGCTCTTGCATTACAGTTCCACCGTCCCCAGACACATCGGCCTTCGAAGGCTAAGAAAGGAAGTGCAGCAAATGGTACAGCCCCCGCCCCCCGCCCCCGAGCTTCTGCTCCAATAAATGTGAGAGCTTTTTAAAGGTGCCACCCCAAGACCTTGCGGTGTTCTTCCTGGTCACGGGGTGCCACCCCCAGCAGGCCCTGCTCAGTCTCCCCCAGGCACCACTCACCTGATCGAAGGGGACTCCGAAGAGGAGGTCAGCACCTGCAGAGCGGGGAGGACAGGCCTGGGGTCAGCATCTCATTCGTCCAACTGATATACCGCCCTTCAGTTTACAACAAATTCAAAACTATAAACACAGAATAAGACCTTCTGATGGTGGTCTTAAGATGATGCGGGACTACAACTCCCATCAGCCTTCCTGTTTGATTCAGCCACTGGCTTTCATCCTCCTATCATGGATAGGGAATGGGGCGTCTTGCCAGAACCAAAGAGGATTAGGCTCCATTCTCGCCAATATACTCGCTGTCTAACTGAATGGAGTCAAACAACAAGGGTGCGTTGCTCAAAAAAGCTTTTATTTCATGTCACGAAAGGCACGAGTATCATCAGAGAGCATCTGGCTGATACTGCACGCGCAAGCCATACAGTTGGTTAGTTTTTATAGGTCTCAAACATACAAGCATATCAACAAAGCGAGTAATACCTGTTATTAGTTATTAAACTTGCATATTTCAGGGGTGTCATCTAGAGCCTGAGAAGATGAGTTCCTACCTGGCTTTTATGACAACTTTAATCTCTATGGTAGCTCTTCGTACCAGTGAGATCCTCTTTCTGCTGACTGGGGAATTGAGCTAATGGCCTGTATTTGACCACTGCTGGTACCTGTTATCTCTGGTGGGCTTCTCAACCCACGTTCTTGAGAGGGGGCCTCCTGCTCTTGACTTTGGCCTCTGTTACCGAGAGGCTTCTCAACTCTGAATAACCTGCTGGCTTTATATTCCATTAGGGATATGAACCAGACTTTTGAGTTATACTTTGATACACACTTGTATATACTTATTTGTAGGCCTGGATTAAACAATTCGTTATCACCCCATCCCTGGGGGGCTCAAAGCAGTCAAGCAGCTCCACTCCATACTTTGGAGCAGGGGCAGGAGAGACAGACGGACTGTGGTCATTAGAAATGCAGTAAAGACACTCTGCACATGCTCAAGGGCAGAGGCACACTTACCCCTGGGGTTCCGGGCCACAGCCCCTGGGGCACCCCAAATCCTCTTTGGTCTGTCCCAGGTGGTGTGGCTGCCCAGCTGAGCACGACAAGGATGAATTTGCGGGGGGGGGGGGCTCCCAAGGCCTTTAGGTCCAGGCTGCAAAAGGGGACCTCGCCGCCCCTGTGCTCAAGGGCACTTTCCTGATCCTGGTGCTCAGCTCCAGAGCTGCAAAGGCTCCCCGGGGCCGGTGATGACGTCCCCCTGAAACTAACTGCCGTTTCCCTCCGGCCAGGCGTCCTCGCCGCCCTCACGCCGCGAAGGGCCCTCCGGCTTTCCATCGCAGCGGGAACGCTTCTCTCCATGGGGCTGTACATTGCCCTGAGCCAGCCCGGCCCGCAGGCGGTGCTGTGCGAGGGGCTGCGGGGCCCCCAGCGCGGCTCCCTCGCCCTGGCAGACGGCCCCTTCACCTTCCACCTCCAGCCCAGCCGCTATGAAGCCGCCTTCCCCCACCTGCAGCGCTACCGGTGCCAAGGAGAGATGCCCGCGGCCGGCTTGTGCCAGGGGGCACCGAGGGGCACAGCGCTGCTCCTGCTGGCCATCAAGTCCCAGCCGGGGTCCAGCAGCAGGAGGGCCACCCTGCGCCGCACCTGGGCCCAGGCAAGGGACGTGGGGGGCTACCGGGTCCGGCCGGTCTTCCTGGTGGCCACAGCCCCCGACCTCAGACACATGAGCCTGGCGCAGCGGGAGAGCCAGGCCTTCGGGGACGTCCTGCTGTGGGATTTCACGGAGTCGCACCACAACCGATCCCTCAAGGAGCGCTGCTTCCTCCAGTGGGCCCACGAGCACTGCCAGCAAGCCGCCTACATCTGGCAAGGTAGGAGCGGGTCTTCCGGGCAGCAGGAGAAGCGGCGGCTGCTGCTGGCCCTGGGGGCAGCCGGGGGTGTGGGGTGCCTGGAAGTTGTTTGGACACATTTATGCACCTGGGCATGCGCCACATTAATTCATCACATTACATTTATACACTGCCCCATCCAGAGGCTCGGGGCGGGGCACAATACGTTGAAAAAGACACAAAAATGAGACTTCTAGAATCTATCATTGTTTTAACTTTGTTTTTAATCTGTCTCTTCTTATAAACTGCCCAGAGACGTTGAGTTTTGGGTGGTGTACAAAGGTGATCAAGATGAGCCTGGAGGCTAAAGAGGGTTGGGGGGGAGCGAGCCCCCTCACTTCCCGCTGGGTGCTCCCCACTTCGCCCACCCTGGCTTGCTTCCTGCACCAACTGCAGAGCTTGGTCTGAGCGGTCCGGTGTGGCTTCTCCACTCGGCCCTCTTCCCTTGCCTGGGGGGTCCTCCACAAGCTGCGTCTGGTGGGGCTGGGGCCAGAGTATCTGCTTTGCCTGCAGGAGCTCCAAGGTGCAGTGCCTGGCGACATCTCCAGAAAGGGTGGGGAAGACCTTTCCCTGTCAAACCGTGGAGAGCTGCTGCTGCTGCCAGTCGGAGTCAGCCGTTCTTTGCTCAACAGTGTCCCCAGAGCGCCTCTGGACAAGGCAGCATCCTGTGTGCCTTCTTTACTTAGGAACAGAGGAAGCTGCCATATACGGATTCAGACCCTTGGTCTATCTAGCTCTGTATTGTCTACCCAGACTGGGAGTGGCTTCTCCAAGGCTGCAGGCGAGAATCTCTCTCAGCCCTACCTTGGAGATGCTGCCAGGGAGGGAACTTGGAGCCTCTCTTGGAAGAGCAGAAGGTGCCATCCCCTGAGGGGAAGAATCTTCCAGTGCTCACACATGTAGTCTCCCATTCACATGGGGACCAGGGGGGACCCTGCTTAGCTAAGAGGACAAAAGTGCCTTGGAGGGAGAGCAGGCTCTCAGTCCATCCGGCGCAGTATTTTCTGTCAGGCAGGAACTCTCCAGGCAGAGAGCGGCCCCTTTCCCAGCACCTGGCACCAGAGATCCAGCTAACTGGAGCTGCCAGGACTGAAAGGGGGGCCTTCTGGTGTGGAGAAGAAAGAGGCTTCTAGGGAGGACAAGCTATTGCAGGGCAAATCTCGCCCCCTCCAAAGCACCTTGTTGCACATGGAGAGATGGTTGGTGCAGCAAACTCCTTTGCAATGGGCTTTGCTAGGGGGTCTGCCAAGACTCCTTCATTCCCCCTGGTGAAGTCCAAGGAGTTGCCATCCCAGGAGGAGGGAGAGCCCGGCTCTTCTGGGCCCGCCCCTGCTGCACTCACTCTCACCAAAGACGAAGCCTCTAGCCCCCAACTGGAGTTAGCCCAAAGCGGTTTGTTCTCTCTCTGCCCGAGAGCGTGTCCTTTTCCTCGGGTCCTGCTTTTTCAGAGTTGTAGGGAGGGGCTGGTGATGGGGCTCTTTGAGGGGGCAATTCTCACTGCATATTACTTTCTCTCCCCCCCTGCCCCCCCCCCGCAACCAGAGGCAGGGCAGGCTAGAGGCGGTGGGTTCCCAAGGTGACCCTCCTCATTGTTTCCCAGAGGAGGTGGGGTCCATGGGGAAAGGGTGGGGGTGGCTTCAAGGGGTCGGTCTGCCCCTCTTCAGCCAGCACCAGTGCTGGTTATCAACCCCGCTCTCCTCCCGGGACTTGCTACAACAGGTCTTTATCCTGCTTAGCAGCAGTTCCTGACCTTGGGTCTCCAGATGATGTGGGACTACAACTCCCATCAGCCTCTTTGGCTGCTGTAGCCGGGGATAATGGGAGCAGTAGTCCAGCATCATCGGGGGCCTCAAACGTACGACAGGATATGGATCTAAAAGGATGCCCAGGGTAGCCGCCTGGGTGTCCCTGCTTCAGGCTCTGCCGGGCAACCCCAAAAGCAAGACCCGAGTCAGTCGGTACGACTGCCGGTGCCCACTGTGGACGAAAGGTGCATGCAGTCGATAACTGGATAAGTAACTCTATAGGCAGCATCAGAATCCATTTCCCCAAACCCCCAGCCACTCTGTGTCTCCTCCCAGGGGATGATCATCTCTTCGTGAACCTGAAGGCCCTGATCGAGTACCTCCGGTGGACACGCAGCCCCTCCGACTACATCCAGGGCAACATCCGCTATCGCTCCCCGGTGGTGAGGTGGGGGAAGTATGCCATCCCCCACTCTTTCTACCCCCTGGCCCACTACCCTGCCTTTGCCTCCGGAGCGGGGCTCATCCTGCCGGGGCCCTTCGTCCCCGCGCTCTTCAAGGCCTCTGCGTGTCTCCCCGTCTTCCCCCTCAACGACGTCTACTTGGGCTTCTTGGCTCTGGCCGCCCGACTCCCCTTCCGGCACGACGGGCGCTTCAGAGCGTGGAAGCCTCGAAGCGACCAGCTGGAGGCGTACCGGATCTCCCTGACTGTCCCTGGGATCTCGCTGGGGAAGACGGAGCAACTCTGGAAGGAACTGTGGAGCAAGAGCACGGGGAAGCCTTGAGCAAGACGGGAGGGGCCCAGCAGCCACAGACGAGCTGCCCCAGAGAGACTGGGGGGTTGGCCGTCTCTTCTGTGGAACACGGGCGGTTTCAGGGCTTACCGTTTCCCTCTCTCGGGGCAGAGATTGCTGAGGCCTTGAGGTCCTTTCTGGTTTCTCGATGCATGGCGCGCCCTGCCCCCAAGGGCTTTGCCGTGCACGTAAAATAATACTCCTGACTCATCTGGGTGGGGTGACTGTGAGAACACAGCCAGGCACACAGAAACACCGACCCACTGGCAGCTTCCAGGTAGCCAAATAAACCCTGCAAGACACCTCCAACTCCACCCTGCCCAGAAAGATCTCAGACCCCAGACTCCCCCTTTCAGCATCTGGAGTTCAGACAGGCTGAGCAAGCGGGCTGAACCTGCCTGGCCCTGAAGGGCAGAGGAGAGCAGAGGTCCACCCTGTGAGAGGGGAGCGAGGGGATTCCCAGGATCAGTACGGAAGCTCCCCATTCCACTCCCCCCAGCAGTAAGCAGCACCACGGGCCAAACCTGGTGTCCAAACAGCAGAGTTTATTGAAATCAAACTGGAAATGGAAACCTGAAGTGTACAAAAAATGGGTACAGGCTAAGACTTTGGCTGGGGAGAGGGAGGAAACCCACACAGAGGAGGCCAAGCGGGACACAGGGAGTATTAAAAAATAAGAGCTGGAGGGAAGGGGCTGGGGGGCTTCAGCCAACATGGCGGGATGTCTCATTCAGAAGAAGTCAACGTCTTCAGGGGCATCCAAGTCTCTGTATTCTACAATCGCACGAGGGTCGCCCCGAACCATCCTGCAGAGGGGCAGATGAAGGCGTGAGCTAGAGAAGCCGAGCTCTACCCTTCCAACTCCCAGTGGGGCCAGTGCTAGGTGCCGTATGGCCACCCGGCCCTTCCCCAGGAAGCTCACGACAGACAGCAGGCACACCGCCCGGCTCTCTTCTGCAAGGAGACACACGCCTACCTGTTGCGCGGTTTGTTCAGGTATCCACCTTGCCCTCTGAAGGTGTCATAGTTCCCCCTTCCGGCTGCGTAGGGGGCAGGCGGGTACGGGGGGCCTCCTGAAAGAGACCGAAGGACAAGGCAAGCAGTGAGGCCCAGTGTGGCTCAGGGTGCTGTTACAGGTTAGGGTTGATTCAGATTTTGTTCCATTGTTGACACTGCGAACCGTTTTGGGATGCTTTTCTTAAAGTGGCCTACGTTACAGGTTCACTGAACGGGTTGTTCCCGAACACAAGACTGTCCCTTCAATAAACTCAGTTAACAGATGACTTCTCCTGATCTTTATTTAACAATTCTAATCCCAGACGTTGGGTCAACAGCAACGGAGTCATGAGCCATTTGCGCCACAGAGAGATGTCAGGCCTGTGAGCATCTTAACTGGTCTGCCTTGCAAGACGACGTGCAGGAAATCAGCAAGACCTTTGCCCACCTGTTGCTTTGAGCCCCTGAAAGGCCAGGTTTTGCTGACACACAGAATGGAGAAAGCGAGTGAGCGCTCTCCTCCAGCCTCAGCGGGATGCACCTCCCTTGGGCCTCTGTCGGGGGTGCCAGCGAGGGAGGGATCCGCTGGCTCTCCAGCTGTGGAGGTGGCCCTGGGGAGGCCGCCGGGAACTGCCTGGGCTGGCAGAGAGCGCCCTCTTGTGTGGAGGCCTGGCCAGCGCAGCGCTGGAAACGGACACTTCTACGTACCTCCATACCCTAGGATGGGCGGGCGAGGCTGTCCGTAGGGCATCAACCCCTGGGGGGCCTGGGGAGGGTAAGGCAACCCTGGTGCCATGCCTGCAAAGGCAAGAGAAAAAGCAAATCAAGGCTTTTGCTGCAGTACGAGAGGGGAGGCAGGCCAGGGTTGGCGGCAGCTGATGCTACCGCCTGGGGTGGCAGGGGCAGGATCGGGAAGGGTCCGATGAGGACAGCCACGAGTGCAAACAGCAACGGCCTGCTGCCTCTCAACGACCCTGGCATGCAGGGAGACTGCGTTTGAAGACCAAGCCGGGAGAAGTCTACTACTTCTTGCCAGCTTCTTGACAGAGCCCACGAACTGTGCAGTCTGGAGGGTGTCACTTGCAATGGGCACAAGCGGAAAAGGCCTCCTCAGTGGCTCTTGGGAGGGACTTCCACACCCAACGGCTGGATACTAGGAAGGGCAGGAGGCCCGAGTGACTTTTAGTCTTCACTGGCTGCTGAATTTGCAGCCAGGGTGGTGGTGCTGCTGCTCTCCTCTCAGTGGTTCTGTCTTATTGAGCCAACTGCATCATGAGCTGCCCGGGGACATTTCTGGAGGGGCAGCCTAGGAATTTTAGACAAGGTCAAACAAGGAGCCCAGCTCAGTCAGGTTCACCGTTCCTGCTCTCACCTTGTCCCGGGGCAGGCGGCTGGTTGGGCTTGAGCTCAGGCAGGGCAGGCCTCTTGGCGTCCATCAGGAAGTTGTTGAAGAAGGCCACCTCCTTCTTCACCTCCTCGATCTTCTCCGCGTGCTTGTTGAAGATGTGCTTGCGGACAAACTCGGGGCCCTGGCAGCAGGGAGAGAGGAACAGAGGAAGCTGCCATCTACTGAGTCAGACCCTTGGTCCATCTAGCTCAGTGTTGTCTTCCCAGACTGGCAGCAGCTTCTCCAAGGCTGCAGGCAAGAATCTCTCTCAGCCCGATCTTGGAGCTGCTGCCAAGGAGGGAACGTGGAACCTTCTGCTCTTCCCAGAGCGGCTCCATCCCCTGCTGAGGGGAATCTCTGACAGTGCTGCTCACACTTCTAGTCTCCCCTTCAAATGCAACCAGGGTAGACCCTGCTTAGCTACGGGGACAAGTCCTGCTTAGCTACGGGGACAAGTCATGCTTGCTCCCACCAGACCTGCTCTCATCTCCGGGTGTGTGTGTGTGTGTGTGTGTGTGTGTGTGTGTGTGTGTGTGTGTGTGTGCGCGCGCCTGGCCTCCCTTGCCCTCCCTGCTTTTGACCAGACTGGACCCCAGGAAAAGGGGGCCGGAGAGAGGCAGGCGAGCCGCACCTTGAACTTCTTCCCGCTGAGGGGACACAGCCATTTGTCCTTCCCCAGCTCCTGGGTGTTGGCTGTGACAAACTTCTCCACCTCCTGCTCCGGGTCCTTCTTGCCCATCTTCTGGGCCTCCTCCTCAGAGAGGGACTCCCGGACACTGAAGAGGGGCGTCAGCTTGTCCTCAAAGGTCTTCTGCCACTCAGTCACTGAATGGGGGGGGGCAGAGTTGAGGAGAGAAGCACCGATCCCACCCCTCACCACCCGCTGCGGCCATAAGCAGAGAGAAGCAGCCCTCTAGGTAGCAGGAGAGGCACCTGCCAAGGAGGTGGCTCCAGCAAGCGAGCCAAGCCACAAGCGGCTCAAGGTCCCCTCTGCCCCAGTCGCTACCAACCGGATGCAGCCTCCCTGGGCACCGATACGGCGGGTGCAAGTGATGCGGAACCCCAACAAAACCAAACGGACACTGGGAAAAGGCAAGAAATCACCCGAGGTCCATTTGGAAGGCAGCAAGACAAACCCCACAGGCCTGGCCTGTGCCGGAAGGGTGTCTCCTGGAAGTCCACCTGGGCATCCGCTGCCCCTGGCGGTGCTTACACCCCAGCACTCGGCTGCCCAGTCCCGGGGCCCCCACGGCATCGCAGCAGGCCAGCCACTCGCTCCAGGGGACCCCCCTGGCCCCGGGTGAAGCCCCTTGAGAGAAAGCAAGGGGGAGATGCTGGAGGCAGCGTCGAGGGCCGCCTGTCCCCCACAGCCCTTACTTTCCCCGTGGGTGACGCGGTTGGGGGGGATGGGCCCCCGGACGTGGATGATGCCGCAGCGGTTGGGCATCTCATCCTCACTGAGGTACTCGGAGTTGTTGTAGTAGTCGACCGAGTGGACGATGCGCAGGTACAAGAGCAGCTTGTCCAGCACCTGCCAACGAGGAGCAAAGGCGGTTGGGGCACCTGTGTGTGTGTGTGGGGGGGAGATCTCTCTCTTTGTATGTATGTATGTATATGAGAGAGAGAGAGAGAGAGAGACACACACACACACACACACCCCGGCCAGCTGCCCAGCAGCCCTCCCACAACGCTCACCTTGACAAGCTTCTCCTCTCTCTCCACGTTGATCTCTGCCGGATTCCCTTCCTTGGGGGGCTCTTCGGAGGGCTCCCCACTCTTGCCCAGCAGCTCCTCCTCCTCGGCGCTCACCTCCTCAATCAGGTAGTCCGTGATATTCTTCAGGATGGGATTCTGCGAAGGCAGGCTCTGGGAGGTGGGGGGAGAGGAGGAGCAGCAGTGAGCCCTGCGATTCAGGCCCCTCAGGATCACAGAAGAAAAAAGCAGGACACACACACACACACACACACACACCGTCCCGTCCCGTCCGCTAAAAGCTACGCCCAATGAACTGCCCGACCGTCCATCGCACCAGCTGGCTGTCTTAGGCCTTGGATAGGCTTGTTGCCTAGCTGTGAGTAGGGATGAGCCCGGACCGGTCCGGAGGCCATTCTGAAGGCCTCTGGACCGGTCCGGACACGAGAGCGGTCCGGCACTGGGGTGGGGGGCTCTTTAAGGGCGGGGGAGGGTGTACTTACCCCTCCCGCTGCGTTTCCCCCTCCGGTGCATTAGTTTTGAAAAGCTTTTGCGGCGGCAGGATACCTCCCTGCTGCCCCTTCCCCCAGTCATCAGCAAAAGGCTTCAAAAAGACTTTTGCGCTAAGAAGGAGTTTAATGAGGGTGTGGCTAAAATATAAAAATTGGTTGGAACCTAAAACTCCGTTATGGATATCTCCGATTGAAGCCTTATCATGTAAAGAAGTAAATATGCAAACGCATTGGGGTACTTATAGGGATTTGTTATATTTCCAGGAAAAGGACTGTAAGTTAAAAAGTTTAACTGAAATACAAAATTTGGTTAGAGATTTCAGTATCATCAGTTAAATGAAATATATAAGAAGGATTTTAAAGTTGGATTTGAGGACCAGATTTCGAGCTTTGAGAAGGAATTATGTGAAAATGATGAAAAATTAGTTTCTAAAATGTATAAACTTCTACTTTTGGAAGAGACAAGAGAGGAAGTGGTTTAAACGACCATGATAAAGTGGGCTCAAGATGTGGGTCATAATATAGAAATGGCAGCCTGGGAAAAATTATGGAAAACTGATTTAAAATTTACTGCATGTTATGCTTTAAAAGAAAATTATTATAATTAATGTATAAAAATGTTTCAAACAAATGTTGGAAGTGTGGACACTCTGAAGGCACTTTTTTCATATGTGGTGGACCTGTGGGAAGGCTAAAGCCTATTGGGATATGATATATAATGAGTTAAAGAAAATATTTAAAATGACATTTCCTAAGAAGCCAGAATCCTTCCTGCTGGGGATAACACAAGGTGTAATTTCTACAACTAACTTAACATTTTTTATGTACACTTCTACGGCGGCCAGAATTATATATGCACAGAAATGGAAGAGTAATGAACTGCCTTCAAAAGAGGATTGGCTGATAAAAATTTTGGAATATGCGGAGATGGCAAAACTTACAACACTGATAAGAGATCAAAATTTGGAAGGCTTCAAAGAAGATTGGAAACCATTCTTGTTGTATCTAAAGGATAATTTTCCTACTATGGACTTTACAGCACGGTTTGAAATTTAGTAAAAAACTGCAGGTTGGGTAGATTAACTGTGTTTGTAAGGGTTTAAATTTATGTTTTGAATTATTATTATAGCAAGGGTAAACTCTATAGTCGATGATTCATGAAGAGATGTGTGCGGGAAGTCCACTTTTGTGTATATTGTAATGAATGACAATATCATTATTGTTAAAATCAATAAAAATTGAATTTGGGGGAAAAAAAGACTTTTGCGCATGTGCGCATCGCAAAGACGTGACATGCGCACGCGCAAAAAGCTTTTTGAAGCCTTTTGCCGACAACTGGAGGAAGGGACGGCAGGGAGGTATCCTGCCGCCCCAAAAGCTTTTCAAAACTAACACGCCGGCGGGGGAAACGCGGTGGGAGGGGTAAGTACCCCCTCCCCTGCCCTTAAAGAGCCCCCCACCCCAGTGCCGGACTGCAGCTCCGCGGTTCCGTGCACATCCCTAGCTGTGAGCTCTGCCCACCACTGATAACCACCTCCCTGATATAGTTCTTACTATCACTTCTCTGGCGGTGAGTGAGCATCAACAGCTCGCAGCCTCCGATTTACCTCTTGAAGACATAGCAGCAAGTCCAAGGCTGAATGCTTCAATTTCCAAAGAAGAAGTTCTGGCAGGGACTAATCTGTCTACTTGCCTTTTACTGCAATCTTAATTGATAATGACCATCTTCACAAGTTAGCCCACTTATGCCTAAAACATCCATGCATCCTCTGTCTTGAATTGGAGTGGATGACACCATCACAAACTACACCGTTGCGGTGTCCCTATGTGTCCCTACAACTGTACCAAATTTGGCCCATGTCAGTGCAGGCACTGTGAAGTTGACAGGGACAGATGCTCACAGACAGAGAGAGAAAGCCGGGTGATCTCATAAGCTTTCCTTTTCTTAAGGAAAGTAGGCTAAAAATTGCAAGAGCTGGGAGGGCCCTGTGAGGCAATCTAGGCCAACCCCTGCTTCATGCGAGAACATTTGAGCATCAGATAATTACTATGCCACTTTTCACACAAACCGCAATTGCCAAAATAAATCCAAATAATTAAACACAACTCCATGAAGGCAAGAAGTTGCCGTGCACCGAAACCAGGTCACCGGTCCATCAATCCAGTGCTATCCACTTGGACTAGCAGCAGCAGCAGCATCTCGAGGCTACAGGTGGGCAGAGGCCTCTTTCCCAGCCCCGACACCCGAGTTCTTTTAACCGGAGGTGCCAGGGATTGGACTTGGGACCTCCTATAAGCAAAGCATGTGCTCTACCACAGAGCTACTGTCTCTCACCCCCACCCCACTGCTTGGCCAACTCACAGAGACTTCAGCAGCAGGGCGGGGGTCTCCGCTGCCCCACAGCTGGGTGCGGGCGTCCATGGTGTGGATCAGTTTGGCCGCCAGCTTGATGTCGTTGCGCAGGATCTGCTTGTGCTGCGTGATGCCACTCACGTTGCGGACACGCCGGGCCAGGTCGCGGTTCACCACGGGGCTCAGTTCACATTCCTTCAGCTGGGGAGGAGAGATTGGACATGGAACAGGTTCAGCACAAAGGCGGCCCATGGGGAGGAAGAGCCCTGCTCTTCCTGACACTGACATGCAGCTACGTCTGGGGCAGGGGCGTTGAAGACAGAAATGCTAATATCATGCCTTATACAAATCTATGGTGCAGCCACATTTGGAGTACATAGGAAGCGACTACATACCGAGTCAGACCATTGGTCTATCTAGCTCAGTATCGTCTTCACAGACTGGCAGCGGCTTCTCCAAAGTTTCAGGCAGGAATCTCTCTCACCCGTCTGGAGATGCTGCCAGGGAGGGAACTTAGAACCTAGATACTCTTCCCAGAGGGGCTCCATCCCCTGAGGGGAAGATCTTGCAGTGCTCACACTTCTAGTCCCCTATTCAGATGCAACCAGGGTGGACCCTGCTTAGCTAAGGGGACAAGTCTTAGCTAAGGAGAGGAGAGCTGGTCTTGTGGTAGCAAGCATGACTTGTCCCCTTAGCTAAGGAAAAAGAATCAGACGGAAGGATAGACTTGTGAGGGAGTTTACCCGAATGTTCTGGAGGTTCCAACAGATCTCCTTGATGTTGACACTGCGGTCAAACGTAACCCAACCTCTTCGGAAAAACCTGGAGGGGAAAAGGAACTGTTCAGCGCTTGGGCCCCTGAAATGCTGCACACCCCACCCTGTGCGCATGCCTAACGGACGTAGTGCGCGCTTCCTCCTGGACAGCCTGTGCAGGGCTGTCTCATGGCATCCTCACAAGCACCCTAGAAGGTCGGAGAGCTTGAGACAAAGCAGCCTGCTCTTGGGGAAGATCGGCAGGAGTGCTTCAGGGGTTGCAGAAGAGATTATGGCTCCTGTTTGGGGGATCTGGGAACATATCCTCTGGCAGTTGACAGTACTGTTCAGCATGCCAAGCAGCGTGCAGCCCATCTAGCAAAAACTGATGGATTTTAACTGTTTTATGATATTTGTGAACTGCCCCGAGCTATTCTGTAAGGGCGGCCTAGACACCTTTTGCGACAGGGAACTGCTTTCTCATTCCTTTTCCTATTCACACAGCACTGAGAATTTTTTGTTTCCTGAAGAGCAGTATACAGTGGAAATGAACATCCAGAGAGCTGGGGAACAGGGCTTCCCATCCTGGCAGTTCTCTGCATGCTTGCCCTCTCCACAGTCATGGCCCAGGGGTGGGCCTTCCACTGGTTTGAGAAATGATTTGGTCAACTGACCAGTCCAAGAACGGCAATGCATCTTAGAAGCTCCACCGTGCCTTTTGGTTCTCCTTGTACAGGCTTTGACAGGTTTATCGTGTACGGCTGTCTTTTGAAAAAGAGCTCTCTTCACGCCATCTTCCCAAGCATGGATGAGCTCGGTGCTTGGGTCTGCCCGCCCCCCCCCGCCGCTTTGCACGCTGCTCAACTGAAGACTTCCTGGTTTCTCAAAGCACCACTTGCTGCCAGATCCGGCCAGCCAGCTCGGCTGAGTGAGCTGCCCAGACCAGGAGGGCAAGCGGCCATGTCTGAACCTGGCTTGGGCTGCGTGTGCGCATGTCAGTTGGGGCGCAAGGGGAGGGGGGAACACAAGGCTCATTCCCAAGCCCCCGGTCGTGTTCAGAGGGGGTTCTGAAGGCAGCCAAAGTCCGGGAAGGGTCCTGCTCAATGCCAGCGCTTCATCTAAAAGGCTGCCCCTCTTTGGCACTGACCCGGGATCACTGGGCTCTGGCTACAGTGACCAATATGTTTTTAGAACGGAAACGGAAAGAGGAAGAGAGCAAAGCACCAGCAGGCAACTCCTCAGCCTCCAAGGGGTACGGAAAGAGCCAGTCGGCCGGCGTGCCCACCGCCCCATGCCCGACCGGATGGGCAAGTGCCCGCCCCCAGGGCCCCGTGAGCCCAAGGAAAGCCAGCCTGGGCGGCCGGGCTCAGCGCGAGCGACGCTCCCCAAGGGCAGATCTCGGGCCCACCTTGCCCAGCCGCAGCGGCCAAGGACGGGGGGGAGCTGCGGTTCAACTTCTGCAGCCCTCCCCTAGGCGCTGTGTGGGGATTTCATGGCACCCACTGCCTGGAGGGTACGTGGGGGCGATATTGTGGGGGGGGGGATGGGGGGGGACACGATAAAAGTTACCTCCTTTCCGGCTGGGGATCGGAAAGCGCCACTCTCATGAAGCCAGGGTACCTTTTGCAGAGCTGAGGGGGAGAAAGTGGGGTCACGGAGGGGAAATCAAGTCAAACGGCCTCACCCCAAGCCTGGTTTGGAAAAGCTCTCAGCAAGGCCAGCCCCCAATTCCATCCTTTCTGGTTGCTGAGCCACCATTCTGCGACTCGCCACCCCGATGGAGGGAGGTGGCTGGGAGGCCGGAGCCACAGCGCCAAACTCCCCAGGGGGAAAGCCCCCCCCCCCCCCGCAGGGCCCCTGCTTCCTTGCAGGCAGACGTGTGCAAGCAGCCCCCAACAACGCCCGCTGCCCCCCACTCACCGCCACGATCTCCGCCTGGGCGATGTTGGGGGCGATGTTGCGCATGAAGAGGGAGCAGGTCTTGTGCAGGGGGCGGGGCTTGGGCTCCCCCTCCTTCTCCTTGGCTTTGGGGGACTCCTCCCCTTCCTTGGCAGCTGCCTTCTCCTCCTTGGGCTCTTCCTCTGGGGGCCCAAAACAGGCAGCACGGACGACGTCAGGGCAGAGGTGCCTCCATGCAGACGCCACCCTCCCCAGCCTGTGGCTAGCTGAGGGAGGCCTCAGTCCCTGCTCTGGTCTGCCGCCGGCAGGGGGCAGGCTTCCCCAACCCTCGACCCACAGCCTGCAGGTCTCCCATCAGAAGCGCCCGGCCCACCTCCCTTGTCGTCTTCTTCAGGGCGCCCGCTCTCTGACTCCGAGTCGGACTCCGAGACGCTGCCCTCGTCGTAGCTGTCGTTCCCGCTGCGCTTCCGCTTGCGTTTATGGCTGGTCTGTGAAGTGAAAGAGTGCCGTCACTCCAGCTCGCTTCTTGGGCAAAGGCCTTCCCAGAAAAGCACAGGCCCATCCACCTCAGCGCTGCTCCCGGGCCTCAGATATCAAGCAGTGTGGAGTCGACAAAGCCCTCTCTGGCGCTGCCCCCGCCCCGGCCGCTCCGGGTCTTACAAAAGCAGCTTGGAGTCCTGCTTTCAGGTGGAAAGAGCAGCGCTGGGGAGCAGAAGGCCACAGCGTCACCCACCACCAGCACGGCTGCTGCAGACAGTGCCCGGGGGAGCCAAACTGGCGACCGCAGAATTCTCCCGTCATGCGAGGCTTAACGTGGCCCCAGATGAGCATAATCGGCGAAACAGCATGTTTCTAGCAGAGGCCTCTGTGAGGCAGTGCTGGGCGCAGGTCAAGAAGGCCGCTGGTCGGATTGTGGGGGGCGGCTGAGCACGACCCGGGGCTGCTGCTGCTGCCGCTTTGGGCCTTCAGTGCTACTTGCGCTTCCTCCCCTTCCAGCAGGAAAGGATGAAAAACACACAGATCTGCACACCTATGTGGGTGGGTGTGCCAGCAGAGGAGGGCCGTTGACAGCCTCCTGTGCTCAAGGGCATCCCAGAGGCACCTGACTGGCCGCTGTGGGAAGAGGGACCCTGGAGGAGGAGACGGATCTGTCCAGGAAGGGGATGCTTACTTTCCGTCATCCACGCTGAGGGGGGCGTTTTGCCCAAGGCCAAGGAAGTCTCCTCTCGGCGCAGCTTACACCGGACCCCGCAAGTCGAGGTCCAGCCCCTCCCAGCTGGGCTGCTCCCCTGGCCCACCGCGTCTCCAACCCAGGAAGGACCAGCCATGACCCCAGCCGGGCAGGCGCGCACAGCCAGGCCCACCTTCTTGGCTTCTTTGTCCGGCTCCTCTTTCTGCTCGGCGGCCCTCTTCTCCTCGTCTTCCGAGGCTTTCTTGGCCACCTCCTCCGAGACCTCCTCGTCATTAGCCTAGAGCAGAGCAAGGAGGGGGTCTGTGCCCAGGGAGGGACCCCGGTGCCAGCCTCCTCTGCTGTGTCTTCCCGCACATCCCAGGGCTGCTATACGCTGCACGCGCAGAGGGCGATAGCCGCGCCACAGCCTGGGAAGCAAAGCGGGGCCACTCCCTCCCTCCCTGGCCCGCTGCCCCTGCAAGCTGTCACCTTCTTGGCCTCCTCTTTCTTGCCGTCCTTCTCCGAGGCTTTGCGGTCCGGCTCCGGCAGCCGACTCTCTTCCTTCTTCCCCGGCTCCGCCTTCTCCTGCCGCTCCTCCTCCTCTTCCTGGTCGAGGATTTTCAGGTCGTTTTCTGTCCCCCCTTCCATCTTAATGACAGCTGCAGGGAAGACCAAGAGCTGCGGTGAGCCCCCTTCACAGAGCAGGGCGCTTTTCACCAGAGCTGTGATTCTGAAGGGCTTTTATTTCTGCCTTTCTCGATCTGGACAGCCGGGGGGCGGGGGTGGGGGGCTCCTGCCTGCTGGCCCTGCTTGTGGGCTTCCCGGAGGCCCCTGGCTGGCCACTGAGGGAAGCGGCAAGGGGCTGGACCCCGCCCCCCCGGGCTCTCCTGCTCTCAGTGGCTCCTCCCTCTTGAGCATTCAAAAGCACGGGAGCCTTTCCCACGGGGCAGAGCGGCAGCAGGACAGGGCCCTTTGGAAGGGACCCAGGCAACTCGGAGAAAGACACTCTGGGCGGCGGCGGCAGCAGCAGCCCAGCCTTCTGGCTCTCCACCCTCAGACTCTCCCGCGCTTCCCAAGGAGGGCCCCCCCGCCCCCCGCCCCAGCCTACCGGCATCCAGGACTTTGATGATGGCGCTGGCTTTGTCGATGTCCAGCTGCAAGTTCTCCAGCCAGCTATTCTCCATGAGGTACAAGAAGACGCGGAGCCGGTTCTGGAGGGCGTTGTGGGCGTCCTGCTTCCGTCGGCCAGCCTCGTCCGGGTGATACTTGGACCGGAACCTGAAGGGAATCCAAATTAGCAGGGGGCGGGTGGGGGAGAGACACACAGAGAGGGGGGCGGGGAGGGAGACGCGTGTCAGCCGAGGAAGGGCTGGGAGCAGAGATGCCCCCCGCCAATGGTTCGCACATGCAAAGCGAGGCAGGACAGGAGGAGCTCCCGGCGCCCCTGGTTGCGGCGGAGGGAGCAGGGAGGCGGGCATTCCTGGGGCCTGAGGAACCTCTGGCTCAAGAGACCGGCTGCTCGCAGGGCAGATGGGAGCTCTGGGGGCTAAAAACCCTGGTAGCAACCGAGGGCTCGGCTCTAGCCCTTCGTCCCTGAAGGCCAGGACAGCCTGTTGTTGTAGCGGTTGGACTTCTGGGAAGGCCGGGTGTGTGTGTGTGTGTGTGTGAAGAGAGATGCGGCTTCTGCTTCTGGCCCCTTCCCCGGAGCTAGGTGGAGCTGACTCCAAGGGCGGCTGCCAAGAAGGAAGGGGCTTCACTTCCGCTGGACTGGCCCTCCGAGGCCCAGCCTCTCCAGACCCCCTCTGCTCTCGTGACCCTTGGCTTCGTTCCTCAAGCTCTCGCTTGGCAGGGGTGGGCGGGCGCTGCCCTCTGTGTGAAGGCCAGGCTGTCAGCTCCCCCTGCTCTGCTCCAGCCCCACTGACCTTGGCCACACCACCCCGCTGCTCCCTGCAGGCCCCACAGCCTCACTCCTCCCCTCGACACACACAAGCTCTACCTGCAGCCCCCCCCCCCCCCCCCACTGCCACCTGACTCGCCATCAGCCTCACCTGCCTAAATCCCCACTGCCTGGGAGAGGCCAGGAGGCCTCGGAAGGGGGGCTCCATCACACCTCCATGCTGCACAAGGCTGGCTGGCACTAGGGGAGTGCAGGAGGCGGACCGGAGGGGCAGGCCAGCGGGGGGGGGGATCCGGCTCACCCCCACTCCCCAAGAGAGAAGGGTCCCTGGTGCTACACTCTGCTGGGAGCTCGGGAGGTTCCTCTGCAGGCCTGGAGCCCCCGTCCTTCCCAGGGGACATGCGACACTTGGGGTTTGTGTGTGCGGAGACAGCTTGGTTTGACAGGAAAGGCAGTTTAGGGGAGGGAGGGAGGGAAACCAAGACCACCAAATCCAGGACACGCCTGCTACAATTTCACCTTGCAAATACAAGACACTGCGTTTAGATTTTTTTTTTTTTTGGTCTCAGCTCTGATTTAAGAAGACAGAACACGTCATACATACACTGAGGGGAGGCACACTCCAAGCCTTCCAAGCGAAGAGTTTTCTTCAGCGGATTTTTAAGGAAAAAAAAGCAACGGGTTTACCAAGATGGGCCTCTCTCTCTCGCTGGGCCGCAGGACTTGGAAAAAAAAACAAGAGAGACGCCTCGGTGCCTGCGGAGGCCCTGTGCTGGCTACATCCTACCAAGTCACATTCAGCTACTCACTGCATTGTGCACAGCGAGTGCCCTGACTGTCTGCGCTATGGAGGAAAAAAGTGTCACCACCAGCGGAGAGAGGAAGGAGGAGAGAAAAATTCAAGGCTCTTTGGTTTGTTTGGCTTATTTATGGATTCTCCAGGTTGAGGATGGCTGATTTTTGGAGTCTCCTGTGAGAGGTTCTTGGGAGGAGGGGAAAAAAGGCCACGTTATTACAGTTAATATCCAGAACAGAACAGAACTAAAAAGACTAAAGAGAGCTATAAAAGGAAATCAAAACGGTTACGAGAGACACAGCTGCATTCGCGACTCATTCGCTAACAGAAAAGCGGCCAGGCGAGGCTCCCCCTCACTCACTCTTGCTACGCCAGCTCCACAGGGAACCCTTTGCGCCCCACGGTCCACCTCCCCACCCCCACCAGCCCCGGGCCTGGAATACTCACCTCAGAGACCAAAGAAGAGGGGAGAACCGGTTCTGGCAGGGAGTGGCCATTGGACCCCTTTTGTCCCAGGGCTGGAAAATTATTATTCCACATCCCCGCATGCCAGAATCAAGTTTTCAAGCTGGGATGCAAAGGAGGCCAGATGGCTGGTGCCCCAATTTGGGTCAGGTTTTCCCAGCCCTGGGCAGCCTGCTGCTGATGACCCAGGGTGGGCTCTGCTTCCTGAGGCATGGAGCCTGAATATATCCCAAGCAGCGCCTGGTAAGATTTTACGGTGTCTACCATTGGGTACCCATTTTCCTAGTTACTAGACCCCCCCCCGCCCCCGATTAGAGGATGTCCAACAGAAGTCGCTTCCCTATGGGGTTTGATATGAAAACAAGTCCAGCACACAGCTGCACACTTCAAGATCAAATCAGCAGTACTGAACAGAGGCTCTGCTGCTCTGGACACTCCTGGTAGGTCTTTGCTACAGCTAAAAAAAACGACCCCAAGGGGACTGGGGGCTCAGGCACACAGGCACCCTTCCTGATACGCTGCCAGCCAACTCTGAATTCGTAGTGTACACATCTTGACACAAGTTCAGTGAAATGACTGGTTCTGCTAGCCAGCCTGGCCTTCAGAGGCTCCCACCCACATCACAGCTGGCAAGCCCAGCATCAGCTGGACCCTAACCCTCTGGCAGCCATACAGAGATTCCAGCATGGCCCCCTCCATGTTTGAGCAAGAGGGGGCAGCAAAGGGGGCTCCCAGGGAAGCACCAGGAGCCAGCCCAGGCCGGGTGTGTCAGCCGCCATTTGCCTGGGGAAAGTTAAGCACCGCCTTTGGGCAAACGGGCAGGGGAGCTCTTTTCTGCAAATCTGTCGTTGGCTCTTCATTTCTATCAGGTGACAGATATGCCACAAATGAACCCCACAGGTATATGGGCACAGGAGGGTGCGGAAATACTGTGGTGATCTGATCCAAGCGAAAGTGCGCTCAGGGTTTCCGAGTGGTAGTTTGCACAAACTGTGAGACAGCATTGTCCTCAGATAAATGAACTAGGATATACACGGGACTAACAACAAAAACCTATTTCTGAGAAGTGGCCGGATTCTACGATTATGGGTGGAGAAACTGGGGACAAGAGAGTTCCGCTCTTTGCATGCCTGCAGATTTAGAAGCAGCAGCATAAAAATTTCTGTACTGATTCGAGCTGGCCAACGCTGAACCCCAAAGCTCCGAGGAATGTGTTGCAATGACCAAGAATGAAGTGCAAATCATGAGACTTGGAAGAGGTAACAGAGGCCTCCAAACAGGGAAGTGAGGAGAGCTCAAAATCTGTACGCCCTGCCTGTCGGCCTGGATCCACCCCAAGGACTGCTCTGCTACAAATATTTACATATCGCTTTCCAAATAAAGTCAGTTAGTCCACACACGGCTCTCACCTCCCACTCTCACCTCATTCACTGTTCCTTAACGGCTATCTGGGCATCCTCTTTTGCACCATGATGTCACCTACATGATCCTCTCTGCAGTATTCACTGTTTCTACCTGTCTTAAGTTACAGCCTACTGCAGCATATGACAATCCATATGTTAATGACCCAAGTGACAGTCCTTCAACTTCATTTTCCTGCGCTTGTAATGAGATGCTGGCACTTGCTAGCACTGGGCTGCTCTTTCCACCTAGCCTGGAAAGGGTGGATCTGCATATTAGTCCAATGGTCTGTAGGGGAGGGGAATCGTTTGAGAATGAGGGGGCCCCTCAAGAAGGGCCACAGGATTCAGAACTGGGATTCAGAACTGGGATTCTTCAGCTCGTGCACATGTGGGGGGCACACCACCTAAGCTGCCAATCACAAGAGTGCCAAGGAACTCCAAGGGGCTGCAGATGTGTGTGGAATTCTTCCTGCAATAAGGAGATAATTTCTTGCCATGCTTGCAGTATGCGAGAGCCTTGAAGGCGCTCACACGCTTTCTCATTAGAAGGCCAGTAAGCATAGGACTTGCAGATGAACAGCAAGACTTCATTCGTCTCTGATTTTTTTTTTTTAAATAGCTTCTATGGATGGCAGGGATTGCTCATCATTTAGCTTACCAGCTAAACACAGACACGGATTCTGAATGGATCAAGCCCCTCACCTGACTCCTTTCCTAGTCCCACTTTCCCTGTGCCCCGGTAGTCAAGACAAGAGGCCCAGCCCGCGAGAGACGTACCACTCTTCATCCTTGTGAGCCAGGAAGAAATCTTGCATCTGTTGGCGCCGGAAGTCCAGCTTGTAGTCATTGTAGCGCTTCACAGCTTCCGTCTCATCAACAGAATCGTCCAAAGAGAGGAGGAACTCTTTGAAACTCTTCATCACAGGTGGTGCAATGCCCAGATCCACCTCTGCGATGTTCCCCAGCCTGGGAAAAGAACATGAGAGCGTTCACACAGCTCAGCATGGCTCCTCTTTATATCAAGAAAGATTCTCGACCCCTTTTCCTTGTGTTCAGTAATTAGCTGAGTTTCTGTAACCGTAACTACATGTTATTTCCCTAAACCCCTCTCTGCTCCAAGTCAGGACATCAGAGTCACAGGACTCCCAACCTGTGGATACCCACCAAGACTGGAACACTAGCATCTACCAGAAGCTTTGGAAGACCTGCCTGTCTGGGATGGCTTTCAGTGCTGGGTTCAAGCTCAAGAGCAGATGCCAATCAGTGCTTTATCTGCTTTGCCACTTAAAAAGCAACACAGGGATATTTTTGTATCTGTGCTCAGTTGTAGTCCTTGGGCAGACTAAAAGTTGAGGCTCAAGAACATCACTGGTAAACCTCAGCTTAATTAATCAGGAGGACACAGTGAGCCTGAAAAATCCTGGCTCCCCTTTCCTCCGCACCTTGCATGCCGCCAGACATCCTGGTTTGTTCAGCTATGGCTACATAGCTCAGACCAGTAGGGCAACTGTAGGGTTTTCAAATTGTTGCAAACTGTTTTAACTGTTGTAAATGTTTGGACTGGTTTTCCAGGGTTTTTAACTGTTTGAATGTTTTAACTGTTAATTAGTTTTATGCTGTTTTAATAGTTTTGATTTTGATGCTTAATTGATTTTACTTGTTTTTATTTTGATGTAAACCACCCTGTACAATGTTTGGAAGGACAGTATATAAATCAAATCAAATAAATAAAATGTAGTTCTAGCTTATAAATCAAGATGAGAAATCAACTTCAAACTCGGATTTCACATTCAGAATTAAATCACGCTCCTGGCTTCATACAAGCTGTCACCCGCTCTGCCCCTTGAAAAGGAGTGAGAGCTCAAGCACACTGGCTTAGATTGCATCCCTGACCAAACAAATCAGGGTTCATCCTATTGTGTGAACCAATCGCAGTCTCGGCTCTTTGGGCACAACAGTCCAAGGTTTCACTTGGGAGCAAGGAAAGAGAAAGCAACAAAGAGGCTGCAAGAAATGGGTAAACTTACCTGGCTTGGATAGGCAAGATGTGATGCTGTGTCACGTGCATTTCAGGATGAGCCCAAGGTTGGGGAGGTCCGTATGTGGGGCCAGTGGAAACTCCACTATAGGGCATCTCATAGCCCGTGTGATAGGGATCTGCCGTGTGCTCATCCCTGCAGGGAATAAAATAAAATTAAAACCTTTGAGAAGATTCTGAGACAGCCAAAATACTAATAACTAGCTGGACTGGGCACTAAGCATTTGTGCCTCTAGTTCTCCCCTACACACACACACACACACACACACACACACACACACACACACACACACAGAGTTTTCTCCCCCCACTCCGCCCGCAAGCCTGTTCAGCGCCGTGGCTTCCCTCTCCCCCTGCCAGCAGCTCACTCACAAACTCTCGCAAGAGCTGCCACGCATGGGATTAGCAACGGGTATGCCTTAGAGAAATATAGATATAGATAGATATTTTGCAAACAGTGTATATGGTTTAACAAAGTAAAACTTTGCCTTGATTGTGCCTGGAAGACCTTCTTCAGGCACTGCATAATTCACTGCCACAGGACACAGAACTTCTCTTAACTATTAAGCCTTTTTGTGATCTTGTCCTCTCTTATCTTCCTTGATTAACTTTCTCCCTATTCTCCACTTTCACCAAATACAAATCTTCTGACTAAATCTCCACTCTTGTCTAATTTTTGTGAGCCGCTCTAAGCAGTATTGAACTGGAGAGGTGGGATATCAATATTTTAAATAAATGTGGTTTAAAAATTCTCCTCTCTGTGCTTGTAGACACTCCCTCCCATGGCCCTTATGTGCAGAACTCTTTTCCTTTAAATATACATCTGTCCTTTACTGTGTTTCCTTTCAAGGAATCATCCTCCTTCTCTGGCATTTTCCTCTTGACCTTCTATTTTCCTTCAGCATTTCATCTGCCTAAGCTAGTGACTGTATCCTTCGTTTCCTTCTCTTTCCCAGCTAATGAGAACATTTGCCCTCAACCCCTCTTGTGGTTTCTAGAATATGGATAGTGAGCCTGTATTTCTTATGACATGTTTTGGGATGAGGCTGTAGCTCAGTAACAAAACATCGCCTTTGCATACGATACATACTTGGCATCGGCTCAGTTTAAATCCTTGGCAGCATCACCAGGCAGGACCAGGAAGACTCCGGCCTGCAACCTTGGAGAAGCTTCTGTCAGTCACTGTAGACGGATACTGAACTAGACAGACAATGGTCTGACTCGGTATAAGGCAGTTTTAAATGTAATTGTGAGCCCCTTGGGGGCAGGGATCTGTTTTCTCAGTTTTTGTATATTACCCTGCACATGGATGGCTGCTTTCAGAAATACAAATGCTGGAGGAATTCCCATTGGAACTACAAAGCTAAGAACAATTCAAAGCAAAATGAGAAGGGAAGAAAAGACGCACAAAGACAGGAGAGGTCACCTACCAGTCTCGCCGCATACGCTTCTGCGGAGGACTCAACTCATGGCGAGGTGGTGAAAAACGCTCCCGCCGGTTCCGGTCATAATCACGGTATTCACCTCTGCTCCGGCGTTCTCTGCCCCTATCCCACTCCCTGAAAAAAGAAATAAAGAGATAGTGCCTCTCTGCAGCAAGCAGGCCATAAATTCAATCAACGGGATGTTGAAGGAATGATGCACCTGTTCTCTCTCCAAACCACATGTGGAAGAACCTCTGGCAAGTATTTACTATTCTAGTTTTACAGACATTCTCCCAGCAAGTCTATGAAAAATAAGTAGCCTCTACCAATACTCCCTGTAACAGAAGTTCCCAGATGTTGACGACTACACCTCCCACCATCCCCGGCTGCAATGGCCTTCCACTAGGGATTATGGGAGTTGTAGTCCACAACATCTGGGAATCCCTGTTAGAGGGCACGTTACCCTCTACCTCTTCTGCAGACGGCAAGAAAGGCCTTTCCCAAAGCCACCCCATGGAAGAGGACTTTCAACCTGGGCTCCACCCCCACCCCGCTCAGGTTCTCCCTCCCAGACCTTTTGTGCACACCTGTCACTCCAATCATCCCGCCGCCTATCCTCACGTTCCCGAGAACGGTCATAATCACTCCTCTCCCTCCGGAACTTGTCCCTGCGCCTGCGGTCATATTCATCATCACTGTCGCCCATTGTGGACACCAGTCACTCTGTGAGGGAGAGGAGACATGAAAGGGACGGTTAACCCGAGGAAGTCCGCACAGCCGCCGACAAAGGGAGTGATTTGGGGCACAGCACAACCCAGAGGAGCAGCAAGCAGAACAGAAACGCGAGTCTGCCTCTAGAACTGGAGGGCGGAGAGCCAGCAGCAGCAGCAGCATCAGGGGGACAACCGGGGTGGGGTCGGGGGTGTCTGGCGGGGAAAGAAGCCTGAAGGGCGAAGAGGGAGGCGGCCTCTTCGGCAGCCCGCAAGGCTGAAGCCCCCCCCCCGAATCCGGGGGGGGGCGCCAATAGCAGCCCCACTTCGTTCGGAGGGAGGCCCTCTCTCTTCTTCCCAAGGCAGCAGCACTCAGGAGCTCTGCAGCTGCGGACGCCCCTCGATGACCGCCTGATCAGACCAGACCAGCCCCCTCTCAAGGCAGGAGGGAGAGGCGGGCGGGGGTGGGGGAGAAGAAATCCTCTTCTGGGGTTTCTTTCAATGGGGGAGCGGGATGGAGATAAGAATGCCTGCCATTTATTCTCATCGAGCCCCCCCCCCTCGCCGCCTGCGAGCGTGGGCACCCTTGGGGGCATCCAGCCCAGCCCAGCCCCACAGCCCGGCTCTCCCCGCTCCTGCCTTTGTGTCGATCGCCCGCCGGCCGGCCCTCCCCCGGCTCACCTGCCGTGCCTTCTCGCGCCGCTGCCCTGGGCCGGAAGCCGCGCTGCGTCCGGTCCGCAGCTCCCGGTCCGCCGGCTAGCCAATCAGACGGCGGGGAAGCGAGAAGGCCCGGATGTCGAGGCAGGCCGCGAGCGCTTCCGGCCGCGCGCTCTCGCCCTCCTCCTCTCTAGGAAGCCCAACAAAGCGGCCGGGCCACGAGACTTCCGCCTCTCTAGGCAGGCTCTAGACTCTATGGGGCAGCTCGCACGAGCGTTCTAGACTACCGGCGGCGGCGGCGGCGCTGCTCTATGGCGAGGCCGATTCCGCACTGGAAGCCAGAGAGGAGGAGCCTCTTTAGGAACATAGGAAGCTGCCATCTACTGAGTCAGACCCTGGGTCCATCTAGCTCAGTATTGTCTGCACAGACTGGCAGCAGCTTCTCCAAGATTGCAGGCAGGACTCTCTCTCAGCCAGATCTTGGAGATGCTGCTGCCAGGGAGGGAACTTGGAACCTAGATGCTCTTCCCAGAGCGGCTCCCTCCCCTAAGGGGGGGAATAGCTTGCAGTGCTCACACTTCTAGTCTCCCTTTCGTATGCAACCAGGGCAGACCCTGCTTAGCTTAAGGGGACAAGTCATGCTTGCTGCCACAAGACCAGCTTTCCTCTCCAGGGATGCACTTTCTGGATTGTGAAAGGCAGCTCCTCCTGCCGGCAGACCTCTTCGCTTTGCCCAGAAGTAGAGTGCAGGAAAGTGGAGATGTTTCCAACCACATCCAGAGAGAGATGGGTGTGATTTTGCAGCTGCCTCCAGCAGGCCATCCCCCTCTCCCCAAAGGCAAACAGCAGCCACCGGAGTAGGGTGAGTGGGTAGACAATTTAGATCAGGGCGGTAGTGGAGGCAAAGGGTTAAACTCCCCTCCTGCCCTGGACACACACCATGGTCCTGTCCTGGGGAGCTTTTCCCAGAGCGGCTCCCTCCCCAAGGGGAATCTTTTCCAGAGCTCACACACATCCAGTTCTCCCATTCCTATGCAACCAGGGCGGACCCTGCTTAGCTAAGGGGACAAGTCAGGCTGCCTACAAGACCAGCTCTCCTCTCTTTCCTTCAGTCTCCCTCGGAACGACCACCCTGCGAGGCAGGCTAGGAGGCCTGGGTCCCCTGCCCCCCTCTTCCTAGTCTATTTCACAGGGTTGTTGTTCCTGCAAGGGGGTGGGGCTAAAAGAGAGTGCTGCTGCTGCTAGTTCTTCTTCTTCTGCTACTACACTACTTTTCAACAGAAGTTCTCAAAGCGGTCCACACAGAAAAATAAACCACCACCAAGCAAGACAGTCCCCTGTCCCAGAAGGGCTCACACTCTAAAAAGAAAGATAGCGGAGAGCCCCAGCAACAGCCACTGGAGGAATGCTGTGCTAGGGCTGGAGAGGGCCAGCTGCTCTCCCCCTGCTTAATGCAAGAGATCTGCCACTTTAAACGGCCACCCTGAGCTCCTTGAGGGAAGGCTGGGATAAGCTGCTGTAAGTGGGCAGGCCGATGGCAACCAGACTGCCCCCCCTGGCCGCAGCATCCCTGCAGGATCCCCTTTCCTTTGCAATCTTCGTCACAAGATCAACACATAAGCTGTGTCTAGCGGGGGCTTAGCCCAGGGGTTGCCAGCTCTGACTGCAGCTATTCCGGAGGTTCTGTCCCCCCTAGCATTTCCCCCAATACCAAGCCGTTGAGATCTCTAGGGTGGAGTTTAAGAGGCGCCCAAGATGGATGCCAGTTCCTGGGGACTGCAGGCCAATCTTGCAGGGCCAGCAACCTAGACAACTTGGCTGCCGGCGAAGGCTCCCAATGAGAAATTCAGGCCGACTCGGTTTCTGGCAAAAGGTTTTTATTCAGCAGCTCAGCGGTCAAAGGGTTGAGGGGCCGAGTCAAAAACCCCTCCCCTCCCTGCCCACCCACCGACACTGTTCTCCTGCCCCGGAACCAAGGGCGGAGGCGAGGCAGGCTGGCCCGACCCCATCACCACCACCATACGCGGCTTGAGCTCCAGGAAGAGCCACCTCCCAGCCCCCAAGGCCTTCCGTGGCCCACGGGCAAGCCAGCCGCAGTCCAGGCCAGAGTCCCACGGGAGCCACCCGCACCTCCAGAGCCGTGGGTGGCCTTTCAGCAGCATTGGGGTGCTGCAGGGTGGCGGCGGGGAGAGGCCCAGGTCTTGGCAGCAGCTGGAGGCAGACCGTCCTGGGGCAGTCGGCAGGCCCAGAGGGCACCCATCCCGCCATCCCTGAGAGGATGCTCCTTGGCAGCGGGGAGGACGCCGCACCCCTTGCCCCCTTAGCCACCGAGGCGGATGCTCTGGATGATCTGGAAGATGGCTGGAAAGAGAACGGAGAGGCAGAGCTCTTGAAACCTACACAGCGGCGAGGGGCTTCTTCGCTGAGCCAACCCACAACCAGAGGAGGAGACTTCTCAAGGGCTGCATGGCGGGGAGAAAGGGCTCCTTCCCGGCTAACGCTCGGGGGGTCACCAGCCCCCCCGGACTGGCCTCTAGGGATGTGGATGAATCGGTCCGGCATTCAGACCGGGTGGGGGGTGGCCTTTAAGGAGCAGGGAGGGTGCCCATTCCCCCCCCCGCCGCTTTCTCTCCAAAAACGCTGGCGTGGGGCTGCTGCGTACCTCCTTGCAGCCTGGGTCAGCATTGTACCGGCAGTGGCCGGTGCGCATGCGCGTGTCACGCAAGGAGGTATGCAGGAGCCCTGCACCAAAGGCCTTGAGGCATCTCAAGGAATCCGGATCAATCTCCATGAGACTCCGGACAGCCACCCTGGAGATGGAAATGGCGCGAGGTGGTGGAAGATAGGGGAGGGACACACACCTCCAGAACAGCTGCAGCCAAGAGGCCTTCCATCTGAAAGGCATGGATGTGCCGCAAGAGCAGGGCAGGCCAAAGAGAGGCTGTCTCCACACAGCATGGACCTTCTGACTGATGGAATTTGCTCCTACAATATGTGGTGATGACCACCGGCATTAAAAGGGGGCTAGACAAATTAATGGAGGAGGAGAAAGGTCTGTCCACAGCCGTTAGCCATGGTGGCCATATAGAGCCTCCATGGCCAGAGGCAGTGTCCCTCTAAATACCAGTTGCTGTGGGGCAGCCGTGGCAGGGAAGGGCAGTTGCCTTCGCGTCCTCCTGGAGGGCTTCTGGGTGGCCCCCATGAGAAGCAGGACGCTGGCACAGAGAGACCGCGACTCCAGACCAGCGGCCTTCTTCTGAGTTCCTGATGCGGAAGGGGATGAGAGGAACTCTCTGGCCAGGCTGTCAGGAGGGCTCTTCTCATGAGCGCAGGGGAGGCGCTTCTGCTTTCTGAGCGCCTAAAAAGCAAGCGGGGAGGAGAGGGCGGAAGTGATCGCCGGCTGGGTCAGAGGGCTTTTCGTCCCTCCTCGCTAAAGAGTCTTGTGGCAGCAAGCATGAATCGTCCCCTTTACTAAGCAGGGTCCACCCTGGTTTGCATCTGAATGGGAGACTACATGTGTGAGTACTGGAAGAGATGGGGCCGCGCTGCTTGCCTGCAGAAGGTTCCAAGTTCCCTCCCTGGCGGCATCTCCAAGATATAGGGCTGAGAGAGACTCCTGCCTGCCGCCTGGGAGAAGCTGCTGCCAGTCTGGGAAGACAACACTGAGCTCGATGGACCAAGGGTCTGACTCGGGAGAAGGCCACTTCCAGTGCTCTTAAGCTGGGTACAGCTGCTAGGGGGAGCTGCTGGGTAGGACGGAGCCCTCCAGCCCAGCTGCTGCTGCTTGGCAGACAGCCACTTCCTCCCCTCCCCAGCTTGCTTTTTAAACAGGAGCGTGCACAGCTCCCGAGCTTGGAGAGGACACATCTCCTGTCCTAATTTGAACTGTGTGCACCAGCCGAGTGTGTCCCCTGCGACAGGGGTTCTCAACAGTCATTGAAGCTGGGGGTGATGGGAGTTGTTGTCCAACAACACCGGGGGAGCCAATGCGGAGAACCCCAACCTTAGACTCCATTCCTAGGAAGTGGCTGGTGGCCCACATCACTACTATCACGGCCCTCCCACTCTCTCTTGCCATTTTCAGATTCTCTGCAGTTCCAGGCAGCAACCAACAATGCAAAATCTGGCTCCCCACCCCACTGGAGATACTGGGCATGTGCAGAATCCTCAAAACAAGGTTATAGGAACACAGGAAGCTGCCTTTGGAGTCAGGCCATTGGTCCATCTAGCTAAGTGTCATCTACACTGACTGGCAGCAGCTCTTCAGGCCTCAGCCAGAGAAGGGCCATTCCCAGACTTCTCTGGAGATGCTGCCAGGGACTGAACCTGGGACCTTCTGCATGCCGAGCCGGGGCTCTGCCACTGAGCTACTTTGGCCCCATCCGCAAAGGTTCCAGCAGCCACTATGAGCACGTGGAGCCTCAGATAGTCAACCACCCTGTTAAGGTGCAGTTACTTATTTTTTAACAAGCTTTTATGTGATGTAATTAGTGCCACCACCTTTACATGAATTAATGGCTTTGGATAATCAATTAAAAACCTAATCAACTAAGACGGCACCCTGGGGAACACTTACCAACCACACATTGATATTAATACAAGTTCCTATAAAACCTGCATGGCTTGGGCACCACCCCAGAAGAGGCATGCTCACACAGTGGGGAAGGTCTCCTGAGAAGAGGACCCCTCTCGGGCCCCTGCAGCCCCCATCCAGAAGCAAGCAAAACCGTCTTTTTCTTCCTTGCCACATGCAAATTCCTGTAGATTCCATGTCACTTGCAAATCCAGAGGGTTTCCCCAGCCCTGAGTAACCCCTCCCCTTACCTGAGCCACAGACCACGAAGACGAAAAGGGCCAGGAGCCAGGGCCCGACGGGAGACTTTTCCTCCTGGGGGGTCTTCACAAAAGGAGACGGAGACAGGATTAGAGAGCAGGGATTCTCCGTGCCCTCCCCCCCCCCCCAGGGTGAGATGATGAATCCCTGGGTCCCGGGGAGCTGGGGTTCAAGGACCGTCAGCAGCAGAGATCTGTCTCGGTGCCGCCGCCCCCCCCCCCCCAATCCCAGATATATTAAACCCTCTTAGGCCCTTTAGTAAATGAGACTGTTAAGTTCTTCACGCAGGGACAGAACGAACCCCCCACCCCCACCCCCGCAGGTACAAGGGACAGCCTGGAACCTCTTGGCTACCCTCCCTGGGCCTTCCCTGGGCCATCCTCCAGGTAGCTCGGGGGTGGGGGGGGAGGAGGACCCCCCCTCTTTTCTCATCGCCCCCCAGCAGCCCCCCCCCGCCAGCTGCCCATTCCTTTCCACTCGGAAGTAAGTGGCTTCCTTCCTCCCAGCACCCCCCCAACCCACGCCCCCCCCTTTGCTAAGCCAGGCCCAATATCTGGGGAGGGCTCCTGCCACCCGCCAGCCCCCTTCTCCGAAGCTCTCCCCCTTTCTCCCATGCAGAGGCACAGAGCGGGCATTGGGCGGGGGGGGGCTCCCCCCATAACCGCCCTCCAGCCCATACCGGGGCCCGATGGAGGCCCCCCCTTTGCGTGATGCTCTTGCTATGCCGCTCGTTGGCCACTTTCATGCGCTGCACTCCAGACATGGCGAGGGGGGGCAGCAGGAGGGGGGGGGCACCAACCACCGCCGCCGCCGCTGCTGTCGTGGCGCCTCTGGCTGGCTGGCCTGGCTCCCCCCCCCGCCCCCTCCCTGGGCAGGCGCCGCAGCGCTGCCAGTTCCCTGAGGCTCCCATGGAGGCGGCCATATTGCCCTCTGCCCAAAGTACCGGCGCTACTCCTGCCACACGAGGACCGGCACTTTTCCAAGTCAAGTCTTGCAGGCTGCACGGCGCCCGCCGGTCCCCAGCGCCCGACTGGATCAGACCCACGGGCCGGCCAGCCCAACCTCCTGGAAAGGAAAAAGCCCTCCCTTGCTGCTGCTCCCAGCAAATGGTGCTCGGGCAGGTACACTGCCTCTGAACGTGGGTGTTCGACTTCGCTACAATTAAGGCGCTCGGAAAAGCCCTGCGCGAGTGATGGACAAGTTGTCAACACAGCTTCGAATTCCTCGGGGGGGGGGGGGGCTGCTGCCTCATATGTGTTCTATCATACAGCAACCCCTGGATATCTTCCCTGGTTCTAGCAGACATTTTACATTTTGGAAGGATGTTCTTTCTCTCTGGAAAAAGTGTGACAGGTAGTGGTTAGAGTGCTGGACTAGGACCGGGGAGACCCGAGTTCAAATCCCCCTTTAGCCATGAGACTTGCTGGGTGACTCTGGGCCAATCACTTCTCTCTCAGCCTAGCCTACTTCACAGGGTTGTTGTGAGGAGAAACTGAAGTATGTAGTACACCATTCTGGGCTCCTTGGAGGAAGAGCGGGATATAAATGTAAAATAATAATAATTTTTATTTTTCTGATGGTCTTGAGTACACCACCAAAGAAAACCAAAGGGCTCTGTGGTTGCCAGGAGTCGAAATCGACTTGACCGCACATGTTACCTTTCATCTTTACAGCAACCTCGCTGCAGCTGAGAGGGAACGACTCCCCTAAAGCTGCCTGTGAATTCATGACAGGGACCAGCTTTGAACCCGGGAAGTCTGGATAATAGCTCAGCCCCTCAGGCATGGTGCTGCACCGGGATCAGGCCAAAGGGACTATCTAGCCCATCATCCTGCTTCCCACTAGCACCAACCAGCTGCCTTTGGGAAGCCCACAAGCAGGGTAGGGGAAAAACAGCCTTCCCCTCTGAACATGGTTCCACAAAGCCAGCATGACTTGTAGCCTCCATTAATTGGGCCCCAACCCCTTTTAAAGCCACCTAAGCCTGTGGCCATCACATCTTGTGGCACTGAGTTCCACAAGGTAATTCTGCTTTGTGTGAGGAAGCCCTTGCTTTAGTGCGTCCTGCATTTACTGCCTTTGTCTGGATGCATCTATTGTTCCAAGGGCGGAATGAAAGCTGCTCAGATGATACGAATAGAATCAAGTTGGAAGGAGGAGGAGAAAAAAACTCATTTTCTTTTTTCGACATAGGCCCAGCATTCTCAACCCTCAGTCACAGAGGTTGAAGGGGCTGTTGTGAGTTGTAGTTCTGGAATCGCACACAACAGATCCAACCGACAGTACAGAAATACAACACACATAAGGCAAAAGAGAACACTAAAACTGTAATTCCAATCAGCAAATCGTTGATAAGTAACCATCATGAATAGTTAAATATGAGACTAAAAGAGCACCTCTCACTCATAGATTGCAGTGTGTTAGTAACGTTACTTCCTTTGGGTATCACTTATCCTATTTCATGTTTTATATTGTCACTTTGATTAGTAGAGAGTGAGATGTGCTTTTTTAGTCTCATATTTATCTATTCATGATTATTTATCGATTTGCTGGCTGGAATTACAGTCTCCATGTTATAATTCACCTTCTATGTTGTGTTGTATTAGGTTGTATTGGATCTCTTGTGCGTGATTCCAGGTCCGTTTCAGATCCTTGTGTGTCATTTTTTGAGGGGAGTTGTAGACCAGCCTCAGCGGGGGGGCCCTGGCCACAGGCCCCACACACTCCGCTCTGATCCCACTCTCTGCTAGGGGCCCCATTTCACTTCTGTCAGTCTCCAGATGTTAGTTAGGAGACCACCATGGAGAAGAGAAACCCTGCTGGCAATGATGCTGAAGCGGTCTCCGTCCCACCACAAACCTGCCTTCTCCCATTAAAACACACACACCCCATACACTCACACACACACACACAACAGTTCTGACCATACTTGTCCTGCCTGCACCACTTCAAAGAAGTTTTCCAACATAATTTCAAGGGTGGTGATGAGGATTGTACAGGAAGGATCAGAGACCACCATCCGCACCCCTTGTTCTAGCCTCCCCGTGCCCTCAGGAAAAAGGAAGGCATGACCCACCTCCAGGCCCCTCTGGCTCTGAGCATGTGCAGAGTCCATTTCCCTTGTTAAAAGTAGCCACAGGTACACGTACCTCTGGGAAGAGGCAAAGGACTTCCAGGTCAGAGGGCAAATCTGGAGGCTTGTTTGAGAGCAGGGGTGGGTCACAGCCTTGGGGGCCCTCCACACGTTTACCACTCTTCTTCTTTTTCTTCCTCCAGTACGGAGCCCAAGACATCCCAGCAGTCGATGGTCTCCTCCTTGGTTTCAACCTGGTCCTCTCAGCCCCACCGGGAGCGCAAGGACCTCACCCTAAGCCTCCCTGTCCCCATCCCCAGCCTGACAGGCCCCACAGCCCCTGAAAGAGAAGCCACCACCGTGACATTGTGCTAAGCCTGAAGCTTTAATTCCATCATGAGACTGGCGAGGCTGCACAAGAGCATATCTTCGTCACGCCGCCAGGTGGGTCGCCAGGCCGAGGGCATGCAGAGAGACATTTCCAAGCCCATAAAGGAAAGAAACCCCATCACATTCCCCTTTGAGGTAAAGGCAGGGAAGAGCGGCCACAGGCCAAATTCCCTGCAACAGGGATTCCCAGCTGCTGTTGACTACAACCCCCATCATCCGCAGCAGCAGTGGCCTTTGGCTGGGGATGATGCGAGTTGTAGTCAACCACATTTGGGAATCTCTGTTACAGGGAACACAGGTCATGTCTGTGAAGAGCAGCTGCTGGGCAGGGGTCTGGGAACGTGAAGCCGATTCCAGCTTGAGCTTCACGGGGAAAGCCCCCCCCCAAACACCCCCGCTGGGGAAGAGTGAACTGAAGGAGGGAAAGGGGGAGGGAGTAAAACAGGCAAACACAATGTCTTCTCAACCCCTCTTTTGCTCCCACGATCATTAATAATTTAAAAGTTCCCTATACAATCATGTTTCCTCCTAACCAAACCAAACCAAACCCAAAAGAAGTTTAGAAGTCCCAACACACACACTGGTGTCCCGTCCCCCCCAGCAGTGGGTCATCCTAACGAGGCACAGTCACCTCTGGTTCCCGGCAGCTCCGTCTGCATCTCTCCCCCCCATCCCGCCTGGCATTAGCGAGAGCCACACTCTCTGCAGCCTGCACAGCTGTACCTGATGAATGGCCAGCCTGCAGGGCAGGATGTGAGAGGCACAAACAGAGCTGCCCCTTTTCTGGTGTCCCCCTGCCCACTGCTGCCTCATTAGGATGAGCCGCCACCCCTCCACCCCGAAGCAGGAACCGCCTCCCCAGCGTGGAGATCCGTCTTCCCACCACATCCGGCCCGGGGCGCTTCCGAGAGGGGGATGCCGGGGCCCTGAAGAGCCGCTCTTTGGCAAACCCGACTCCCCGCGGAGCTGAAGGAAGGAGTCTTCTCCCGGCTGAGACAGACAGTCGGGCCGGACCTTGGTGCCGTCCAAGAGGCCGAGAAGCACAACTGGGGCGGGGCGGGGCAAGGAGCCCGGGGGGGCGCAGTTTTGTTAGGACCGACTCACAGGGCAGGGAGGGGCTGGGAAACGGAGCTCTTCTGCCCCCCCCCGGCCCCGGCCCCTCCCGACGGCAAGGAGCCCAGAGCGAGCGCGGCAGCCAGGCCTGGCCCGGGGGACGTCTGCAGCCTGAGACGATGAGACGATGCTGCTGCTGCTGCCGCCGCTCAGGCGCTGCTCTCCGCTGGGGGCCCCGGGGCCTTGGTGCTGGTCTTGGGCCGCGGCGGCCAGTCTGGGTCGAAGAGCAGCTCCTGGGCCAGGCGCTTGTACTTGGCCCGGGGGGGAGCGTGCCAGCGGCAGGTGTAGCTGGGGGCCATTTCGTCCAGCTCCAGCTGCAGGGGGAAGCGGAAGGTCCGTGCTGAGAACCTGGCTGGGAAGACAGGCCAACAGGCACCCCACCCTCCTCCTTTTTCAGTGGGGCCCAACCAAGCAAGGGGCTTGCCCCGCCAGTCGCCCTCCTGGGAGATGGGTCTGTTCTGCACAGCCCTCTCTGCGCACGCATGCACCCCCCGCAGTAACAGCTTGTCCTAAAGAGCCGGGGAGGAGTGGGTGTGTGAGAGTGACGCAGCTGCCTTTGGTTCCCAGAAGCTGTTTGCGCCTCCCCCCACCTGCCTCTCATCCCATCTCACCCTGCATTAACAAGAGCCACGCTGCCTGCAGGCTGGCCATTCATCAGGTAGAGCTGGGCACAGCCCCACCAGATGAATGGCCAGCCTGCAGGCAGCGTGGCTCTCGTTAACACGGGGGTGGGGTGGGGTGGGAGAGAGGGACACAAACGGCTTGTTGGGCACCCCCTGGACAAGGGGCTATGGCCTCCCCCTGCACCTGGCCTCCCCCATCTTTCAGCCCAGCCAGCACAGTCTTTCTGCACAGTCTGGCCCCCTTTAGCACCTCCACTTGGGTACCATACAGCACCCCCCCCCACTCCTGCTGCCAACGTTACTAACTAGGTCAGGGCGGGTTTGGACAGGCCATGAGGGCCGCCCCGCTGCCCTCCCGAAAGTGCTATACTCTTGTCCTCCTTTCTTGATGCTATTGGCTGATCTGCTGTGATGTCACAGCAGGCCTGCTCCTGGTCTTGGGCTTCAGTAGGCCCTCTGTGTCCCAGGTGCCCCTGGGTCCACTGCTCTGATGTCAGGGGGCTTTGCAACAGAGCAAGATGGGGGGAAACCATTGGGGCTGGGGTCTTTGCCCAACTGAGGGGGCAATCAGAGGAGCAGCAGCGTCTATTTCTGCAGGAGGCCTTAAGGGCACGGAGCGGTCTAGCAATCTCGGAGCCCTTCGCTGGAAAGAAACCTGATAGATGGTCGCTCCTGAGAGAGCAGGACCCTCCTCCAGAGGGTCCAGGCAGGAGAGCCAGCTTTGCCCCCCACCCCACGCCTCCCTGCCTCTCCCCACTCCTGCACTTCACCTCCCCTTCTCGAGACCATGGGGCTGCCCCAAGTATTCGGGGCAACAGTTACCCATCCTCCCCAACAGCTCCTCGGTCTCCATCACAGCTTTTAGAAAGAGTGTAAAATCTTGGCTTTTTGCCCAGGCATTTATTTGATCCTCTGCTGCTGCTCTTCATACTCTGTATTGCTCTATGCTTTTGTTTTAAATTTTTAATCAGATTTGTTTTAATATTTTTCACTTAATATTTTAATTGTGTCTTTTTTACCATCTTGTGTTTAAATTTTTGCTGTAAACTGCCTTGGGATTGTTTTAATGAAAGGCGGTATATAAATTTAACAATCAATCAATCAATCAATCGTCCCAGCAACCCACAGTGGGCACGGCTCTCCCACCATGCACTGCACGGCCACACCCTCTCTCGCAGGCAGCCATCCACTCTGCTCTTACCTGCGGGTAGGTGGCCTGGTTCGGATATTCGTACTTCCGTCTGGTATAGCAAACACGTTGCCACAGGATGTGGCAGTCACAGACAAACTTCTGGGCAGGGAGAGCAACAAGGTTTCTCGTCACAGGAGGCGGCAAGACCAGAGGCTTCAGACGGGTGGGGGGCCAGTGGCAGCATTCCCTCCCTGGGTGGGGTTGACCTCATCTCCCATCATCCCCAGCCACAACTACAGCTGAGGGTGATGGGAGTTGTAGTCAAGAACATCCAGGAATCCCTGTCTCAGGGGACACTGGCCAGGAGGGAGGAGCAGAGGCCGAGCAGGCGCCTTACCTCGAGGAAGAGGGAGAGCACCAAGTTGCTGAGCATCAGGACCAGCAGGATGAGTCTCCACTCGTAGGGGATGCAGTCCAGCTGAGGAGAGAGGTGTCAGGCTCTCACTCCGGCCCACCCGCCCTCCAGGCAAGGGGGCAGCAGGAGCGCCCAAGCAGGCCTGCTGGACTTGGGGAGTGCCCAGCAGCGCCCCCACCCCCGCCGGACCACGGAAGGAGCCCAGCCCAGCTGCAGGGAGGAGGGGCCGAGGAGGCAGCGTACCTCGAAGCGCTCGTCCAGGGCAGAGATGGGCCACAGCAGGAGGAGAAGCAAGAAGCCAGAGGTGGCAGCCAGGGAGGCCACAAAGAAACCTACGGGGATTGGGGCGGGGGGGGGGAGAGGTCAGTGCGCTGCTAGGCCTCCTCTGCACACAGGAGGGGGCTGCCCACCTTGACCGCAGCGGCACTCTGGAGGGTCGGGCAGGGGTCTTCCGACCCTTCCCGCTGGGGATCGAACCCAGCACCTTGGCATGCCCGGCACGTGCTCTGCTGCTGAGCAACAGATGCTCCTGACGAGCCCCTTGAAGTTGCCTTCGGCAGAGTCCAGCCCGTCAGTCGACTGACCCTGACCAGCAGCGGCTCTCCAGGGGCCCTTCCAGGCCTTCTGCCCTGAAGAGGGTGGGGTGGGGGAAGAGGGTGGGGTGGGGGAAGAGGGTGGGGTGGGGGAAGAGGGTGGGGTGGGGGAAGAGGGTGGGGTGGGGGAAGCGGGAGGGAGGGGGCATCTGGCCCTCTGGGAGGGGCCCCTCACCGTTGCTGTGGGTGGGCTGCCGGAAGGGCCGGCCCTTGGAGAAGGCCAGCGCCACCGCGATGTACTGGAAGCAGGAGATGTAGAAGAGGGTGGTGTTCTCAAAGCTGCGCACGGAGCCCTCCTCCTTCTCCTCCTCCTCCTCCTCCGGCTTCGGCCCTGCCGTGCCGTTGGCATCCAGCGAGGCGTTGGGCAGGGAGCCGCACTTCCTGGAGGGAGGGAGGGAGGGGAATGGAGGAGCCCCGATGGCAGAGCGGCCGGCTCTCCTCCCCGGCTGGGGGAGCCCTCCAGCCGCCCGGCCCAGCCGGCCCTGGCCCCCAAGCACTCACCCTGCATCCTCCTCCTTGGGGCGATACCACGGCTGTCCCTGGACCAGGAGGAAAGCCCCCACCTGGAAGGCCAGGCACAGCAGGATCTGGGTGAGCACGGAGAGCAGCAGCTGCGGCGAGACCAGGCTGGTGGGCGGCCGCTGGGGCACCAGGCGCCTCCACGAGCTGTTCAGACTCACTGGAGGGACGGGGGGGGGGGGGAGAAGAGCACAGCAGTGGGGCCCCTTTCTGGACTCCAAGGCCCAGGGCCCTAGAGCTGGCTTCCAGCCGCCCCCCACTAGGAAGGCAAAGCAGGGCCCGGCCCAAGGCCACTGAGACTCCGCAGCGGCTGGCGGGGGGGGGGGGCAGACCAGGCACAGCTGCCTCTGGTTGCCAGCCACTCTGGGGGTTCCTCTCTCTCTCTCTCTCTCGCCCCACCCCACCCCACCCCAGCAAGGCAGGAAGAGAGAGGGAGGAGCCCATGGAGGAGGAGGAGGAGCTGCTGCTACTGCTGCTGGGGCCTGGAGGAAGCTGCGCCTCGTTTGGCGCCCCCTGCCTCCTTAGGACCAGCCGCTGCTGCTGAGGGACATCCCAGCCACAGTTCCAGGCTTTGTGCAGCCCCTCTCTATCCCCCACTTTTCTCCCCACCTCTGTTTCCAGGATCACACAGGCTTCCCTTGACCACTCGTGCCAAAGCTACCCGCCCCCCCAACAGGCATTCCACCCCCCAAAGACACAGCGCCAACATCTCCCAAGCATAGAATCTGAGCCACCACAGGAACATGGGAAGCTGCCATATACTGAGTCAGACCATTAGTCCATCTAGCTCAGCATCGTCTACCCAGACTGGCAGCGGCTTCTCCGAGGTTATAGGCAGGAATCTCTCTCAGCCCTCACTCGGGGATGCTGCCAGGGAGGGAATCTGGGACCTTCTGCTCCTCCCAGAGCGGCTCCATCCCCTAAAGTGAGTATCTTCCAGTATTCACACTTCTCGTCTCCCATCCAAATGCAACCTGGGCAGACCCTGCTTAGCTAAGGGGACAAGTCCTGCTTGCTGCCAGAAGGCCAGCTCTCTTCCCCTACCAGGGGTGGGGAGGGATTAGGGAGAAGAACATACACCCCAGCTTTGAAACAAACACACCCACACATGGGGGTTTGGTGAGGCAGGTGAACAACTCACTGGTGAAGGCCAAAGACATGATGATGGCCACGTCAATGAAGAGGTACTGTGTGTCCCCCAGGTTGCTCAGAATCTGGAAGAGAATCCGTAATGCTCGCGATCAAGAAAGGGACTGAAAAGGCGGCAGCCAGGATTGAACGCCCTCCTGCAAAGCTCTGGGTCTGCCGCATTCAGTACAGTTCCAGTTGCCTGACCCTCAAAGGTGTCAGTGTGGTTAGAGTATTGGGCTTGGATTGGGGAAACCCGAGTTCAAATCCCCGTTCAGCCATGAAACTCTCAGTGGGTGTCTCTGGACTGGTCATTCAGCTCTCAGCCTACCCTACCTCACAGGGTTGTTGTGAGGAGAAACATTTTAGAAAGGCTTCTAAAAGCCTTTTGCACTTTGCAGCCAAGCGGGGGGAAGAGGGGCGGCAGGGAGGTATCCTGCCGCCTGATTACTACGGAAAACACGTGCGCCGGAGGGGGGAAAGCGGCGGGAGGGGTAAGTCAACCCCCCCGCCCTTAAAGGAACCCCCCACCCCAGTGCCGGACTGCAGCTCCGCGGTTCCGTGCACACCCCTACTGAACACCACGGAAGCTCCGAGGCAAGGCTGAGCCTCTGAACCCCGACTCCTTTCAACGGCATGACTTCCTCGATGCTGCCCAGCATTTGGCGTACCTCATTTGCTGCCAGCAGAAGAGGCAGGGAGGATGGCCATGTACGGCGGGGGGGGGGGGGACACACACCATCCGGGAGGGCTCTTGCCTCCTCGCCCTGCTTGCGAGCTTCCCACCAGGGACACGGTGGGGAGCAGGAGGCCGGCCTGGATGGACCTGCTGCTTCCAAGGGGCTCTCCAGCCGCTCTTACGTCTCACTGCTTGCCCCCTGACTCAGAGGGCACCTGAAAAATGAATCTGGCCCTAGGAGGGATTCCTGCCACTCACCGAGTAGAGAAGCAGGACACTGAGGTACTGGATGATACTGTACAGGGCCATGAACTTGAAGACACAGAAGGAGGTCACAAGGGCGGCACGGCCTTCCCTGGGGAGACAGACACGCCATGCTCTGCAAGGGCCCCGATTACAAATCCCAGCATGCATTTCTCCAGGGAAGGAGAGTCGCGTCTCCCAATGCTCCAGGGTTTTGTGCGCCAGAGAATCTACCGGATTCTGCCACCTACCGGATGAGGTCTGGGACGCAGGAGATGTTTGGTGTCTTGGAGGTGAAAGGCGAAGCCACGGAGGCCTCCAGCTCAGAAAGGGAGATGCCGGCGTGAGCCTGCTTCAAAGCCTGGGAGGGCAAGGAAGAAGAGCAGAGAGAGAGAGAGATCAGAGGCACGCTCCAGGGCGGAGGGAGGCTCTTGGACAAGGCCCTCTTCCAACTGTTTGTGGTTATCAGCCTGTATGCTCAGCCACTTGACCTAACGCCCAGAATCCTGTGCTCCTCTCTCAGGTCCCTGCGCAAGCCTAGCTGATGCTCATTAGTCAAACAAACCAAGGCTTTTGACTCAGTAGCTCAGCCACAAACGCCCATTTCTGGAGAGAAATGCCCTGAAAACTGTGGTACATCTGCTGGTACCCTCCAGGCTTGACTACGGTAAGACAATCGACGTGAGGCTGCCTTTGTGTGTCATCTGGGCCCTGCAGTTGTGGCAGCCAGACTGGTCTCTGGGATAGCCTGAAGAGACCTTGTAAACACTGATCTTAAAAGAACTGCACTGGCTGCCAATATGTTTCCAAGCAAAATACAAAGTGCTGGCTATTACCTATAAAGCCCTGGACGGCTTAGGTCCAGGGCACGTAAGAAAGTGCCTCCTTTGTCATGAACCCTTCCGCCGATTAAGATCATCTGGGGAGGTCCGGTTACGGCTACCACCAGCTCGCTTGGTGGCTACTCAGGACTGGGCCTTCTCTGTGGCTGCCCCGGGGCTCTGGAATGCACTCCCTGTTAAAATCAGTGTTTCTCCATCTCTGGCTGTTTTTAAAAAGACCCTTAAGACGCACCTGTTTCCTCATTAATTAATTTGAATTGATTTAGTATCATGATTTGTTTTAACCATTTTCTCCCGTTTTTATGTGGCATTGTAACTTATGTGCACTGCCTGGGGGTGCACGTGTCGGGCGGTACAGGAGAAGGATCAACAAACAAAGGCCCTTTAAGGCTGCCATCCTACACACGCTCAGCTCCACTGACTGAGCACAGTGGGACTTGCTTCCGAGTAAAACTTGTATAGGCTTGGCAGTGACGGATCTCCTCCACCACATCTGCAGGGCAGAAGGCATCGGCTGGACGGGATAGCATGGCAGAGGCAAAGACTTACCCCACAGTCGTTGGCTCCGTCCCCGCACATGCCCACGGAGTAGCTGGAAGACAGAAGCCGGGTTAGAGGGGGTCGGGCCCCTCCCCCCCCCCCGGGCCACCCCTCCCTAGAGCCAGGGCGGGGCTCAGGCAGACAGGCCCCAGAGCAGACTCACTCTATTTTCGCCAGCGCTTCCACCAACTGGGTCTTCTGGTCTGGGGCCATGCGGGCATAGACGGTGCCACAGAGCAGCAGCTGGGCGGGGGAGACAGACCGAGAGGGACGGGCCGTTGGCACAAGAGCAGCACGCCTTGGACCGGTCCACCCCAGGGGGGGCTGACAGCCCAGCCCCACAATGGAAGGGGAGGCAGGGAAGCGAGCTCCCAAGGGCCTAGGAAGGAGCTCTCTCCCCCAAAACCAACCTGCTCCCCCTCACCCCCATTCTCTGGGAGGAGAGCTGGTCTTGTGGTGGCCAGCCTGGACTGCTAAGCAGGGTATTTGGCTGGGAGACGAGATGTGTGCGCCCTCGAGGGGAGCGCCCCGCTCAGGGGACGATGGGGCCGCTCTGGGAAGAAGAGCCTCTGCCGGCTTGCAAGCAGAAGGCCCCCAGTCCCCTCCCTGGCAGCAGTAGCAGCTGGGAGAATTCGCTGCCGGTCTGGGTAGACACGGGCCTGACGCAGGAGAAGGCAGCTCCCAGCCACCCCGCAGGGCTCCAGGGACCCTCGGCTCAGCCCCACCGTCTCCCTCCCGCCCACCGACACTCACCTTGGGCAGCAGGTCAGGGAAGTGATCCAAGAGGACAGAGAAGGACTTTCCACTGATGGCGAAATGGTAGCTGGTGTCTGGGGCCTCTGGCCGGGGCAGCTCCTCCTCCGCCTCACCCAGCATCAGCTTGATCTCCTGAGAACCCAGAGACGGAACAAATGCGGCCCCCTCCTCTGACACACGCCCCCCCCCACCGCCCTGCCCCGCAAGGGATGCTGCCCACCCAGGCTGCCTCACCTCTTTGCTTGCCTTGTCCGCGGGGTCCGGCCCCGGGAGCTCGTCCACGTACTGCCAGTGGATGGTGGCGGGCTGCCCGTCCCTGGGGGGCAGGGCTTCAGTCACAACCACTTTCCCCTGGGCTGGGATCATCCCACACTCGCGGCCCACAGAGATGGCCGTCAACAGATTATCTCCTGGGCCACGGGGATCGGGGGCGGGGGGAAGAGGAAGGGAAGGAAAGACGGACACCATCACAGCAACGCAGCTTCCACTGGAAACGCTCAAAGACCCAGGAGTCGGGGGTCTACGCTCCCCTGCAGCACTACACCCCGGGACTTTGCTCCCCTCCCCAGAGAACCACAGGAGCCCGGCTGGGGGGGGAGGGGCCGCCTTTGCACACAGAAAGCTCCTGGTTCAATTCCTAGTGCCTCCAAGTAACAGGCCGAGAACAGCAGAGAGCTGCCGCCAGTCAGCCAGAGGAGACAAGACTGGGCTAGACGGGCGACGGGTTGGCTCAGCATGAAGCAGATGAACACGTGCTTCGTACGGGTCAGGCTGAAGGACCAGCTAGTCCAGCAGCAGCAGCTAAGCAGACGCCTGCTAGAAGCCCCCCAGCAAGGGACACAGACAGGGGCCCTCCTCCCTCCCCAGTATCTGGTAGTGACTGGCACAGCTGCTGATGGGCCCCACCCTGCCCCTCCGGGAATGTGTCAGAGGCCATCCAAAGAGGAAATGGGTGTTCTCGGGCCTGTCCTAGGGAAACCCACCCTCCCACCAGCTGACTGCCCCTCCTCCCCCCAGAGGACACGGCCCCCTGCCGCCGGGCACACCTGTCACCATGACGGGGCGGATGCAGGCCCTCCGCAGCTCTGCCAGGACTGGCACCGTTTCTGGCTTCAGCTTGTTCTGCAGCATGACGAGGCCCAGGAAGTCCATGTGGCACTCGATGACATCCCTGAGGGAAGCGGCTGGTCAGGAAGGCCCGGAGCCGGGGGGGGAGGGGGGCGCGGGCCCGGAGCCGGGGGGGAGGGGGGCGCGGGCCCGGAGCCGGGGGGGGGAGGGGGGCGCGGGCCCGGAGCCGGGGGGGGGGAGGGGGGCGCGGGCCCGGAGCCGGGGGGGGGAGGGGGGCGCGGGCCCGGAGCCGGGGGGGGAGGGGGGCGCGGGCCCGGAGCCGGGGGGGAGGGGGGCGCGGGCCCGGAGCCGGGGGGGAGGGGGGCGCGGGCCCGGAGCCGGGGGGGGAGGGGGCGCGGGCCCGGAGCCGGGGGGGAGGGGGGCGCGGGCCCGGAGCCGGGGGGCGCGGGCCCGGAGCCGGGGGGCGCGGGCCCGGAGCCGGGGGGGAGGGGGACGCGGGCCCGGAGCCGGGGGGGAGGGGGACGCGGGCCCGGAGCCGGGGGGGGAGGGGGACGCGGGCCCGGAGCCGGGGGGGGAGGGGGACGCGGGCCCGGAGCCGGGGGGGAGGGGGACGCGGGCCCGGAGCCGGGGGGGGAGGGGGACGCGGGCCCGGAGCCGGGGGGGGAGGGGGACGCGGGCCCGGAGCCGGGGGGGGAGGGGGACGCGGGCCCGGAGCCGGGGGGGGAGGGGGACGCGGGCCCGGAGCCGGGGGGGGGAGGGGGACGCGGGCCCGGAGCCGGGGGGGGAGGGGGACGCGGGCCCGGAGCCGGGGGGGAGGGGGAGGGGGACGCGGGCCCGGAGCCGGGGGGGGAGGGGGACGCGGGCCCGGAGCCGGGGGGGGAGGGGGACGCGGGCCTGGAGCCGGGGGGGGAGGGAGACTGACCTGCTGATGTGCTGGACCTTGTGCCAGGTGAACCTGTTCTCCAGCCGCCGGCTCGCCAGCGCAATGACCCGCAGCCCCTGGCGCGTGTAGGACTCCAGCACCGCCGAGAAGTCGTCTGGAACTGAGCAGGCCTCCGGGGGTTACAGAGGGCCCAGAGCGCCCCAGAGCCCGGCTTCCTGTCGCCCAACACCCCCATTCTCCCCAGAGGGCCTGCCCAGGCTGGGCTCCCAGAGAAGCCAAACAGCAGCAGGGACGTCCCCCGGAGGAATCGACCCATGCGCCCCGGCTTCCCGGCCCTCCGCAGAGCCATCTGGGAAGAAGCAGCGTGCCCCCTTGCTTAAGAAGACTGCCCCCACCTTCCCCCTAGAGTGGGCAGCGTCCCCTGGCAAGCGGGCAGCAAACGCCGCTCTGGTAAGAGGCGCTGGGCCCAGAGTGCCGGCCGAGGGGCTGCTCAGGTCTGCCCAAGAGGAAGCTCGGGGCTCCCTCTCCTCCCTCCCTTGGCGAGAGCAGAGGTGGGGGGGGGGGTCCCCAGGGCCTTCTTACGTGGCAGCAGCCAGGGTTGGGCCTCTCACCGCAGGGCTGCTCCCGACCATAATCCGGGGGCCGTACACGCTCCTGACTGGCCACCAGGAGAATTCCAGGACCCAGGCAGGAGGAGGGGGAAAGGCTCGCCGTGGGAGCGCTGGGGACGGAGGCGGCAGGTGCGGGGAGTGCTGCTCCTGGACCCTCCCTCGGGCGCTGGGTCACAGCTCTGGGCTCCCGCACTGCCGCCCTCCCCCAGCTCGCCAAGGGGCCTCTCCCCTTCTTCCTGATGCCTTGCTGCTGGAGTTCCGCAATGGCCAATCAGGAGCATGCCTGGCTTCCACCCAATTAGGGGCGGGGGCCTCTCCTGCCCCAATGCCGATTTCGAGAACAGCCCTAGTGAAAGCTATTCACTGGGGAGCCTATCACTACCTAGTAGACACTGTGGCCATACGGAACCTCCATGCTCAGAGGCAGGCTACCTCTGAATAGCAGCTCTAGGGCAGCCACAGCAAGAGAGGGCTCCTGCCTTCCTGGGGGCTTTCCAGAGGCACCTCACTGGCCGTGGTGGGGAGGGGCAAGGGGGACTAGATGGACCCTCTGTGGTCTGCTCCAGCAGGGCTGCCCTCCGGACGGACCACAAGCCCTGGCTGGAGCCCTGCAGTTGGGGACGGGAGGATTCCAACAGCAGCAAGGCGGTCGTGGCCGCAGAAGCTGGATGCCCGAGCATGCAATGCGGCCACAAGGAAGCCGCTGCCTTTCAAGGGGCTGGCTGGGAACCCAAGGGCTGGGCACTCGTGTTCGCTCTCACAGGGATCCCCAGATGACGCTGACTACAACTCCCATAATTCCCAAGCAAAAGCCATCGCAGCTGGGGACTCTGGGAGTTGTAGTCAGCAACATCTGGGAATCCCTAGACAGGGATCACTGCTGGGCACATGAAACCTTGGAGAGTCGCTGCCAGCCAGGGCAGATCAACCAAGGGTCAGACCCCGCAGACAGCGGCTTCCTGTGTCCCACTCCCCCTCTCGCCCCCCCCAAGGCAAGGCCTCCTCCCTGCCCCTGCCCCCCCCGGCCCCCGCTAGCAGCTCACCCGTCTCCTTGCGGCAGAGGCTGCCCACAGTCTCGGGGGCCCCCTTCATGTAGGCCACCAGCCGCTTCTCGCCCAGAGTCCGGGTCACCACACTCATGCGCTGGAGGCTGGAGGAGAAGGGGAACTGCACCAGGATCCCAATTTGGTAGAGCTTCTACAGGAGGCGGAGGCGGGTTTGGTAGGAAGGGAGGGAAGCAGAGACTGAGCGAGTCAGGACCAGTGTGATTCCCAGAGGTTGTGGACTACAACTCCCACAGTCCCCAGCAAGGCCATGGCCTTGGCAGCCCACCCCCTCCGGGCATCCCTGTTCCAGGGAGGCCAGAGGCGGCAGGGAGACGGGCTGCCTTCACTCACCATCAGCTCCAGGAGCTCCTGGAAGAGAAGGAGAAAGAGAGAGCGAGAGGCCGGGGCCTGGGCATTGCCCCCCAAGCTGGGGGGCAGGCGGGAGGCCGGGGGCAGGACTCTGCAAGGGGCCGAGGGGCTCCCACCAACTCCTCACTCACCTCCTCTGCTGGGGCTCCAGGCAACGCCTGGCCAGGAGGGTGCACAATGGTGGGCTGGATTTGGTCGTGCAGGGCGGTCTCCTCCTGAGTAGGCTCCTCCAGGGCCTGTCCAAGAGGGGAGAACCAAGAGCAGGCCACACTATGCGACCAGGGCCTGGCGCAGGCCAACACGCGCAACCCCTCTGCACCCCCCCAGGCCCCCCAACCAGCAGCCCACATGCGGAGCCATACAAAAACTGAACAGCCATCTGTGTGTGTGTGTGTGTCAGACACCCTCTGCTTGGAGAGGCCTGGCAGGCAACACCTGAGGGCCCCCTGGGGAAGGGAGGAGATGGCTTCTCCCCTCAGAAGGAATACCCCCACCCCACTGGAGAGGAGAGCTGGCCTTGTGGTGGGGTGCACAAATCGTCCCCTTTGCTAAGCAGGGCCCCCTTGGTTTGCATTTGGATGGGCGACAGCAGGACCGCCAGACCTTCCCCTCAGAGGATGGGGCCGTAGCTCGGGGAAGAGCCTCGGCTTGCAGGCAGAAGGTCCCAGATTCAATCCCCGGCCGCTTCTCCAGGCAGGGCTGGGAGAGGCTCCTGCCCGAAGCCTTGGGAGAGTCGCTGCCAGCCCGTGCAGGCAAGACGAAGGGTCCGCGGCAGCGTCTATGTTCCCCTGCAACACCTCCCTGCTCACCGCCCCCATCTGGCCCAAGGCCTTACCCAGCCGGTGGCCTCAAACATCTTGAGGTCAAGGGGGTCCCCTGAGAGTTGTCCCCCGATGGTGGTGAGCGAGTGGCAGGCGGCCATGGTGGCCACAAAGGGAGAGCCCGTCAAGCTGGCGGCACGGAGGTCCTGGCCTGCGGGGAGGAAGCTGAGAGAAGAGGAAGGCCAGGCTGCTGCGGGAGCCGCTTTGGGTCAGCCACAGCAGAGGGCACACAACCGAAGATGGCGGGGGGCTGTGGGCTGGAAGCCCTGGCCAGCGGGGAGTGTGCCCTGTCTTGGCCAGATCCGCGCTCCCTGTAAAAGGTCCAGGACGCAGCTTCTGGCTAGGAGCCCCCACCCCACCCCCACCCCCACCCGTTTCAGCTGGTGCCGTCAGCTGGCTGCCAATCTGGAAACGCCTGGGACCAGCCCAGCTCTGGCAGGAGATGCCTCTGGACCGCAGCCCCCATCCCTCCCAACACTGGGGCCAGGACCCGAGGAGAGCCACCCGCCTTCCCAAGGGAGGCAGGATGAAGCCGTGTGGTGTTCGTTGCAGCACGCAGCCCTCCTCTGGCCACAGAAGTGACATCTCTTGGGTGGAGAGGGGGCTTCCACTCAGCTAGCAGGGTGGCCAGGGGAGGGGAGGGGCTTCCCGGGGCTCCCCCCACCCTCCCCCACTCACCATCCATCCTGTGCTTGCACAAAACCCCAGAGGTCTAATCCATCCTCCGTCAGGGTCCCCGTCTGCAAGGGAAAAACCAGATCCTATCAGCACTTACACATCATTCTTATGCAGGAAGTTGTGATGGCCACTACCTTGGATGGCTTCAAAAAGGGCTTGGATTGGAGAAATGCTTGGAGGCCAGGTCCACCTACGGCTACTAGTCCGAGGACTAGAGGCCACCTCCAGCCTCAGAGGCAGGATGCCTCCGACTACCAGCTGCAGGGGAGCAACGCCAGGAGAAGGGGCCTGCCTCCGTCTCTTGCCTGTGGGTTCCCCAGAGGCATCGGGGGGGGCACTGTGGGAAACCGGAGGGTGGACTAGATGGGCTTCCTTGGGCCTGATCCAGCAGGGCTCTTCTAATACAGCACCACCACCTATAAAGCACTCGTAATGCACTAGATGCTGTCGAGAAATAAAAAGTATGCAATCTTTAAAGACGTGTGGCAAGAGGAGGAGAGTGGGAGGGGAAGAGGAAACTGGGCTAGAAGGCAAGAGAGCCATAGTCGGAGAGACAGGGAAGAAAAACTCAAGCAAAACCACCGCGGAGGGAAATGCCAGAGAGGAAAGGGCGGCTTCCAGTGACTTCTGCGAGCAAGAGGGAGATCAGCCAAACAGCTCGACGCAGAGAGTGGTGCAAAGAGAGAGCTGAGTGCGAGAGAAGAGACGGAGCTGAGAAAGGGGTGAGTCTGAGAAGACCCGAGTGTGACGAGGAGAGGGGCTGAGGAGGGGACCAGAGAGAGAGGAGGAGTGGCCAGCACCTGACGAGACCTAAAGGTGGAGAGAAGACGTTTCACCCCAGAGGCAGCCAGTGAAGCGAAAGCAGCAGGCGCCCCGCCCCAGCACTCTCTCAGGTACCTTATCAAAGCACATCAGGTTGAGCTGCCCACAGATGTTGATGCGCTGAGGACTGATGGAGAAGATCCGCTTCTCCCGCAGGCGCCACTGGGCGTACACCACCCCGGCGGTCATGGCAGCTGGCAAGGCAGGGGGCACCGTGATGGTCAGGATGTCCAGGGACTTCCGGATGATGCGGTCCACCGCTTCCTGCAGTCAGAGGGAGCAGGAGAGGACCCTTCAGGATGGGACCCATTTCCATCAAACCCCCTCGTGCCTGTGCTTCAAACATATCGCAAGAGCTGCTTATCACAAACATCTAAAACCCGGCTTTACAGTCCCAAAGGCTTCCAAAGCACCTTAGAAATGTCACACACAGCAACAACAATGCAGCCAATAAAAGCGATTTGACCACCAGCAGCAGCAAAATCAGCAGAAGTCAGAACAAAAATTCAAGATCTGGGGACAGTTCTGGGAGACCTAAACGGAAACAAGCCCTTCACCTTGTGGAGAGGAGAGTTGGTCTTGTGGTAGCAAGCCTGACTTGTCTCCTTAGCTAAGCTGGGTCCACCCTGGTTGCATACGAAAGGGAGACTAGAAGTGTGAGCACTGCAAGATAATCCCCTCAGGGGATGGAGCCGCCGCTCTGAGAAGAGCAAAAGGTTCCAAGTTCCCTCCCTGAAAGAGCCTCTCCAAGATCGGGCTGAGAGAGATTCTAGCCTGCAACCTTGGAGAAGCCACTGCCAGTCTGGGAAGACAATACCGAGCAAGACGGACCAATGGTCTGACTCAGTATACGGCAGCATCCTCTGTTCCCATGTACCTGGTGCAGAAAGGATTCCACACACAGTGCCAGGCCCACCTCCCTGGGGACACTGCTCTGTTTTCTGGAGATAGGAGCTTAGAATTCTTGTGCAATAGAAAAAGAACAGAGGTCACCCCTCAAGCACCGCCATCCCAGAACTGGGCTCACATCCTCACTAGGCAGCGATGGGCAGTTGCGGAGGGCCCTCCAAGACTCCCACGGCTGGCCCCTGAAGCCACCTCTGTGCCTATCCCTGCTGGGGTGTGTGGAGGCACTCTCCCATCACCTGCCCAGGTAGGAGGGGCCCCCCGGAGGGCAGCACCCCCCAGACCCCCGGCCAGTCCTTTCCAAGACAACCTAGCCGGACTGTTCCACAAGCCCTCCTCCCTCCCGGCTTCCCCAGGAGGACTCACGGCCTGCCGCACGCTGCAGATCACGGAGTACAGCATGCCGACTCCAGCAACCACCACCAGGCACAGGAGGAACCGGTAGGCATCTCTGTACAAGCGGAAGTCTGTCGGCTTTGGGAACAAGATGGAGCAAACCAGCTGCCCCTTGGAGGTGGAGAAGCCTGGGGGAGAAGTGAGCCCAAGATGATGCCCCCGGAGAGAAAAGGGGGCCCCAAATCCTCCGAGGCCCTGAGCGGATCGTGGCCCCAGGGCTGCCATTACCTGTCCGGATGACCAGCGCCCGTACAGCTTCCCCGGAGTAGTACCGCGTTTGGATGACAGAAGTGCCGCAGAAGAGCGTGTGCCGCTTGTGCTCTTCCGGGTCGTAGATGGGATCCTGGAGAGGCCTGCTGGTGCCCTGGGCTGGGTCAGGCAGGGCCGTCTTGGTCACAGGGACGCTCTCGCCTGAGGACAGCAAGAGAGCGCGAGAAAGGGATCGGCTTGGCAGGAGCTCCCTCTCCCATGAGCTCACAGGGCCACCCCACCCCCAGGACACCCTTCTGAGTACCCCCCCACACACACACACACACTTGCCAGCTTGCCCACTGGCAGGCTGCTGGACCGGACAGGGCTTAGCCTACCCAGCAGGGCTGTCCTTGGGTCCTTCCGTCCCCGCCCTCTGCCCCACCCGCACCTGTGAGCAGGCTCTCGTTGGCGATGGCCGTGCCGCTCAGCAGGACAGCATCACACGGCAGGGTCAGCCCACCTGGCGGCACCAGCAGCACGTCCCCTGGCACCAGCTGAGTGGAGAAGACCTCCTCCGTCTCTGCAAGAGAAGCAGGGATGCAATGCCAGCTAGCAGGCAGCACGCAGCCTGGGCCGCACAGCCAGCAAGGAAGCAGAAAGGGAATGCCACACGTGTGTCACGCTGCCCAGAAAGTGCGGCAGCTTGTGAGAATGCGGAGAACCTCCCTTCACCCAGCGCCCTCTTCCGGGGGTCCTTGACTGGGAGGCCAGCCAAGGACCATGGGGCGGAAGTGGGTGTCCATAGATATATTTAACTCATTTATTTTTGGATTGGTACCAGTCCTCATCCTAAGCCCCCCAGGACGAATGGCAACAAGGCAGAAACAGCCCTAAAATGTCAATAAAAGCAACTTTAGAAGAGAGCCAGGGCAACTCATTGGCCAAAAGCCTGAATAAAAAGGGTTGAGGCTCGCTGTTGGCCTTTAAGAGAGCCCTAAAAAACTGACTTGTTTGGCCTGGCCTTCCAAGGTTTGTAAATTGTTTTTTTAAAGAATTTTAATTAGTTTTAAATGGTTTTTGTTTTTGAAATGTTTTTATATTGTTTTTAGCACTCTGTATTAAATGCGGTGTGTTTTTATGTCTTTTAAAACTTGTTGTACACTGCCCAGAGCCTTTGGATGGGGCGGTTTATAAATGTAATAAACAAACAAACAATACATAAATAAAATGGCTGGGAGAGAGGGAGCCACTTGGCTCTCTGCTGTAAGCAAGATCCAAAGTCTGGGGGCAGTCACCGAGAAGGCCCCACGCCGTGTGCTCAACCAACGGGCCTGGGCAGGTGTCGGCATGCAGAGCAGAGCCCTCCCAGCCAGCCTGGCCAGGTCTAGATGGCGCAGAACGGGACGGCCCCTTGTTTCAAGGGTGGCTTTTGCCCACCCCCAGGGGCGTAACAAGGCCGGAGTGGGCCCAGAGACAAAATTTTAAAATGGGCCCCTCGCTGATGCACACACACTTCACAATATATAGGCATGTGACTTGCCTCTGGGGGGCCCCCAGGCAGCCGCCTCCCCTTGCCTCATGGTAGTTACGCCCCTGCCCACCCCCCTTTCCAAGGATCAGCCTACAACGCGGCTCTGCCTGGAGTCCGACCCTTGGTCCATCTAGCCCGGTTCTGACTGGCAGCCGCTCTCAGGCGGAAAGAGGTCCCCTTCCCAGCACCAGATTGAGTATGGGGGGTGCTCAGGACCGCCCCGGGGGGCTTCGAAGCCCGCCCTCTGCCTCGGAGCCAGCACCCCTTCGCTCCCCACTCCCAAAGTGCCGCTCCTCCAGCCAGACAGCTGCACGGCCCAGCTCCAACCACTCACACCACCGCCTCAACCGCATGGGGCAGCAGCCTCCGCCAGCCCACAGGCAGGGGTTGGGGGGACCGGCTGTCTGCTGAGAGGTTGCCAGCCAGGGCCTCAGGGGTCCTCCCATGGGCTCCCCAGCCGAAAGATCTGCTCCTCCCTGCGCCTCACTTAGCACCCCTGGCTTGGGGGCCTGGGAGCGCCTGCACATGGGCCCTGGCAGCATTGCTTGAGCATGCTGGACACCCACTCGCAGACTGGGCGGGGCGGTGTCCGTCTTGGACTGCCCCTGCCTGCCCTGGGCCCCCTGCCCTTTGGCGCTCACTCACCACACGGCCCCCGATAAACCGTCACCCGGATGATGTTGTGGGCGGCAACCATGTCATGCAGCAGGACGTATTGCTGGGGGGGGGGGAGAAGAAGGGTGGTGAGCGCCCACGTCCCCAGCCCACTGAGCAGGAGAGGCTCCAGGCCTCCCACCCCCCGCCCTCCCCACCTCCACCAGGAGCTTGTTTCCGGCCGCTCCCTCCCTCTGGGGGAAAGACCCACCCAGCCCCCCTGCTCAGCCTGCCCGCCCCCCTGCCCGCCACACACCTTCCGGATGGTGTAGAGGGAGAAGCAGATCGACACGACAGACATGAAGAGGATGGCGGAGGCGTACTGGTAATAGTCGTCCAGGGACCACAGGACCATGCTGAAGACTTGGAAAACGTAGAAGGGGTTCAACACCTGGCGGGGGGGGCAGGGGGGAGAAAGAGAGTCAGGACTCCAGGTTCCCAGTGAAGGCAGCAGCCACTCTTTGGAGTCAGGGTGAGGCCTCTCCCACCGGCAGCCCACCCCACCCGCAAGCTTACCTCCTTGATCAGGAGTTTGGGGAGGGAAGGCACTTCCACACCGATTTGGTTGGCTCCATAGAAAAGCCTCCTGCAGACAGAGAGGCGGGGGGGGGGGGGTCAGAGGGGAGGCTCCTGGCCACTGCCTCCCCCCACCCCCTTCCTCCCCACTCTGGGCTGGGACCCCTGAGGACAGGGGGAGGCGCCTCAGCCCCCATGCCCCCCCCACCGCCCTTACCGGTAGTCCTGGGTGCTGCGGGGGAGGCCAGTCGCATGGCGGCCGTGCAGGGAAGAGCAAGGCAGCCCCAGGTCCAGGGCCCGGAGCCGCCGGAAGGACTGGCAGGCAGCATGCCAGAGGTAGCGCACATTGTGGTGGAGAAAGAAGCGGGTCTGGCGGGCAAGAGGACCTCGGTCAGCGCCCTGCAGGGGGGGGCAGAGCCCCTCCCCCCGCAGCCACCGCTCACCTCTGTCTGCTCCCCCCAGGCGGGCCGGGACAGAGAGCCCTCCTCACACTCCCACTCCTCCAGCTGGCTGACCTGGCACAGGGGCCTCTTGCTCTCCGCCAGCTGGGGAAAGCCCAAGGGGTCAGATCCGGGGGCAGAGAGAGAACACACCCGGACCCTGGACCAGGTCCGGAACTCATCCTGCAAGCGTGGGGGGGGGGAGGAGGAGGAGGAGCAAGAAGAAGAAGAAGAAGAAAACACTGCCTGATCCTGGCCTGGCCATCGACCCAGGACGCCCCAGATCCCACCCCCACCCCCAGACAGGCCCGGCTTCCCATAAATATCTATCGATAGATTTATTTCTCCTAGGCATACCAGTCGCTAAGCCCATGCCTGGCAGCTCTTGCGAGAGTTCGCGAGCAGCTGCCAATTAGCAACCAGACGGGGAGCAAAGAGAGATGCCGGCCGCCAGCGGGTGGCCGGTGGGAGAAGGTGGGGGCATGCCGGCCTGGCCGCCGGGAACTGGCAGTGGGCGGGAGGAGGTGGCGGGCCAGCTTTCCGGCCAGCCCACCAGCCAGAATGCGCCGGGGGGGGGGGGGGCAGAAGAAGTGGGCTGCTCCCGCCAGCGGGTGGCCGGCCCACGGGAGCAGGCAGCGGGGCCGGGCTGGCCGCCGGGAATTGGCTGGCTGGCGGGCGGGCAGGAGTGAGGTGGCAGCAGGCCAGAAATTGCGGGTGGAGGTGAGGGGAGAAGCAGGCTGGTCGGCGGGAGCAGCAGGCGGTGGGCCGGCCCGGATGCCAGGAATTGGCGGGTGGGAGGCGGCGGTGGGCCGGTTTTCTGGCCAGCCCGCCAACCAGAAACCGTGGGAGGGGGAGAAGGGGGGGAGAAGCAGGCTGGTGGAGGTGTAGATGTTCTGCGCCTGGCCCAGCTAGTATACCTACATTTACCAAAAAGAAGGAGGACTCGGATTCAAGACAACCCTGTTATATTTAACAGGAAAGAACTGGGGGAGAACCTTGTCTTGGATTCTGGTAAATATGATGTTTCCCAAGCAAACAAAAAGACCACAATCCTATAACAACACACAGCAACAAAATAGCAGATTCGGACAAGCAGAGATAACAGCACAAGGCCAGGAGAGCCTCTTTGAGAAGAGCATTCTGCGGACAGAGGAGCCACCACCAAGGAGGCCCTTTTCTCCTCAGTGCCAGGAGTGGCCAGTGCTGATGCGGACTCTCCCTCCAGCTGCTCCAAGGGGGAGGGGCAAGACACAGAGCCCTCCGGCAGGCCTCTGGCCTAGCAAGGCTTTTTGCCTCTTTAGCAAGGCAGGTCTGCTCAACTCCAGATCCCGCTCATGGCTCGCTTCCCAATTTATCCTCTCCGCTGCTGGTTTCCGCCTGGCCCTCTGGGTTCCAACATCAGACTGAACCACCCTGGCCAGAGTGCATGTCTGGTGGGGGCAGGGCAGAGCCGGAGAGAGGCACATGCAGAGGGTCAGCCAGAGGCTGGGCCCCTACCGTGGTCCTCAGAAGCAGCACCCGGGCATCCCGCAGCGGCACAGCACGGCAGGTCCACTTGACGCTCAGCTCTGGCAGCCAGTAGAGGAGGAGGAGGAGGAAACCTCCGCTGCAGACGGTGCCCAGCGAGACCAGCGCGAGCTTCCAGCAGCAGGGGCTGTAGCCGGAGATTTCCTGCGGGGGAGAGGAGGGAAGAATCGTCCCCCAACAAAACAAGGTTGCTGGAGGGGAACCGGTGGGGTGGCAGGGTGGGTTCCGGGAGCCAGGGCTGGATCTGCTTAGACCAAGGACAGAGGGCCAGCCCCTCTTCTCTTTAGGGAGCCTCACAAGACCCCCCTGGGTGGGACCGCCTCCTGCTCCCCACACTGGGAGCGCCACAGGCAGGGCAGGAGGCAAGGGCCCTCCCCTGCTGTTGCAGACTCCTCCTGGGCTGGCGGCGTTGCCTAGTCCCTCCAGGAACTGGCCTCATCCTCTTTTTAAAGCCCTCATCCGTCGGCCGTGAATTCTGCACTGGGGGAAGGAGGCCTCTCCTTCGACCTGGCCTGGCCCTCTTGGCCCCCCGTTGGCAGGAAAGCGGCTGTGGGGCCAGCGCTGCCCTCCCCAGGGACGGTGAGCCTCCTCTAAGGGCCGCGTCTCAAGGCCCCTTCAGGCGGGCCAGTCCGCCCTGGATTACCCGCCGCCTGCTCTCCCAGTCGGGCGGGCTGAAGGTGAAGGCACCCCGCTCTAAATCCATGCTTATGGGAGAACCACGGGGCCTGATCCTGGGGGATGCCCGCCTGGAACCAAGGCGCAGCCCTTGCCCGGGACTAGCGGATCTGGAGCACAAGGAGGCGGTCTGGGGTGAAGGGGGAGGCCGGGCGGCAGCGTCCCACTGACCATCTCGTCTTCCTCGTTGCAGTTCACGTACGCCTTGCCCGCTCTCTCCATGTCTCCTTCCTGTGGGTCACACGCCTACCCCACCTCCAGGCTCCTAGAGGGCAGAGAGCAGGAGCCCATGCTGCAGGCGAAGCGGGACCAGCCGGCAGCCCAGACGCCCTCGCCCCTCACTCTGCGCAGAGGCCTGCCGGAGCCTCCTGGACCTTCCCTCCCTCCCTCCACTCGCAGCTCGGCCCGCAGCAAGGCCCAGCCAGGCAGCCAGGGGCCACAGGAGGCTCTGCCCGCCCCAGAGTCACCCCCTCCTCAGGCTGCCTGCCCCCTCCCCGGCCAAGGCACTCCAAGCAAGGGGACGGGCAGCCCCCTCAGCCGGGCCTGCTGCCGCTGCCGCCTCGCTCCGCGCTGAATGCGGCCCCCCGTGGCGCCCTCCCACCCACACACTTGTGGCTGTGGCACGCGGGGCCTGCAGCCAAGGCAGGAGGGCCACAGCTCTGCTCCCAGCTCCCCGCCTCTGCCCAGCGGGCCCAGCACACTTACGGCAGCTCTTGTCACTGTGTCAGCTGTAGGGCCCTGGATCCACCGGCCACATCCAGGACGGAGAGGTTGGCAGCCTCCTCAGGAACTGGAGGGGGGGGAGAGGAGAGCAGGCGGGGGACTGAGACAGGCGGCAATGCCAGGGGCCAGCAGCCTCCTGCGCAGAGCCACACACCCACGGGCCTTGCCCGGTGCAATGTCCAGGGCGCCCATGCCATGCAGAGGGGGCTATTCAGGGAGAAGAAGGGGAGCAGCCGTCGTTCTCACCACCAACTCCCACGTGGCAAGAAATGGGGCCCCGGAGCGCTGCCTATCCGCCTCCCTTGCTGCAGGGCTCTGGCCGGCAGCCTCACGTCCCTTCTTGCTCTTCCCCCTGAAGCCCAGGGCTGCCCAGCAGCCTCTGAGGAGAGCAGCCTTCAACTGGTGGGTTGGTTGTCAGTCACCCCAAACTGGGCTGTGCACAGTGGCTAAGGGCTTCTGCGGTGGAGGATGATGGGAGTTGTAGTCCAACAGCCTCTAGGGCAGTGATTCTCAAAGCTGGGTCCTCAGGTGTTATTGGACTTCAACTCCCATAATCCCCAACCAAAGGCCACTGAGGCTGGGGATTATGGGAATTGAAGTCCAATAACACCTGAGGACCCAAGTTTGAGAATCCCTGCTCTAGGGGGTCCCTGCCTGCTCTAACCCAAGGCGGCTCACACCGAAAACCAGGAGTCTTGCCAGTGCTCCGGCTACTTTCTAACAGGCAACTCTTCTAGACCACAAAGGGCTGGCTGGACACCCTAGAGCTGGGCCACCCCTTAACTACGGAACAGCAAAACGGAGTGATCTGTTAAAAACCTGAGGCTTTTTCTAACCATTTCCCTCCAACTCTAAAGCACTTTAAACGGTGAAAAGATCAGCCCTTCAAAACTGCACTTTTCATGAAAACAACTTCTCATAAAACCTCCTGCTCACTGGGCCAAGAGGCACCTTTCAACGTGGTGGATCTCTTCATTGAGCAAGGGGAGAGTAACTGGCCCGATCCACCCCCAGCACAGCATCCCTCCAGTGACTGTGGCTAGTGTCTATCTGATGTTGCTTTTTAGATTGTGAGCCCTTTGGGGACAGGGAGCCATCTTATTTATTTATTATTTCTCTGTGTAAACCGCCATGAGCCATTTTTGGAAGGGCGGCATAGAAATCGAATAAATACATAAATATAAATAAATAAACAAATTCCCCCCCGATTTATAGGCCAGATGTGTACACACAGCGCTGGCCGTGGTGGCTGGGGCTGATGGGAGCTGTAGTCCAGCCACGCCTGTCTTCTGTGCCTGCGGGCACTCTTGCTGGCTAAAGTCTGCAGCAGAAGGGAGGGAGAGGCAGACACTGGCCAGGAGGACCCAGCCGCAGTGGGCTTTTGTCCTGCTGGGTGGAGCTACTGGGGGGTGGGGGGGGCATCCTGGGTCTGGAAAGGGCTGAGGCAGGTGCCCGAGAGATCCAAGGAGCCCGGCCCTGAGGCTGCTTTCCCTGCAGACCCTCCAGGGGGAGCACTTGCCAGATGCTGGCTGTGGGTCAGCCCCGAATCCGTTTCTGGCTCACGGGGGTCAGAAGAGGACAGACAGGGCTGTCCAGTCCAGCGTCCTGTTCCTCACAGGGGCCAACTGGATGCCTCTGGGGTCAGCTCTACCACTGGCTACCAGCCTGGTGGCTGTGGCCACCTCCCGCCTCAGAGGCAGGGACGATGCCTCTCAATTACAGGGGGCAGGGAGCATCAGCCAGAGAGAGGGGCCTGCCCCTCTCACCTCTTGCCTGTGGGCTTCTCGGAGGCATCTGGTGGGCCGCTGTGGGAAACCGGAGGCTGGACTGGATGGGCTTCCTCGGGGGGCCTGATCCAGCAAAGCTCTTCTAATGTCCTGATTATGAAGGCCACCAGCAGGGCTCAAAGGCAACAGACCGCCTTTGCAGCCCCTGCCATAAATGATATCCAGAGAAAGAGGGCTTCCAAAAATGGGGGGGCTCCAAAATGGGGGGCCCTCCCTTTAGTTATCATGACCAGTCGCCGCCACGGACAGACTCCTCCGGCTCCAATCCCCCTTCCAGGCACTCTAGGCCAGCAGCGACCCCCCAGTTAACTGGGACTCTCCCTGGCCCCCCAGTTCCAGGGGGCGCCTCCCTTCCTCCTCTGCCCTTTCGTGCCTCACGGCCTAAATGCTACCAAGGGCGCAGCAGGGACCTCTGGAGAGAAGAGACGCCAGCTCGGAGCGCCCCCTCCCTTCTGTGGCAAGGACAGGCTTCAGTGGGGGACACGGGGTGGGGGGGACAGCCAGCAAGCTCCCTTCACCTGTGGAGTTGCTGCCAGCGGGCCTTGCTCTGTCCCAACTGGCCAGGCAGCCCTGAGGGCAACCGAGACGGGCCCTGGCTAGCCCCAGCATGTTCCGGCCTCTTCTGCAACTGGCCCACCTCCAATGTGCTCAGCTACCCAAACACACACACACCAGCGCCAATTTTTGTGGGCAGCCAAAACACTCGGAAGATCGGAGACCCTTCCCTAAGAAGACTATTCACAGCCAGGGGTGGCAACCAGAGGCTCTCCAGCTATTGCTGGACTACATTTCCCATCACCCCCAGCCTCCGGTCAGCCACCACTGGTCAAAGTGCTTGAAGCGTCTTAGCTTAGAAAAGAGACAATGACATGGCAGAAAGAGCAGACTTCCTCCTTTTCTTGGGACGGCGGAACTCAGGGCCACTCCATGAAGCCAACTGGCGGGACAGACCAAAGAAAGGCCACGCACTGCACAATTAACTAATGGAATTCACTGCCACGAGATGCGATCAGACGGCTTTAAAGAGAGATTGGATAAATCAGAGGAGGAGGAAAAGGAACTGCTACTAGCCCTAACTTGGCCGCTGCTAACTAGGCAAAGAGGCACCTTTTTAATATGGTGGTTCTCTTTATTTAGCAGGGGGAGAATGACTGGCCCTACCCACCCCCAGCACAGCATCCCTCCAGTGGCTGTTGCTGGGGTCTGTCTTATGTTTCTTTTTAGATTGTGAGCCCTTTGGGATAGAGATCTATCGTATTTATTTGTTATTTCTCTGTGTAAATCGCCCTGAGCCATTTTTGGAAGGGCGGTATAGAAACCAAATAAATAACAGTAGTAGTAGTAGCAGCAGTAGCAGCAGCAGCTGCAGCTATGTGGATCCTCCATGTTCTGAGACAGACTATCTCCAAATGCTAGAGACAAACAAGAGGGAAGGTTTACTGCCTTCAAGCCATCTGGTTAGCCATGGAGAGAAGCAAGATGCTGGAGCTTTGGGGCCAGGCTCTCCTTGGGTTTAATCCTGCTCTCCGCTGAGCGCCTGCTCCTTCCCTGAATCTCCACCCCGCCCTCTACAACAACTTGTTGTTCGAACAGGCCAAAGAGAAGCAAGCCTGCCCAGCCCAGCTCTGCCCGGTCCGGTCCGCAGATGGTGTGAAGCCACATCTCCTGAAGAAGCTCCCCTCCTCCCACACCTGGGCTCACACCTGGCACCCTGCCCCCACCTCTCTCCTGCCCAGGTGAGTGGCTTGAGGGTTTCACGCATGTGATTTTGGAGAGGGGAAAAGTGAGAAGATTGAGCACCAACCTTTCCAGACAGGCAAGTTTCATCACCCTTTGTTTGTATGGCAAATAAAATCTGCAACCCAACCTTTAAGTTTCCTGGAGTTGCGGCAAGAAGAGATTTGCACATGGAGGGGTGGGGGACGCCCTCACAGGTGTCCTGGCTCCCAGCCCCCTCCCTTGCCGAAGCCGAGCAGCGGGCAAGCCTGCTCTAATCCCCTCCGTCAGCCAGTTTACAAATGCTCACATCCTTTTGGATTCCTGCAGCTGCCTTCCGTGCAGTCAGGCCATCTCGCTCAGTATCGCCTGCACTGACCGGCAGCAGCTCCCCAGGCACAGAGAGGTCCCTTTCCCGGCCCCTGCAATCTGAGATCCTTTTCCCCTGCAAGGGCTGGGGCCCTTCTGCGGCCAGTCAAGACCCCTGCAGCCGCCACAGGCAGAGTCAGCCCCCTGGTCCACCTAGTTCAGGACTGTCTGCTCCAACTGGCAGCAGCTCGCCAAGGTCCTGCCTCTCAAGGCCTCTTTGGAACGGGAGCAGCGGACAGGGGCTGCAGCTGGAGCCTTCTGTGACCCAGGCATGCGCTCCACCGCCTCTGGGCTCTGCCCCCCCTTCCCGCGGCTGGGGCCAAGCGGTGCGCTTTCACCTCTGGACACATGCTCAGCCAGGGCTCCAGGCACAGAGGAGCAAGCACCCCCACGGGGCCTGCAGGAGAGGAGCCCCCAAGGGGCAGGGCAGCCCCCTGGGACAGGCGGGGAGCCTCGGGGGGCAAGGGCTCCTGGGTGATGCTGGAGGTACACACTCAGGGCCTCGCTCAGGGCTGGGGGAGACAGAGCGCCCCGAGCTGCCGGAAAAGCCTCCGCCCGCCACTGGGGGCACTCGGCGCTGCATTGGGGGGACTGGCCAAGGAGGAGGGGGCCAGGCCTCCGAGGTGCTCCCTGCACAGACCTGAGCAGGGCTGGAAGTGCGCCGGACTCTCCATGCGAGCGCCCAAGCAGTGTCCGGAGGCCTGGCGTTGCTCAGCCCGGAACCGCAGGATAGGCCTGGGCGAGCCACAGCGCCCGGCTGGCCGCAGCAGCCCTGCCCAGCTCCACTTCCCGGGACCTCCAGCGCCTCCGTGCGGGGCTGTGCCACAATCCTCCTCTCGCGGGCAGAGACAGTCCCACCCGGGGGGGGGCAGGGAGGCAGGGCCAAGAGGCCAGGGCAGCCTGGCGATGGAAGCGGGGCTCTCCTGGGCCCAGTGAGGAGGTGGGGGCCCCTCGCTAGCCCTGCTGGGGTCCCTCCAGCCCTGGACTTCCGGCACCAGGCAGGGGCTTAGACTCAATGGCCCCCAAGGGTGGGCTTCTCGCACCGGCCAGGCCCAGCCCCACCCCACTGCCGAAGCTGGTGAGCCCCACCCCTCCCGCTGGCAGGCAGTGGGGAAGCCATGGCTGCACACAGAGGGGGCTTTCCTTCCTCCTCGGCACAACCCTCCTGGCCCCACCTCTTCCCCTTTCCTTGGGCCCCCATGTTGCCAAGGCAGAGGGCAAATGGGAAGGAAGCCAGCCAAGCAGCTGCCCTCATTTCCTCCGAGCTCTTTCCCTGGGAGGGGGCTTGAGATGCCAAGTGGGGCAGCACAGGAAAGCCAGGACTCCTGGGCTCTTCGTGGGGGAGGGAGGGGAGCCTTGTGGATCAGGGCAGGGGAGCCGCCGCCAAGCGAGAGGAGGGCAAACCCTCTTCTCCCCAGTCAGGACAGGCCTTGCGGAGGAAGTTCCCCACCCATCCCCGGAGAGGGAGAACAGCTCCAGCGGAGGGGGGGGGGCTGCTTCACGGGAGTGGCAAATGCAGCCCATTTGGTGCGTGGTTATAATGCTTCTGAGCCACAACGGCTTTTCCTCCAGGGCAGAGATCTGGCAGTTAGCTGGGCTGGGTGCCGGAAGCCCACCTCCTCCTCTGAGCTCTCTTCCAGTGCCAGGACACCTGGGTTCCCTAGGCAGGCCCTCCCAGGTGAGAGCAACTGAGTGGCTGAGGGCAGGTATCCTGGCTTCACTCCGGAGCAAGGTGGGGCCTAGCAGGCTAGGGCAGGAGGAGAGGGAGCCCCAGCGCCTGGATCTGCACCCCAGCCGCCATGCAGCCTCTCCCCCAACACCCCGCTGCACAGCCTGGGAAAGGGTCACAAACAGCAGCAGAAAAGGATCCGCTCCCCAGCAGAGTCTAAACGGGGCAAGCACACCCTGTTCCGGGAGGGAGAGGACACACAGCAGCTCCCTGGGCCCACTGCGCTGGGGCTGAGAACCAAGGGGTGGGGCCTGGCAGCAACCAGCTGGGCAGTCTGGCCCCAAGGCTTGGGGGGGGGGAGAGCTCTGGGGAAGCAGCAAGCTGCCCCTGCCCCAGGGCAGCGGAGACCCAGGCCGCTCCTGAAACCGACAGATTTCTGAGCTACCTCAAACTGGGGGGGGGGGCTTCCGCCAGCCATCCCTACAGAGACGGGGAGATGATCCCAGGCAGGAGAGGAGGTTGCTTGCTCCATCACAGGACCACAAAGGTCTCCACGCTGAGGCCGGAGCACCTTGGGGGCGTTTGGGGCTTCTTCCCCTCAGCACCTTTCCCCTCTTCCTTGGAAAAAAGGAGAGGGCCCAGGGGGCTCCCCAGGGCTCAGGTGTGGGTGTGGGTGTGCGCGTGCATTGATCTAGCAACTGATCTAGCGTGTCCTTGACTTGATCTGGCCATCAAGTCAGCTTGAGAAAGAAAGGCAGTGAGCAGCAGCAGCAGCAGCAAACCAAAGGGAGAAGAGGCGGCCAGTCCCAAGACAGAATCCGTGCAGGCCTTGGACTCAGTCTCCTCCTTCAGCCAGGATGCCTTTGCTATCTTCAGCCGGCATGGCACGTTGCTTACCAGCTTGCTGGCCACGGGGAGCACATTCCACCCTCACTCCTGTGGAGTGCATGCTCACAGGGGAAACCCACAGGAAGTCTCACCCACTTCCATTAGGTCTGTGCGTGACCCAGAGTGTGCTTGTGACCCCACCCTTCTTCCACCATGGAACTGGGGGATCCCCTCCAGACACGGAGCAGATCCAGGATGGCCGCGCGTCAGCAAGGGGGGTGACTCTCATGGGCCCTCAGACCATGCCCAGGGCGATCTCCCTTCCTCTGCATGCCGTGTCAGCCATGGACGAGGCCTGGGGTGCCACAGGACGAGGCCTGGGGTGCCACAGGACGGGGGGGGTCCTGCTGGAGCACCCACCCCATCTGGAAAGTCTGCCTAGAAAGCACACATCCTCTTCAACGCCTGGCCTCTGCCCAGAGCGGCCTCCTCTCCCTTTCACAGCTGCCGCCCAGGAAGAGCCAGCCCCCCGACTGCTCCTCATGTGACACCTTCACACGACGCCATGCCCCTCCCCGGATTCCTGCTTCCCCATGTGATAAACCTCTTCAAAGGTCTTCCTAGGAGCGCTCGGCCCTAGACACCCCCAAGGCCCCTCCATGTGACATCCCACTTAGCAGACGCACAGACTCCCCTTCTCTTACTCCCGCATGGCCTAGAGCAGACTTCCGCACGCTGCCTGCCAACCCAGGGTTGCAGAAGAGGAGGGTCCTACCTGGGGGGCAGCCCCTCAATTGCAGAAGCCTGCTGACCCTCCATGCGCACCCGCTTGTGCTCCCCTGACCTCAAGGAGGGCTGTCTGGAACGGGATTGCCATGTGGGAGGCAGAGTCTAACGTTTCCACACTGGTTGGCTTCTGGTGGGCAGAGACAGCGGTACCGTTTGCTAGCTTTTGTTTATTCAGGGCTTCTATGTGCACTTGCTTTGGTGGGGAAAGACACATTTTCCCAACAAGACTGCAAAGAAAAACTTAACATGGGAGGAAGTGGGCTGAGTTAGAACCCAAATCTCCCTGAACTGCCAGATTTCTGCTTGCAAAGAGGTGCTTTCTAAATGTAGGGGAGCACTGAAAAACACCCACCCACGATGTCACTGTTATGTTCACGAATGGTTAAAAACGCCTTGACTGCCAAATCAAGAAGCTTCCTGAATTCTTAATGCCATGTGGCTGAGACGTATGGCTTGTGGTGGTTGAATTGTAAGCTGCTTTCGGCACCATTTTGTGGGAAAGCAGACTATTAATTAAAATCCGATTCTGAATAAGACGACATGATTTTACTCAAGGTATGGGTAAAGTCCTTTACCCGGTTGGGACCTGGGTACTGAAGCATCAGCCTGCGGGTGGCTTAAGATCAGCCACAGGGCGGGCGGAGGGGGGCTGCTCTCTGGTCCTGGTGCTTGGTGGGCACTGGGGACAAGGCCTTCTTGGGGGGGGGTGCCCCAGTTCCAGAGGAGCCTCCCTCTCCTCCTGCTTTGAGGCTGACCACTCAGGCCAGCAGCTTTGTTTAGAAAAGGGGGATAAGGGGGAAAGGAGCCTCGTGGTAGGGCCAAGGGGCCCCTTTCCAAGGGCTGGCTGGCGCTCCCCTCTGTCCTGAATGAGCAGGGGGAGAGCGGGGGTCTCCCCTTCTGCCCTGCAGGGGCGGCTGCTGCTGCTGCTGGGCCTGGCTGGGGGCCCTTTGGAGGCAGGGGGTCCCTTTCTCATTCTTTTCCTCACTTTTGATCACTTTTTTGTGCTTGACAAGAAATCCATATTGTAACAAAATAATACATACGAATCCGATTCTATGGGGGATGCCTGCCTGCCTGCCTGCCCCCCCCTTCCGCTTCAGGAAGTGGTACAGTCCCCCTCTGCCCGCTCAGGACTCTACCACTTCGCACTCCCTGGGCCGCCCCCCCTCGAGCATCGGCCAGGTGAGCCGCACCCACGTGACACACATCCGCGACCGCACGGCCTCCCCTCACGGCCACGTGACGGGACCGCGGCCCCGCCCCCCGGCCACGTGACTCACCCGCTCCGGGCTCCTCATCACATCTCCCGACGCCGGGATGCGGGGGTTCGCAGAAAGGGCCGGGAGGCGACGGCGGGGGTCCTTCGCTTGCCTCAGGGGGCGGCGGGGGAGGGGCTGCGCGCGCGTCCTCGCGCCTCGGGCCGTTGAGCAAGAGCCAGCCGAGCGGGACAGCGCCCGAACGCCTGAGACACAGTCTCCGGTCAGCGCATGCGCTCTGAGCTCGGCGTCACCTCTCGTTCGTGCTGAAAGTTTGGCGCAGGCGCACATTTTGCCCGCCGGAACGAAGTCCGTGGGACGCGTTTGCCGCTGCTCGGCGCCCCTCCCTCTCGCGGGGCACCATGGGAAACGTAGTACTCTTCCCCCCACGCAGGCAGCTCGTGTTGTTGGGGTCTGACCTCTGAATGGGGAAACTGAGTCCTCCTCTCTCTCTCTCTCTCTCTCTCTTCTTTTACAGGGAGGGGCGAGAAGAGGCCGAGGTGGGGGAGCTCAGCCCTTTGTTTTTGAGACACCCTTGAAGGCGGATCTTCCTTTTAGAGAGGACTTTTAATGTTTTATCGTCTTTAATAGTCGGTTTCTTTGTTTTTAGCCTTTTATCTATAACTCTTAATTTGAAAGTTTTAAAATTCGGAACTTTTAAATTTAATTTATGTACACATACACACATTGTTATATGGGCCTATTTTGTTAATGTTCTGTAAGCCACCCCAATCAGTAGTTTACTGGCGGGGTGGGACATAAATATAAATAAATAAATAAAAATTTGTTCTTCTTTGTTTATTTTGGGCCACTTTTATACCGCCTCATATATGGCTCTGGGTGGTTTACAATTTCAAAACACAAACAAAATGTTAAATCAATTAAAGCAATTAAGAACATTGATTAAAAGTAGTTTTAAGAATTAAAACTAAACGCCTGATTACACAGGTATGTTTCCCCATTTGGCTTAAACACATCCAGAGATGAGGCTGAAACGTGGGTGCTGCCGAGGCCGCCTCTTCCAGCTTGTCCTTTGGCCTGCACAGAAGCCAAGGAGCCGTTCCTCCCCTGCGGCCTGGGGGTCATGTTAACCTGACTGCCAGGTGAGGCCTCCATTCAGCAACCACTTTTGTCAAGACAAGGGTTCTCCACTTTGGGTCCCCAGATGCCATGGACTACAACTCCCATCATCCCCAGTCACTGTGGCCTTTGGGGATGATGGGAGTTCAACAACATCTGGGGACTCAGGGCTGAGAACCTGGCGTCGAGACCATATTACTCCTGCCTTAAGAGCCTTGCCTTGGCTGCCCATCTGATTCTGGTGAAATATGTTCATCACCTGTCAATCCCTAAACCAGGGGTTCTCAAACCTGAAGTCCAATGGGGCTGGGGATGATGGGAATTGTAGTCCAGCAACATCCGGGACCTAGGTTTGTCTTAGGTCCCCATTTACATTGCTATATCGCATGCCGTTTAAAAAAAAAAAAATCCAGTGGCATAAAAAGCTTTAAATGCATAAGTCTAATTAAAGCCAATAAAGATACATGAATATAAAGAAAAAAGAAAAGTGGCAGAGCAGTGATGGCTAACATGAGGTCCTCCAGCAGTTGTTGGACTACAATTCCCATCATCCCTAGCCACAATAAACTGAGGCTGGAGTTATGGAAGTTGTAGTCCAAAAGCAGTTGGAGAATATCAGGATCCTGGCCACCCCAGCAACAGATACAGTGTTCCTTCCCCACACAATATGGCTTCCAGTTGGAAAGGCTGCCACCATCACCAGGCCTTGGGCTTCTTCCTAGGCCCAACAGCCCTTTGCTGAAGGATCTTTTCCTTCCACCCAGCTGCCATCTTGTTTTGGTTTAGGACCACTGAGCGTGGCGTTTCACTTAGAGGAGACAAAGCGCCGAGAGAGAGAGAGAGGGAGTGAGGGAGACAGGAAAGGAAGGAACTCTTGCCCCTGTCCCTCGGTCTTCAAAACCAAGTGGGGTCGCCTTGAAGGCTGCAGATGCCAGACCCGCCTGGGTGCTCTAGCAGGCTAGTCAGAAGGACTTGGCCAGGGGAAGGGAGCCAAAGAGAAAGCTTGGCTGGGAGGGTCCAAGAGGATTGCTTTCTCTTCACTCTGCAACTACGAGTCTGTCGGAGAATTATCGGAGAGAAGATCCGGCATCTCTGGTTGAGGCAACATCAGCTCTTGCCTCAGGAGTTGCATTCTGCCCAGAACGCTCTGGAGGGCCAGTTCTAGGGAGAATGAGGAATGCTGTGGTGTGGTTCGAGGGGATGTCTATACATAGATATAAATGTATTGAGTATTTTAAAACCGATTAATAAAAACAGAAAATCATGAACAAATGACAGAACACAAATAGTACAAAGTGATCAGAGGGAAAGGACCTTGTTCCAAAATACAAAATGTCCCTTTGTGGTGCATCTGGCTCTTTGGATAGTTGATTAATGCAAATGAAGGATAGAATTGTCTGAGAGGATCCAGAAGAGCGTCTGGATCGCTGCATTTGCTCTGTATGGCTAGATAGCTGGATTCCAATGGAGAGGGCAGCCATAGCTCCGCGGCAGGCTATTTGCTTGACAGACAGAAGCTCCCAGGGTCACCCCTTGGCAGCATCTCCAAGCAGGGCTGGGAAAGACCCCTGTCTGAAACCTAGGAGCGCTGCTGCCAGTCCGTGCAGACCAGGGGCTCCCAATCTGTTTCTTTCCAGATGTTGCTGAACATCATCCCCAGGTACGGTACTACGGTGTATTGTGGCAGGGTGGCAGGAATGGTAGTTCAGCAACATCTGGAGTGCCATAGGTTGGGAACCCCTGGTGTAAGCAGTTCTGAGCTAGATAGACCAAGGGTCTGACTCAATAGAAGGCAACATCCTATGTTCTGTTCTGCTGCAATGGAGGAGTACATCCATGTGTGGCACGGCAGGGCTTCTCCCATTTGGGTCAGAGGTTCCCTCTAACAGGGATTCCCAGATGTTTACTACAACTTCCAGAATCCCCAGCTTCCATGGCTTTTGCTCAAGGATTATGGGAGTTGTAGTCAACAACATCTGGGAATCTCTGTTAGAGGAAATGCTGCTCGGGTCCCCAGATGTTGGACTTGGTGGCTGGGGATTATGGGAGTTGAAGTCCAACAACATCTGGGGGCCCAAGTTGGAGAAGCTCTGCTTTAACTCAAAGAGCAAAATCCTCTGTGTTTTTAAGTCTGTGAACAGGCTACTGCTGAGCATGCAAGTACAGCAGATAGACAGAGCTGAACCTGCAGCACCTGCACAGGTGAGAATAGGGATCGACTTGTAAGACTCCCATGCTCACTCAGGCGATCACTTCACCAGCTCCTCCTCCCCCCAGTTATACACTGTTGGCAGCTCTTGGTCATTCTTCTTCTTCTTCTTTTAAAGAAATACTAGAAAACACAATTGTCCTTCAAAGAATATCATCTCTGCAGTTCAAAAGACATGTCACTGGTGTGTGAAATGACAGGCTGTATGCTGCTCAGGACCTGAGTGTTTATGCAAATACGAATACGACAAATATATTATATACCGCTTTTCAACAAAAATTCCCAAAGCGGCTTACATAGATATACATAAGTAAGTAAGTAGGCTCCCTGTCCCCTAAGATAGACACCAGCAACAGCCACTGGAGGGATGCTGTGCTGGGGGTGGATAGGGCCAGTTGCTCTCCCCCTGTGAAATAAAGAGAATCACCACTTTTAAAAGGTGCCTCTTTACAAGCTTCGTACGCACTAGAGACAAGAGGCATCTGCCACCTACCCACTCAGAGGCTTAACTTCTAGAGTCCAAGGACTGAGAACAGACCCTCTCTCCTTAAGCAGCTGTACGTTTCAGCAAGGTCACTCTCAAAGGCAAATGTGCAGACAGTGGTTTCCCAGGGATCATCTTTGGTCAATAAGGCCTGGAGGACGGTATGGCAGAGGAAAGCTTTCAGCAATGTGTAATTGGGGCCAACTGGGCCAGCCTTCGACCCCAGGGGTCTCAACAGGCCCTATCTTCATCCAGAACGTTGTGGGGTATTAGATTAGTATTGGGGGCTCAGCCTGTCCATACACAGACAATAGAAAAGGCGACCATGTTTCTCTGGTTCCCATTTATTCCTTGCCAGCAGGAACCCTCTCCCAGAACAGATCCATTCTCTCCACATCCCACGCTGCCTCCTGTGGATCTTGTCCTGCTCTGATCAGTGGTCACTGGCTGTTCATGATACTTCCGTCCGCAGGGCACTGGAGTTTCCTTTTGGCCTTCCGAATCTGCACCAGCCGATACCGGAGGCTGTGGAGGACGCCAAAGATGTCGCGCAGCAAGACCTCGTCCAAGGGAGCGTCCGGGTCCAGGCCAGGCTCTGCTCCCTGCGTATGGAAGCACAGACTTTACAACAACAAGCCCCAAAAGGTTCATGGGGCAGCGGAGGACGGAAGGGCAGAGGATTTGTTCCTTTGGGATCAAAGACTTGGGGCTTAGTTTGATCCAGGGTTCCACAGTTTAGCCCTGGAGAAATGCAAGAGCTTGGCCCTGAAAGATGCCCATCCATTAATACAGGAGGGCCTGCTGCACACAGAGTGCTTCTGTCTTTCCTCCCAGGACTCATGTGAGCCTGGCCCACCACCTGCTCTTCAGGGCTGGAGCCCAGTCCTAGCATCTGTGCCAATGCCTTTTCCTCATCACTGTTTGGTCCCAAACAAGTCCCCTGGAACTGGGATTAGGTCTGGAGAGGAGAGCTGGTCTTGTGGTGCAGGACTTGTCCCCTTAGCTAAGCAGGGCTGCATATGAACGGGAGACTAGAAGTGTGAGCAGCACAGCAAGATCTTCCCCGCAGGGGATGTGGCCGCTCTGGGAAGAGCAGAAGGTTCCAAGTTCCTTCCCTGGCGCTTCTCCAAGAGAGGGCTGGGAGAGACTCCTGCCTGCAACCTCGGAGAAGCCGCTGCCAGTCTGTGAAGACAATACTGAGCAAGATGGACCGATGGTCTGACTCAGTCTATGGCAGCTTCCTCTGTTCCTAGGAGGAAGGGCTTCAGGGAGCCCTGAGAGTGTGACTTGCAGGCAAGCTTGAGCCCCAGAAGCTCTCTCAGAAAGAAGGCTGGATTTCCGCCCCCACGCTCGTTTTTTGACCTTCACAATTTAGGTGGGGAAGGACTCATCGCTCAGCCCTGGAGCACCTGCTTTGTGTGCGGAAGCGCCCAGGCCCAATCCTTGGCATCCCCACAAGGAGGGGGCCCAGGCAACAGGGCTGGTGGGGAGGCAGCCTCCTTCTCCCTGAGACTTCGCTGAACTGCTGCCAGTCAGAGCAGACAATACTGGGCTTGGTGGACTCAGGGTCTGGCTCGTTACACGGCAGCGTCACATGTGCATAGACTGTAAAACTGGGGAAGGTGCAGGAAAGGGCAACTATACCAATCAGTTCAGGGGGTGGAGAAGGAACGGGGTGGATCGGAAACAGGTTGAGACAGTGAGATCTGGCGGTGCCTGATGCAGGGCCCCAGTGGACTAGAGATGGTGAAGAACCCACATCTTGAGAGAGACGGGCTTTCACCCTGCCTAACCACACAGAGTCCTAGTCACCCACTCTAATTGACAGGCAGCAGGCTAAAGACAAACAAAGAGGAGGTTCTACTCCAGACAATGTATAATTAATCCAGGGTATGCATTGCCACAGGATTGTGATGGTCGCCAGCATAAGTAGGTTCTAGGAAAAGACAACAAACACACGATGATGAGCCTGCCGGCAACTGCTAGCCACAACTGCCAGAAGCACAGCCTCAGGGTGTGGAGGCAAGTGGGGGAGGTATCCGCCACAAGGGAGGGCGACTGCCCCACGCTGGCCTGGCCGGCCATCCTGAGAAGAGCCAGAGCTGGAGGGAGGATTTCAGGTGTGCTCACAGACTCACCTCTTGCCCTCTGGAGAACAGGAAGTAAGCGACCACGGCGGCCAGAAGGGCCAGAAGCAAGGCCCATGGCAGCAGCGGGAACGGACACGTTTGCTGCCCAGCCACAAGGGGGCAGGCCGGTGGCTGCAGCGCTCCTTGACCCGGGACCAATTCGCTGACCCTCTGCCGCTCCAGGTGGTTGTGACTGGCAGAGATCCTTGCCAGGAAGAGCAAGGAGAAGCCCCACCGCTCCATGGTGTGCAGCAGGCTCCAGGGTGGGTAGGCGGTTGCTAGGAAGCCGTTGCCAAGGATACCGGGGTCTGAAACTTCCATGGACCAGGGTGGACAAAGTGGACGATGGGGAGGAACCGGAGAGAGAAGCAGATCCCAGGGGATCTGACGGAGGGGGGCGGGGCTCCAGGTTCGGGCCCCTCAACCTGGAGGCCTTGTCCACCAGCTCACTGGGATTCTGGCTGAATGGTCTGAAAAGATACAAGTCCCTGTGGCTCTGTGGATCACATTTCCTGGGGGTGTGGGTTCTGGACTCACTCATCACCATGTCTGGAGTTCGGAAGGAAATTTCCTTGGTGGGACCGACAAGTAACCTGGGATGGCTTTTCCCTTCCAAGGCTGTGCGTGGCTTGGTTCCCTCCCTTGAGTCACCTGAAGTTATTTGTTCTACAGGAGCTGAACACGAGACCCATTCTATCCCTCTCCAGACATTATGCTCAACACTCGTACAACGAATGTACAATGCACACAGGTAGAGTCATTCACACGTTGTCTTGGACACAGGTACAGCAGTACCCATCCTGTCTGCAGCATGCATGCGAGAGGCCTGAACCCGGGTTTGCCTTTAACATGAAGGCAGGTGCATTCACGCAGAAACACAGACAGACATCTGTGTAGACATTCAAGGTAATGTCGGAATAGAACTTCTGTCGCATTTGCATCCTGGTTGTAGCTCACAATAGTCCAAATTGTGTGTGTTATCGGGAATTGGGGGATGGGGTGTGCAAATGTCCCAGCCTGCACTGTGTGGGATTAGCCTACATTGCCTTTTCTTAAGAACAACGTTGCTGGATCAGACCCTAAAGGTCAGTCTAGTCCAGTATCCTGTTTCCTAGAGTGACCAGCCAGAGGCTTTGCAAAGGGGAGCAGCAGCAGGAGAGAAGACATGCCTGTGGGCTTCCTAGAGGCATCTGGTGGGCCACTGTGGGAAACAGTATGCTGGTCTAAATAGGCTTCCTTGGGCCTGATCCAGCAGTGCTTATGTCTCAAGCAGGGTATGAAGGCAATAGCTCTCTTCTGCTGTTCTTCCCACCAGCAATTGATATTCAAAGGTAGACTGCCCTGGAATCCGGAGGCACTATTTAGCAATCCTGGGTCATGTCCATTGACAGACTCCTCCTCCTCCTCCTCCTCCTCCTCCATGGATTTGTCTAATCCATCTGCGCTACTGGCCACCACAGTCTTCCCATCCAAGGCGGGGATTGTACAGTCTCTGGAGTTTAACCCAGAGGAGTCTCTTTAATACAGATCCCAGCTCTGCTTCCTAGACTGTGTCTTGCAAAGGAGTGTGAGTCTCAGGGGGTTTTGCTGCGGCACCCTTGGCTGTACTGGCCCACCATGCACCAAACAAGGTGCCTTTCATCCTGGCCTGGGGTGGGGTGGGGTGGGGTGGGGTGGGGGTTGCCCAGTGGCACTGTTTGTCCCGGCCCTGTGGGAACACTGCGCTCCTGCAGAGGGAGGGGGAGGCGGGGGCAGCAGAACAATCGGCCTTGTTCTCACCCTGCCTGCCTGTGTTCTCTGCACCACCCGGCATGGGCACACGTGCCTTGCGGCTTCCCTTGGCGCTTCGTGCTGGAATCCCTCCCTCCTCCAGCACCGGGACACGGCCGGCCGCAGGCACCCCCGGAGAGCAGCTCCCTCAGCGGCTCCTGCAGCCGGCTCTGCAGTCCAGCAGCTGCCTTTGGGGCAAAATGTTTCTGGGCAGGACTCAGTGGCTGGGTACAGCTGGAGCTCAAGGGCTGGCTGAGGGCCCGGGGCCTGCGGGGGCCGGGAGGTCTCCTCCTCCTCCTCCTCCTCCTCCCCCCGCCAGTGAGTGGAGCATGGTTTTGCCTTCAGGCTTCGCTGCTTGCCCTGAGCCGCCAAGAGGCCACGCTGCCCAGCAAGCAGCCGCCGGCCCCCGCCTCCCCCCACCCCAAGCTCTTGCTCCTGGGGGGGCCCTGCAGGATGGGTCACCCTGGGGGGGCTGGGGGCACAGACAAGCCCTGCCAGGCAGCAGAGGGCTGGCACGCAGGGCCAGGAGCTCTGTCAGCAGCTGGCTTTGAAGGTCACGGGCGGGCAGCATCCACAGACCCCTGAGCAGAACCCCGGCCCTGTTTCCCAGAGCACGCAGCCGGCCACGCACCACACAGAGCGCCCTTCATCCTTGTGTACTTTAATAACCTGAAATACTGTAAAAGTGTCCTTAATAGAAACGTATTGCCACCTCCATCCACCCCCGGCCTGCGCCCCCCACCCTGGCCGCCAGGCAGGCCTGTGGCCCCTGGAAACAACACACCCAGCCCTCCCCAGGCCCAGCGGGATGGCTGCAGAGCCACCCCCAGGAGACCAGTCTGGCAGTTGTGGCCACCCCCCCCCAGGCCGCCTCTGCCCCAAAGCCCCTCCCCTGCTGGCTCTCCCCCCTGGCTGCGAACCACACCGGGGTCTACAAAAGAGGAGTGCTCCCCTCCCAAAAGGGGGGGGTGGAGCCAAGGAGTCCGGTGGCTCCACCCCCTGAAGGCACATGCTGTGTTAGTAGCCCCCTTCCTCCCCACCTCCCACGCCCACCCCCAAAGGCCAGCTTCACACACACGCACACACACGCACCCCCATACACACCCCTCCAGCTGCGCTGGTACGGAGCTGCCCCCCACCCCATTTCACATCTGTGGGAATCCTTTAGTGAGTACCTCCCCCCTCCCTCCCTCCCTCCCTGCAACTCACACCCCATAGAGTCACAGTCTTGGCCCCCCCGCTGACCGGGGCCTGGGGTCACGCGGTGCCGCTGGAGGGGGGCTTGGCCGCGTGGAGCTGGGCCTGGAAGCGGGTGAGCTGCTCGGCGTTGGCCAGGGAGCGCAGCAGGGCGTTCTCCTGCTCCAGCAAGGCGTTGCGCTCCGACAGCTCCTTGATCTGCTCCCGGAGGACTTCCACCTCCTCCCGCACAGCAAACATCAAATGGCTCTTCACCAGGTCCTGCAGGGAGCGGAACAGGAATGCCGTGAGGGAGGGGGGATCCCCGGGGTGAGCCCCTCACCCCGCCCCGCCCCGCAGCCAAGGTCTGCCCTCCAAGCAGCTCAGGGGGCGGGGGCGGCTGGCGTCCCCCAGAAGCTCCGAGCATGTCCCGGCCCAAGCCAACTCGGAGAGGTGGGGCTCGCACCCAGATCTCCAGAGAGGAGCCCAGATCCGACGGGCTCGCGGGCACCTCCCAGCCCCCACTTGCCTAGCCGAGGCAGGAGCCCCTCGCTTCTCCTCCCACCCACATGCGGGCCGCTTCCCTAGCTTCTGCCCAGCACCACTGCCAGATCAGCAGCGCTCAAATCTGGTTTAAGCCCTGGAAGGGGTTGCCTCGGAGCATGTGCAGAGTTGGGACGGGGGGCTTGGTGAAGATGCACGAATCAGAGAGTCAAATCACAGCCCTAGCAGTGAAAGGGGGTATTAAAGGGTTGGGCAGGGGACTGCTGGGCAGAGGGAGGGGGCAGCAGCAGCTGGGGGGCAGGGGGAGCCCCCCCCCTGCTTGGCCGGCTCCTGCTTTGGAAGTGCCAGCAGGGGCCTGGGGGGCAGGGCTCAGCACCAGCCCCTTACCCTGCCACCCGGAGGGCTCCCCCCCAGACTCACCATGGCTTGTTCAATCTTGTTGTCGATGGCGATCATGCTGCTGTTGGTTCCGCTGTCAGGAAGAGACGGACGGGCGGGTGAAGGCACCGGCGGGGGAGTGGGACCAGACACCCTCCCCGAGACCAGCGCCCACGGACCTCCCCGCAAACGCCTGCTCAGCCCCAGAGATTCATCCCTGACCTCCCGGCTTAGGAAAAGGCAGGTCCAGCAAGACGTAACGAGAGTGATTCTAAGCATGGGCAGAGTGTCTTTCCCTCACCACTGAGAAAAGCACACCTGGGGCTAGCAGAGAAAGGCTTCCGACTCAGAGGAAAGAGGACCTCTGGCACATCTGAGCCCTAGCCCCACTCAGCTGAAAAAGGGAAAAAAGGGGGGAAGGACGCGCCGTGCAGCACCCGCACCCAACCCAGGGCCCTTTGCCACCGGTGGAGAGCAGCTTCCCACGCAAGAGCCACTGGGCAGCCGGTGAGGGTGGCGTCTGTGCCACACAAGCCCACCTTGGCCTCCCAGACGGGCCTCCCTAAGCCAGCCAAAGCTCCCTCCTCCGAAAGGCCAGCCAGGCCACAGGAGCAGGAGGACTGCCCAGCGGGACTCCGGGGACGGTCCAGCACTCACCCTCACGTCACGCGGACGGGCTCAGGGCCTTCCATAAGCTCCTGGTGACTGGCTGGGAATCCCGGCCGGGGCTCAATGCTGCAACCCCCCACCCGCCCCGAGATCTCCGGGGGGCCCTCCCTGCCCGCCGCCCAGGTCTTCCGACAGCCTCCACAGGCACGGGCGGGGGCCTTCCTCTTCCTCTGCCCCCCAGATGCCACTCCCCGCTGCCCACCAGAGCTACCTGTGGAGGACAAGCAGGAGGGAGACGAGGGTCTTGTCCACCTCTTTCTTCCGGCGGCCTTTGGGGGTCTCCCGGGGCCTGGTCCGGGCAGGGGAGGACTCCCTGGAGAGGGCTGGGGAGGTGCAGCCGCGCCTCCGGGGGCGATGGGGGTCCCCTGGGTCGGGGAGCAAGCAGCAGCCGCAGCCGTGGGGCTCCCGCTGGGTCTCATACGCGTTCACCATGGACTTGACCGAGACCCCGCCTTGGTGATCCAGGGACATGGCCGCTCGGCCCCCCGAGACCCGCCTCGAGCCAGCAAGCTCCCTCGCCCTGGGCCTGGGTCTTCCGCAGCTGGCTAAGCCCCCGGGCTGCTTGAGGTCCTTTGGATGCTGGCTCTGCTATGGCCTCCGCGGCTCCAGGCCCCCGGCGGGCCCCCCGCAGGCCATCGGAGGACTCTCCTCCCTCCTCTCCAGTCCTGCGAGGAGGCTCCCCTCCTTCGGGCGGGGAGAGCTGCTCTCTGCTGGCCTCGGATCCCGCACGAAGAAGAAGCAGCAGCAGCTCGGCCAGGGCCCCCCCACCGCCCCACAGGGGCAGCAAGGAGCCCGGGCGGGGGCAGGAGGCGGGCCCCTGGAGAGGCTGTCGGCGCACCCAGCGGCCCCGGCTGGCCTTCTGGTGCCGCTGCGCAGAGATGTCCAGTGGTGCTCCCGGGCTGGGCATAAATAGCCATCTCTGTGCCTGGCTCTCGGGCCCCCTCTCATTCACTCCCATTGGCCAAGGCCGGCTGTGTCGCCTCCCCCCCCCCCACCGCCGGCCACTGCCACTCGGGGGAGGGAAGCCAGCCCAGCGGCAGGGGCATCGGCTGTGCCATTGTGCCAGCCTACCCCGGGAAGCTCACCCCACCCGTGGGGGGGGGGCCTGGCGGCAGCGCCCACACAGAAGCCGGCACAGCCCCATCTGAGGGGCCAGGCTCACCCCTCCCCAGCCCCTCAGAGGGGACGGCGGGAGGGGGGTCCTGCAGCCTGCCTCTCCTTCCCCCCAGCTGCACTTCCTCTCCCCCCCCCCACGGCCACTGCTCCGTCCACCTTCCCTTCACCCCTGTCTTGTTCTTGGCTCCGATGCTGGAGGGAGGGGGGAGGGGGGAGGGGGGCCACAAAGGGGCCTTTATAAAGCTGCCACCCTGTTTATGCCAGTTCCGCTCAGGGAGGGGGAGTGCCAGGGGGTGGGGATGTTGCTATGGAAACTGGGAATGGAGCCCAACCTTATTACATAAGCCAGCACAAGGCAGCCGCTCCTGAACACCCCCCCCCCCGCCACCCGAGGGTAGCCCAACCTGGGAGGGGGGTGCCAGGGCCTCTATGTGCATCCTTTGGACTGAGGGGAGCCGGCCCTACATGGGGGAACGGGCAGCAGCAGGGGGGCCCGCGAGGCATCTGTGGGGCCCGCTGGGTTAGGGGTGCCAGCAGCCAAGCCAGGATCCACACTCCTGGGTCGTCGTCCCAGCCCCCCCTGCAAACCCCCCACCCCACTTCCAAGTGGCCCCCCCAAGGCCTGCAAGGAGAGGAAGTGTCCCTCCCCCCCCCACTCTTGACCAAGGTGAGCCTGGCCACCTCCCTCCTGGGAGAAGCCGCTGCCAGTCTGTGAAGACAACGCTGAGCTAGGTAGACCCATGGCCGGACTCAGTCTAGGGCAGCTTCCGGTGTTCCTCCTCTGCCCCCGCCCCCTCCTGCCCATGAGCCCCCCTGGCTGGTGCAAGAGGCAAGCCATCTGCAAGGAGGAGCGTGTGGGGCCTGCGGAGAGGCCCCCCACCCCAGGCCTTGCCAGGAGGAGCATGGGTGGTGGTGGAGCAGCTGCTTCCCCTCCCAAGTGGCCGTTGCCGGGGCTGCGCCTTGGGGAGGGGGCCAGCTAGGAGGGCAGTGGGCCCATGGCTCCCATGGCTGCCCTGCTTCCTCCTGCAGGCAGAGGAGCCAAGGAGCACAGGAAGCCACCACAGACTGAGTCGGGCCCTGGAGCTCAGGCTTGTCTACACAGGGATTCTCAACAAAGTTGGGTCCTCAGATGTTATTGGACTTCAGTTCCCACAATCCTCAGCCCCAGTGACCTCTGGTTGGGGACGATGGGAGTTGAAGTCCAAGAACATCTGGGGACCCAACGTTGAGAATCTCTGGTCTACCCAGACTGGCCGCGGCTTCTCCCAGGTTACAGGCAGGAGTCTCCCCTCTCAGCCCTGCCTTGGAGAGGCTGCCAGGGAGGGAACTGGGAACCTCCTGCTCTTCCCAGAGCAGCTCCGTCCCCTGAGGGGAATATCTTCCAGTGCTGCTCACACTTCTAGTTTCCCATTCATATACAACCAGGGCAGACCCTGCTTAGCTAAGGGGACAAGTCATGCTTGCTGCCATAAGACCAGCTCTCCTCTCCTAAGAAGACTTCCTTCTGACATTGGAAGGCATGCCCAAATGAAGAGAACAGAAAGGAACACAAACTTTGGCAAAATAAATGCAAGGTGAGGATAAGGGAGGCGCAAAGAGAGAGTTTGAGGAACGTTTAGCTAAAAGCATCAAGGGGAATAACAAAAACTTCTTTAAATACATCAGAAGCAGGAAACCTAGGGAGGCAGTTGGACCATTAAGACAATGAGGGAGTGAAAGGGAATATTAAGGAGGATATGGAGGTTGCAGAGAAGCTCAATGCGTTCTTATCTAGCTCAGTATTGTCTGCACAGACTGGCAGCGTCTTCTCCCAGGTGGCAGGCAGGAGTCTCCCCTCTCAGCCCTGCCTTGGAGAGGCTGCCAGGGAGGGAACTGGGAACCTCCTGCTCTTCCCAAGGGCGGCTCCATCCCCTGAGGTGCTCACGTGTGGTTGCCCATTCAAAGGCAACCAAGGCGGGCCCTGCTTAGCTAAGGGGACAAGTTGTGCCTGCTAGCACAAGACCAGCTCTCCTTCTGGCCAGGGGCTGGGCGGGGGGGGGGGGGGGCTCTTTCTTCCAGGGCTGCACCGGAGTTCAGCCCAAAGCCCCGCCCCACCCCCGGCGCCTCTGAGCCTGCGGAGAGCACGCCATGTCCCTTCACCCACCCAGTGCATCCTTCTCTAGGCCTGCGGGGGTGCGGGGAAGAGCACACACACCCCCAGGAACCACCCGCTGCCTCTGCCAGCCCCGGCCCCCTCCCGGCCAAGAGCTCCGTCCACACACGGAAGGGCTCTGCTCCTCCTGCCTCCACCTGGCATAGCTCAAGGGGGCCCTGCTTGGGGCAGGGTGGGGTGGGGGGTGTCAGTGGGGCATGAACTGTGTGAGCATAAGAACCAGCCCTGCTGGTTTGGAAGTGACAGGCAGAGGGAGCCTCCCGGCCCCCGGGCACGGGCTCAGAGCAGCTGGCAAGGCCCAGCCGCTTCCTCCTCCCCCCTCCCCCCCTCCCTGGGCAGATGCCACTCCGCCCGCCCACCGGCCGGCCTGCCACTCTCCCTGGCTCCGCTCAGGGCTGTGCCCGGCCTTGGGCCGCCTTGGGCCCGCCGCTTCCACGCCTGTCCCCCAGGGCTGGCCTAGGGCGGGTGGCCGGCACAGCCCCCTCCGCTGCTGCCTGCCTGGCACCCCACCCCCTGTCCCCACTGGCCACGGTCCTTTGCATAAACACAGCTAAGAATAGCGGCGTCAAATCCCGGGAGGAATGTGGCGGGTGCCGGCTGGAACCAGCCTCCTCTCCGTGGCTTGGCCCACCCTGGCCTGGGCGCCCCTCGGTAGCAGCGGAAGCCGGCGGAGGAAGGAGAGGCCCTCCCTCGGCTGGGCTGCAGGCCCAGACTCTTTCGAGGGGCTGCGGGGGGGGGGGAGAGACAGGCTTGGCTGGAGGCTCAAGGCCCCCCCCCATCATTCTTGCGGAGAAGTTGGAAGCGATGGGGGGGGAGGGAGGGGGGGAGAGGCAGCCTGTCAGTGTGAAGAGAAGCAGGTGGCTGCACCCGCGTTTGCCAGGGCAGGCAGCCTGGGGAGGGGGGCTGTGCCAGGGCTGGAGGCTCCCCTCCCAGAAGGAGAGGCCTGCCTGCTGGGCACGGCAGATGGAGCTGGTGGCGCAGCCAGCGGGAAGAGGGCCAGAGAGGCAGGGGGAGGCCTGGGCGCCAGTCCCCCGGGGTGGCCCGGAGCTAGTCAGCCTCCCTCCACACGTGCCTACCTCACAGGGCTGTGGTGAGCCTGAACGGGAGCGAGTGGGAGGAACCCCATCCCTGCCCCGAGCTCCTCCAGATGGGGCGGCTGCCAAAGCAAGAGGGCCCTGTGGGCGTGCAAGTGGGCACAAGCCGGGGTATGGGGCTGAGCTGCTGAACGCCTGCTCCTCGTGCAATGCAGGCCCGCCCTGCCCCCCAGCCTCTAAGGGGTGGCCCCCTGCTCTGCTTGCCCCGCTGCTGCCATGGCCAGCCCCACAGGCCCCTGGGGCCTGGCCCTCAGTCCTATCCTCGCAGGCAGTTCACGTGGAGCTCTCCGTTCCAGGCCCAGCCGTGGGGCAGCAAGGAAAGACCTGTCCCAGGGGTTGGAGCGGAAGCGCCCTGCCCCAGCTCCCATGGCTGTGGCTGCAGGCCCAGCCGCTAGAGACCCGTCAGCAGCCCCACCCTTCCTGGTGTGTGGGGTCCTCACAAAACCCAAGCAGGAAACCCCCAACCTGCCACCCACCAACACTGGCAAGGCTCGTGGCTGTACAGACCAGCCCGAGAGATCCCGTTCCTCTCCGCTGCACGCCCCCCTAAGGAGGCCTGGGCCCACACGCCAGCTGCGGAGCTCGGACCCTGGACAGCCCCCCCCCTCAAGGGCCCCATGTGGCCTTTGGCCGGGCGGCTGGAGACTGCTGGGCCGGGCCGGGCCGGGCTGGGGGTCCGGGCAGCAAGGAGGGCTGCACAGGAGGGAGGGAAGGTGCTTCGGCAGGCGAGGAGGAAGGTCATGGAGGGTCATGCTGGAAATAGATCCACCCCCAGTGAGGGCCCAGAGACGGGACGGAAATAGCCAGGCAGCACCAGGGCCCTGCGTGTCTCACCTGCCTGGGGTGGGGCAGGGAAGGGGCCTCTGGGCACTGCTGCGCAGCTGGCCTGAACACCCTGCAGAGTCCCGGCTTTCTTCCGGGGAGGGGTCCCTCCTTAAAAGGCTGCTGCTAGTCCTCATGGCTCACACATTGCTTTGCGCGGCAGCCAGAAATGGGCACGGGGGGGGGGGTTGGGAACTCTACACAGCTGCTTGCCTCCCCCCACCACAGACACGGCCCCCACATTTCCATGTCGCGGTGCCCCACGCCTCCCTTCCCCCCAAGCGTGCCTGCCAGAAAGAAGCCTCCAGTGTGTGTCGTCATCAGAGCCAATGAAATGCAGAAGCTGGGCTGGCCTCCAGATGTGCCTGCTGTGGACACGCTCTCTGGGCCACAGAGGGGTTTCGGGGGGCGGGGCGGAGTGTGGCGTTCTGGCCGGGCTGAGCGCAGACAGTGAGGTCACCGGGGGGGGGTGTTAATTCTTCCTGTGGCCTAGAGAAGGCTCCCCCTCCTCCCCCCCAACTCTTGAAAGGGCCTTTGGGCACATCCCCTGCCTCCCTCCCACACCATTTCCTTCCTCTTGTCGAGGAGCACTTCCCCCTCCGCAAAAGGAAGGCCTGCCGCAGGGCTCGGGTCTGTCTGGGGTGCCTTGGAGCATGCACGAAGTGCGCTTCCAGAGCCGGGGGGGAGGGCAGGGGGGAGTCCCCCTCGGCCACACCCCCTCCTCTGAGAAGAAAGGGCTACCAGTCCCCAGGGCGGGGCTTGGGCCCCTGTACCAGAGCACCAAGATGGTCCTCTTTCCCCAGAGGCACTGGGGAGCCAGGCGGTGGGGCAGGCCAGCCTCCCCCTTGCCCTGCGCGCCAGCCAGTGCGGAGTCCCGTCCCCCCCCCCGGGTGTGGTGGCCCTGCAGCTGAGACTGGGCCAGGAACCGACTGCCCCCTTGAACGGCGAGGGGGGAGGAAGAGGAGGAGGAGCAGAGTGGAGCTGTGCTGCTGGAGATGAGGAGGAGGAGGAGGAGGAGAGACCAGGGCAAGGCTCCATCTCTCGCAAGGCCTTGCCTGCCCCCCGCCCCGCCCCGCCCGCCCAGACGGGGCTACTCCATGCCACCAAGCCTGCCCGCCCCAGCCTGAGGCGCATGGCGCAAGGGCCCCCCCCCGCCTACCTGTCGTCATCGCTGTCGTGGGCCACCCCCATGCCAAACATGGAGCGGGCCAGGCTGAAGCGGGCAGTGCCAAAGGGGTCCGAGGTCCTGCGGCCGGGGCTGGCATCTCGGAAGAGCGGGGGAGCCGGGGAGGATGGGCGCGAGCGGGACTCTCGAGGCAAGGCCTGCCAGCAGGGAGAGAAAGACGGGCGCCTCAGCCAGCGCGTCCCCCTTCCCGGGGGCACCCACCACTGGGGCGGGCGGGGAGGCGGCCTCCCGTCAGGAGGGCCCCAGCTGGCTGCGGAAGGCCTCGGCTCCTCCGCTCCAGGCCGGACCCGCCCGCCCGCCGTGGGGGAAGGTCAGGGGCCTCTCCTCTCAAGGGGGCACCCGGCGACTTGGTGGCGGAGCCAGCGAGGACACACACAGCGCCGCCTGCCCAGGGCCCCTGGGGGTTCCGACCGGCGGCAGAGGAGCGAAGGGGGTGGACGAGGCTGGAACAAGGCCCTTCTCTGTGTGTCCGGGCTGGCGAGGCCAGAGATGGATTTCTAGGAAGAGGCGGCTGCTGCTGCTGCTGCTGCTGCTGCTGCTGCTGCAGGGAAAGGGGGGCGGCCCAAGGAACCCAACCCCCCCTCCCCTCCCCTCCCCACCCCCAGGGTCTTGCTCCAGAAGGACCCAGGTGTTCGGCTCCTTCCCTCCAACTCAGCCCTCCACAGAGCCATCAATGGCTCCTTGTTCTGGCAGGGAGGGGAGGGAGGGGTGCGACCCGTTTCACCCCCGCGGCCAGTGAGGGCGAGTTGTGCTCGGCTGCTGCTCCGACGGGGCAGGGGCCTGCGGGCAATGCTTGTCGCCCCCCACACCCTGTGCCCCAGAACGAACCCAGGGGCCGCTCAGGGCTCCCACCCACCCCTGGCGGTCCAGACCACAACTGCTGGCTCCACTGAAAACAGCCCCTCCGGGTGTGCCAGAGGATTCTCCCCCCATGCTGCTGAGTGACAGAAGAGCCGCTGTGTTCAGGATCGGTGCCTTAAAGTGGAGGGGGAGGGGTTGTCCGGTGGCCTGGTTTGAATCCCCGCTCAGCCCCAGAAGTGCTGTGGGAGCCGCTCTCTCTGGACCCCCAGTCCCCCCTCCCCCCCGGGCACACCACGCACACCCCAGGGAGGCTTCTGGCTGCCCGGAAGGCAAGAGAAGGCCTCCAGCAGCAGGCCCCCCCCCCCCGCGAAGCAGCCCAGCAAGAGCAGGGGCCCTCAGGAGCCACTCCAAGCAGCAGCAGCAGCAGCAGCAGGGAGCTGCAGGGGGCCGTGAGCTTGGAGACCCAGGCCCGGTCCATGCCAGCGCCAGCAGCCCCTCCCACCGGCTCAGCTTCCGCTCGGGGGCGGGGGGGGTCCCAGCTCCCCAGCAGGAAGCGGCCTGGGGTGGCAGCAGGCACTGTCAGGGCACTGGGCCGCCTGGCACTGCCCCTTCTTCGCCTGGGCCGAGCTCTCACCTTGTGCCGCTCCTCCGTCTCCCGCTGGATCAGCTGCGTGATGCTCTTGGGGAGCAACTGTTCCTCCACCAGCAGCGTGGGGAGAGTGCTGGGTGGGGACTGGTCCCCCGGCTGCCTGGCGCCCTCACGGGGAGTCCGTGGCCGGGGCTCAGCCACCGCCTGGGGGCTGCGGAGGAGGGACACGGGGCTGGAGGACGTCCTGTTGGGGTGGAGGAGCACAGGCAAGCCGCCCCCCAGGGAGCGGGCCTGGTGGCTGGAGGGCCCGGGGGCCGGGAGCACCAGCTGGGACTGCAGGCAAGCCCCTCCTCCTCGCTGGGGGGGCTGGGGGCTGAAGGGGCTCTGGGGCCTTGCCAGGAGCCCTGCCACCTCCAGCCGGGAGTCCAGAGACTGAGGGTGCCGGGCGGAGTCCGCCAGCCGCCCAGCCAGGTGCTGGTCCACCTCCTGCTCATAGAAATCCCGGCACGTCCAGCGCCCACGCTTGTAGGGCTCCCCTGAGCTCTGGTCCAGTTTCACCACGCGGAACCGAGAGCTAGCCATGCCAACGGGGCCCTGGGAAGAAGGTGCCCCGGCCGTCCCCGGGGAGCTGGGCGCAGAAGGCCCGTTTTTTGGCACAGTGACGCCTCCGTTGGCCTGAAGGCTGTCCTCTTCCACTGGGCCTGCCTCCTCGCCAGTGGCCGGCCCGCGAGGCACTTTGGGGCTGGTGGAACCCTTGGCGGCGGCGGCGGCGGCGGCTTCTCCTCCTCCTCCTCCTCCTCCTGGCGAGGAGGCCTCCTTCTGCTCGTAGTCAGAGGTGACGCTGGTGATCTGGAATCCGCTCTTCTTCTTCCCACCGCTCATGGTGACGAGCCAAGCACAGGCAGCCAGAGCGGGGAGCCGGAGGCAGCGCTCTGCACCCAGGAGGCAGCTGGGCTACCAGGAGCAGCGCTGAACCGCCGGCGGCTTCTGGGCCATGATGGCAGTGCCAGCAGGTTCAAAGTTTTGTGGCCGGGTGGTGGCCCGGCGGCGAGGCGGGCTCTGGTGCCACCCTCCTGGCCAGGCTGGGGACATGCCAGACCTGGTGAATCTGGGCTCGCCCGCCGGATGCTGCCAGGCAGTAGCAGGGCCCCGACGGCCGGGCGGAGGGAGCTGCGGATCCGGGGCTTGCCAGGGCCGGCGGGGGCTGAGGGGGCGCCCAGCCAGGCAGGCAGCCAGCCAGCAGCAGCGCCGTCCTCCGCCGACCGGTGGCTTCTCGAGGAAGAGCGCTCTGCCCTGCTGCGCGTCTTGCTCCGCCCGCCTTGGCCCCGGGACCTCGGAGGAGGCGGCGGCGGCGGCTCGGCAGGGCTACGCTCCGAGGCGCAGCTAGGCTGCTCCGGGGGGCATGGTGGGGCTCGGTCCCGTCCGCCTTCGACGGGGCGGCGGCGGCGGCTGCCCAGCACAGGCGCGCAGGGTGCGAAGGCCAGCCAAAGTTTGCCCGGGGGCAGGAGCAGCTCGTCGCGGGGCGGGCACGAGCTCGGTGGGAGGGGGCGTGCCCGGAGCGGGGTGGCTCCCGCAGCCCCCGCCCACCCCGGCTGCTGCTGCAGCGCCTCGTCGGGGCTCGCCACCACTGCTGCTGCCTGCCGCCGCCGCCTCCCGTCGCCTCTGGCTGTTGACAAGCCCAGCACAGCAGCACCAGGAAGTCCAGCCCCCTCCCAACCAGCTGACTGGCTCCCCCCGCCCAGCCAGCCGGCTTAACCCTTCGCGCGCGCGCTCGGCCCTCCTCGCCGCCGCCGCCGCGCCACGCCTTGGCCTGAACCTGGCGGGGCACGGACCCAGGAGGCCTCCTGGGGGGGGGAGCAGAGCAGCCGCCGCCCCCCCCCGAGCACGAGGCAGAGACTCCTCGGCGTCCGATGGAGGAGGCGGCGGCGGCCCCTCCCTCCCGGTCGCGCCAGAGGCTCTCCTCCGGCCGGCTGGCCGCCCCCTCCTCGCCCAGCTCACCGGTGGGGACGGAGGAGCAGTCCAGCCCTCGGCTTGGCCTCGCCTCCCCCGCTGGACGGCAGTGCCTGCCCGGGTGGGCCCCGCATGGCAGCCCAAGGCCGCCCTGAAGCCCACCTGGAAGCGCCCTGCTGGGGGCGGCGATGCCAGCGGCGTGCTTCCTCGGCAGGGCGGCGAAGGCGCTCTGCGTATGCCCCGGGGGAGTCTTGCCCTCCTGTGCTCCCGGCTGAGCCCTCCGAGCTGGGCGCCGAGTCTGGCGCAGACTGCCCTGCGCTGCAGGCAAAGGCAGCGGGCCCTGAGAGCCGGCCAGCGGCTTCCTCTCCGCCACGGGTCGGGGAGCGGACTGCTTGCCCAGCTGAAGAGAAGCCGCGGCGCCCTCGGGAGGAGGAGAGGCATCAGCCCCGCATGCCCGCCCGCCTGCGGCTTGGGAGCCTTTGCCCTGCCGGCGGGGATGGGCTGGAATCAGCCGTGCTCGCCACAGCCTGCCGCTGAAGTGACCCCGGAGCAGCCGGGTCCGGTTGTGAGCTTTTGTTTCGTTCTTGGCGGAGCCTCTTTTCATACCGCCTGATATGTACATCTCTGGGCAGGGTACAAGAATTAAGACCCAATATAAAGCAGAATAAGAACAGTTAACATTTCACTCTAAAGTAAAAACTACCTCATACCAAAAAAAAATTAAGCAGTTTGAAATTAATTTCAGTTAAAAGCCTGAGAAAGCAGGTGCGTCTTGAGGGTCTTCCTAAAAGCAAACAGAGAAGGAGATGCTCTCATTTTGACAGGGAGCATATTTCAGAGGGGTCCCCCCTGCCCCTCCAGCCCTAGAGAAAGCCCATCCTGAGTCGGCAGTAACCATAACCAGACCTCTCCAGATCTCGATCGGCGACAGGGTTCGAGACAGGGCATCACTTTATCATGCCTTTTGTTTTGTACACTGCTTTGAGATTTGGTGGGTGTTGAAAAGTGGTATATACGGAACTCTTAACAATAAAATTCATAATTTTGGGCTGGATGCTCGTGAGCCCTTTCTTGTGCATCTTCTAAGTCAGGTTTGCAGATGTCACAGAGAGACTGGTGCCAGTTTTGAGTCTTTAGAGCACTGGTGAATAGCAATGCCTCTGACCATGTGCAGAGTGTGTTTCCCTCCACAGAGAATAATCAGATTGGTGAGATTATTCTAGGTGGGAGCGAGGCAAGGGGTGCAGCAGGGAGGCGTGCTGGAACTTTGGGAACTGTCAACTGACCACCTCATAGGAACACAGGAAGCTGCCACTGGTCTGTCTAGCTCAGTATTGTCTTCACAAACTGGCAGCAGCTTCTCCAAGGTTGATGGCAGGAATCTCTCTCAGCCCTGTCTTGGAGATGCTGCCAGGGAGGGGACTTGAAATCTCCTGCTCTTCTCAGAGCGGCTCCATCCCCTGAGGAGAATCTCTTCCAGTGCTGCTCACACATGTGGTCTCCCATTTAAATGCAACCAGGGTGGACCCTGCTTCGCTAGGGGGACAAGTCATGCTTGCTACCACAAGACCAGCTTTCCTCACCTCCAGGAAGAATTTTGAGAAGCAGGTTGATTAGAGGCCAGTGAGGCACATCAGAGTCCATCCACAAAGTCTGCTTGTGCAGTGGTACTTGCACTGGTGTGTCTGGACCAGCTGAGCATGGCTTTGACCCTGGTCACGGGCATTCAGCTGGCCACTGGGGAAAACAAGCTGCAGAACAGATGGATCTTTGGACCGTTTGTCTGATCCAGCAGTAGGGCTCTGCTGATGTCCTTTAAAGATACATTCACTGTGGCCTGGCCTATCAGCAGCTATTAACTGTGACTGGAACCTCCATGTCCAAAGGCAGTCTACCTCTGAATATATTTTAATTAATATATTTCTCTTGTTTAGAATATCTATATGCTGCACCGCCTTTCCACAACAACAACAAAGTTCATAAAGTGGTTTGCCTTGCAAGAGGATTTAGGAGGAGGTTGCCTCTCCCAAAGGGGCTAAGCAAGGGAGACCATAAGACCAGCCCTGCTTGATCACGCCCAAGGAAGCCCATCCAGTCCAGCATCCTGTTTCACACAGCGGCCCACCAGATGCCACTGGAAGCCTACAGTTGAGGGCATGCCCTCTCTCTTGCTGTTGCTCCCCTGCAACTGGTACTCAGAGGCATCCTGCCTTTGAGGCTGGAGGTGGCCCACAGCCCTCCGACTAGTAGCCGATGATAGACCTCTCCTCCATGAAGTGATCCAAACCCCTCTTCAAGCCATCCAGGTGGTTGGCTGTCACCACATCTCGTGGCAGAGAGTTCCACAAGTGGATGATGCCTGGTGTGAAAAAGGACTCCCGTTGGTTGCTCCTCAATGTCCTGGCCAACAGCAGCCCCTCCGCTGGGCTGAATAGGGCTCCGTGCAAGACAGCCAGCTCTGGGCCCCGTGAGCGGGGCGAAGGTGTTCTCCGGCCTCCCTGCCCTGCTTGTGGGCTCCCTGGAGACATCAGTCTGGCCCTGTGGGGAGAAGCAGGCCAGATGCTGGGTGACGGGGGGGGGGGGCTTTGGGCTGGATCCAGCAGCAGGGCCCCTCCTCCAAACGCCCCGAGGTGGCCTGGGGTGGAGGGAGGCTGCTCAGCGCCTGGTGCCTTCGCCTCCTCTCCTGGGGCCAGCCCTCAGCACAGCCTGCCCTGGCTCTAGGCTCCTCTGGAGAGCCCAGACTGCCTTCGGGCCCCAAAGCTGCTGCTGCTGGGGGGGGGCGGGGCTCCAGGTGCCTCTCCCTGCCCTGAGAGCCCCGACCCACTTGTGACACAAACAGGCGGCTGGCGACTGGGGAGAGTGTTTGTCAAGCAAGCCGGCCCTTCGGGCTGCAGACAGGGGTCTTGGCTGGGCTGTGGGGCAGTAGGGGGCAGGGCTGGGGAGTCAGCATGCCAAAGGGCGCCGCCTCCTCCTCAGCCCCCTCGAATTCCTGGCACCCGCACTGAGGCTGGAAGGGTGCTGGGAGGCTAATCCGTCTCAACCCCGGAAAACAACCTGATTACAGGCTCCCTTGCCTCCGCCGCCGGGATCGGAAACGAGGGCTGATCTCCCTGGGAACCCGAGAGCACCAGCGGACCTGGGCCAAGAGGGGAGAGGGACACAGCCGCCACCTGCCCTTCAGGCCAAGGGGGTGCAGCCCTGCAGGAGACTCCTGCTCTGCGGGGGGGGGGGGTGACTGGGTGCTGCCCCCACCCCACGTGATGAATTTGTACAGGGAGGAGAAAAGCACCACCGTCGCCCGGCAGCTCCCCGAGAAGCTTTGCCACAAAATGACTACCAGGGGAACTGTGGGGCTGGGGGGAGCAATTACAGACCCTGCCCTGAACCCCCCGGCCCTAAGACTGCAAAAGAGCCGTTGGCTAGATCAGACCCGGGGGGGGGTTCATCTGGGCCAACGACCCCCTTGCCCCACAGTGACCAACCAGGGGCCTCCGGGAAGGCCACAAACAGGCACAGGCCACGAATGAAGGCAACACCCATCTCCTGCCGAAGGGACCTTCAGCAGCTGGTAGTTAGAGATAGACTGCCTCTGGCCCGGGGGGCTCCAGACAGCCCTCCTGACTACTACAGGCCACTCCTTTTCCTCCATGAATTTGCCGGGTCCCCTTCAAAGGCCGCCTGAGCCCCCGCCTCTTGTGTGCAGAAGGGACATCACTGCCTTGTGCCCATCGGTTTCCTGGAGCAACCCTCCTTGGCTCAGGCAGAAGGCGACAAGCAAATGCGCCTCTTTCTTCGCCCCAGGCTGCCCGCCCGCATGATGGCCCAACTCCTAAGCCTCTCCCCATCCCGCACCTTCCCCCGCCCCCCACGAAGGGGTCTCAGCCTTGGGTCCCCAGAGTGGTGCTGCACTACAGCTCCCATCATCCCCCTTGGCCACCGTGGCTGGCTGGAGATGATGGGAACTGTAGTCCAACAACAAGGCTGAGCGGGGACCTCCAGCCCCCGCGACGGCTGTCTCCGTTGCAAAGGAAAGAGGCGAGGCGCAACACAGAGGGGCTCAGCAGGCAGTGCAGGGGAAGCATCCCCAGCGGCTGCCCCCCCAGGACGCACCCCTTGACAGGGCGCTCTTTGGACTGGACCCCAGGCAGAGGTCCACTGCCCTGCAAGCCTGGGGGGCCTCCAAAGGCTGAGCTAATGTAAGCGGCAGGATTGTCTATGCAAAATGTGGTCTCTGCAAGCCAGTGGGAAGCATCTGGTGCAGAATCTCTTCCAGAAATAGAAATCAAGAGAGTTTCCAGCTTTCCCTGAGCACGTTCTGGTGGGGGGGGTGTGTTTTTGCGGGGTCCCAGAGCTGCAGCTCCGGGTCCTGTGCTGGGAGCCGGCCGGGGCGGCGCTGGACGGGGCGCTGCTGCCCCCTGCTGGGAGCGCGGAGGATTCACACACACACACAGCCCGCGCCTGCCTCCTCAGCCCGGAGCCCCCTTGACGCGGCGGAGCCCCCTTGGCTGCAGTTGCCAGAGCGGCCAGCAGGCGGGGAGCGTCGCCGTCTCCTCCTCCTCCCCCCCTCCTCCGCCCCTTGGGCCGGCGTCGGTGTCTGCGGGGGGGGCTCTGAACCTCAGCCGGGCAAGGAGCAGCATTGCGGGCGGTCTAGGGAGGCGGCGGGCCGGCGTGATTCCTAAAAGGAGCGGTGCCGGGCGCCGGGGCTGCTGTGCTGCTGACCCTGACATAGGAAGCGGCCATCGACTGAGTCAGACCCTGGGTCCCTCTAGCTCAGTATTGTCTGCACAGACTGGCAGCGGCTTCTCCAAGGCCACAGGCAGGAGTCTCTCTTGGAGATGCCGCCAGGGAGGGAACGTGGGACCTTCTGCTCTTCCCAGAGCGGCTCCATCCCTGAGGGGAATAACTCGCAGTGCTGCTCACACTTCCAGTCTCGCTTGCTTATGCAACCAGGGCGGACCCTGCTTAGCTAAGGGGACCAGTCAGGCTTGCTGCTACTACAAGACCAGCTCTCCTCCCTGGCCATTAGTTTCTGGTTATTGGCCACAATAAATTGAATGAAAAGTTCCGTTTAAAGAAGAGGAGCAATTGCAGGCATCAGGTTTAGCAGGAAGACAGTCAGCACAACCAAGCTGCCTGACGAGGACCGGAAAACCCCTTTCAGCCAGATGATGAAAACACCGTGAGGGGACTACAGGAGACTCAAGGGGCAGGGAGTTGCGAGCAAGCAGGACCCTGCTTAGCTAAGGGGACAAGTCTGGCTTGCTGCTGCCCCACCTTGACCAGCTTTCCCTCGCCTGGCAGATGCGCCCTTCTTCGACCTGCAAGCCTCGTCCACCCCTTAGGCGGAGGCTCCTGACGGGCACCCCAGAAGCTGCTGAAGGACGACAACTCCCATCACCCCCCCCAGCCACAATACATTCTAGCAAGCTGGGGTGATGATGGGATGGGAGTCGTCGTGCAGCAACAGCATCTGGCCTATGGGATAGTTCAGCGGCCGGGGCGGGGACGCCTTGCCCGGGCTTCGTGGGGCGAGGCTGGGGGCTTCTGGAGCTCCAGTCCAGGCTGCTGCTGCTGCTGCTGCTGCTGCTTGGAGGGCGGGGCGCAGGTGGCTGCAGCCGCTTCTCTGGGGCCTCGCATCACTTGGCCTCCTCCAGAGATCATTCCCAACCAGCCCGGAGCTGGCGCGTTCCTCCTCCGGGGCCGGGCTGTTCTCCGACCCCGAGTCGCAGCGAGGAGGCCTGGGCAGCCGCCGCTCTCCCCCTTGCCCTCTGCCCGCCCCCCACGCCTCTCGAACACGCGCAGCAAAGGTCGGAGGAGAGAAGCTGCGGGCGGGGAGCCGGGCTGGCCGAGGCTGCCCCGCGCCCCCCGTCAGTGGGTCCAGGCTGGGACGCAGCCCACGACTCGGCACGGGCCAGGCCCGAGCCAGCGACGTGGTGCAGACCGGGGCCTCTGAGCCGCCTTCGCCACGGGCCGGGTGGGGTCCGCTCAGCTGTATCCTGCCCGCCGCAGGCCCGGTCAAAGGAGGACTCTGTCTGGGTCGCTCCCCTGCGGGGGAGGAGGAGGAACAGAGGCTTCCTTCCCTCCTGCGCCTCCCCAGGGTGAGGGCAGCCGCAGCAGCAGCAGCAGCAGCAGCCGCGGGGATGCATGTGGCCGCCGCCGCCGCCGCCCCCCCAGCCAGCCTCGCCACGCAGCGCTGCAGCCCCACGGCCTGGCTCCGAGGGCGGCACTCCTTAGCCAGGGGCTCCCTCTGGCGGCGAGGCTCCGCGCTCCGCCGCGAGGCGCACGGCCCCTGGAGCTCCACTTCGCCGGCAGCACCACCTGCAGCCTGCCTGTCCTCTGGCGGGGAGGGTGTGGCGGCTCCATCCCTCGGGCTCCGGCGCCCCCTCCTGAGCAGCTGCTGGGCCCCCCGCCGCTCCTCCAGCAGGAGCCGCGCGCGCCTTGTGGCGGGACCAGGGCTGCTTCCTGTGGGGGGCTGCTGCGGCTGATGCGCGCCGCCCTTCCCGGGCGTGGCGGGCTGGATAGGATACCCCCCTTGTCCCGGCATTAAGGAGCCGGGCGGTCCTTCTGTGCCCCGCCAGCCCCGCCGCAGGCCCTCGGGAGGCGGCTTCTCAAGGCACCGCAGCGGCGAGACGCGATGGGGCGCCTGGGGGAGAGGGCGATCCCGGCGAGGCCCGGGGGGTGGCGGCGCGGATGGCGGGGGCAGTGGGATTGAGAGAGGGGCGCCGCTTGCCCCCCTGCCTTTCCCTGCCCCACAGATCTCCCTGCTGCGGCTCTCCCAGCGCGGCCCACGCTGCCTTTGGGGTCTGCTGCGGCGCCTCCCCGCGCCCGCCCGTCCGTCCCCGTGGCGCGCTCCCTCTCACTCACTCGCCTCCGGCTTCTGGGCGGAGGGAGGCGCCGCGGCGACGCTGCGTCAGCCGGAGCCCGCGATGGGGAGGAGGACGGAGCAGCCGTGAGGCCAGGTGAGCGCGGCGCGGGGGGGCTGCGGCCCGGGACGGGAGGGGCGGGGGCAGGCCCTCTCCCCCTCGCCGCCGGTCCCCCCCCCGCCCTCCTCCTCCTCCTCCCGCTGCTGCTGCTGCTCAGCCCGGGCTGGTCCTCCTGTGGCTCCAGCAGCCCCACCCGGCAACGTCGCCGCGGCAACGGGATGATGATGGGCGAGGAGGCGGCGGCGGCGGCGGCGGCGAGCGTGTGATGGAGACGTAGGATCAGGTGCCCTGCTTGGAGCGGGGCGGCCGGCCAGGCCGGTCCGTGGGGAGGAGGTCTGGGCACGGGAGGGGGCGCCCAGGGGCCTGCCACCGCCGCCGCCGCCAGCCGGGGAAGTTCGGGGGCGGCCTCTGGGGCTGGGCCTGGGTCGGGGCTGAGGGGTGCCGCGGCGGCGGGGGAGGGGGAGGCTCGCGCGACTGTGCCCGGCGGCGGGCCTAGGGCGCTGGGCGGGGAGGGGATCCGGAGCCCCCCCCGCCCTCTAAGGCCGCTCTCTCGCTCACAGCCGCCTCATAAAGGACCCCACCCTGCAGGCCAGGCCCAAGTTCGGCCCAGCATGGAGGGGCAGCCCCCCTAGCCCGAGCCCCCCCCGAGCAGCGGCGGAGACGACGACCACGACCTTCGCCCTGGGGCGGGGGGGGGGCAGATCGGCCAGGATGCTGCGCAGGCCAGCAGGGGCCCCCGCCACCCAGCAGCCCTCTCCCCCATGAGGAGGAAGAAAGGGCCGAGGCTTCCAGGGGGCAGAAGCAGAGGACATGCCCCACCGAGACATCCCCAGCAGCTGCCCGCCCAGATAGCCCCCCATCCACTGAAGGGGCAGTGGCACCCACCCAGCAGGTAGGTTGGGAGGCTGGCTGTGGGGCCCGGACCCTGGGAGTGGAGCCTAGTGGGCAGGGGGAGGGGGTGCTGAGAGGAGGAGAGCTGCCCAGGCGCTGGCTCTGGAGGGGTGAGATGCCCGGGTGGTGCCTCTGCTCCTTGGGGCAAGGGACTGGGCTGCCTGCCTGGGCCTGCCCCCCCCCGAGCTGTGGGTGCAGGAGAAGGCTGGCACACGTTTTCTCTTCCTCCCCCCCCCACACCTTGCCTCAGCCAGCCTCGCCTTCTCCCCCAGCTGCGCTCTTGTCACCACCACAGAGAGCCTCCGCTGCTGGAAGGCAGAGACAGAAGTGCCCAGTCAGCAAAGAGGCTGTCTCCCCAGCCCCCCCGCCCGCCCAGTGTCTCCTCTGGCGGAGAGGGAGCCCAGGACTCCTGCTTCTCTCAGCCCTCTCACTCCAGCCAGCAATGGCGGCCTCCTGTTTGGGGCTGCTCGGGATTTGCGGTGACAAGGGCCTTGGCTTCAGGGAGAGCCAGCTCAGCTCTGGCCTCCTGGGAGGCTGAGACATCCGCAACCTTTGCATTCCCAACCTAGTCCTGAGCACTCCCTAAAGGGTGGGCCCCAGTCAAGGCTCTTCCCCCCCCAAAAAAAGAGGAGAAGAGCACTCTGTGCAGGCTGAGAGGCACTGTCTTTTGTATGACCACTTCACGCATGATTCCAGGCTGAGCCCTGCCCTCGCACCATGGACCCACCACATACACATCCCCTAATGGTGTTTCTCTCTCAGCAGCAGCAGCAGCAGCACCCCCCACCCGGGTGCCCCCCTCCCTGCCACATGCCAGCCACCAGAAGATGAATGCGAGCCCCCAGGAAGCTTTGATCTCCGTGTTTCTGCAGTTCATTGAGGACCGGGGCTATTGGGCCTACTGGGCCCTGAGCCGGACGTGCCGCCCCCAGGAGCAGCTGCACAACGAAATGAACCTGCTGTACCGCAAGAGCAAGGCGGAGTGGAAACAGAGCAAGGACGCGGAGCCCAAGGAGGGGTAAGCGGAGGTCGGGGTCGGGGGCTGGGAGCAGGGCCCCACCCGATACTCTCCCTGGGCGCCAAAGGCAGGGGCGGTGGTTGTGGCAGGGTGCCGTGCTGAGAAGGAACACCCTGGTGTGCAGCCCCGACGCCAGGCAGGAAGGAAAGACCCCCCCCCACATCTCCCCTTCTTGGGGCCCAACAGCTCTGAAGCCCCCTTCCCCTAGCAGCTGGCCATAGGCCAAGCCTGGGCAGGAGCCATCCCAGCCAGCTGGTGTTTAACTGGACCCCAGACCGCAAGGTTGTTCGCACAACCAAAATCCCTGGAAGCTAGGGAGGGCTGGGGGTGGGGGGAGGCAGGAGTATAACTGCCTCCCCCCGCAGCCCGGCCCGGATCTTCTGCAGCTGTGCTGCCATGCACATGATCAACACGGCAAGCGGCACGGCATTCTGGAGGCCAGGGCAACGTTGCCCAGCCCCCAGAATTCCCACAATGCACTGCGTGAGGAGCCTGCTGCATTATGGGATCTCCCCACCCCTGCAAGCCAGCCACTCTAGGCACCTGGCTTTGTGTCTGTTCAGGCTGCAGGCCGCCTGAGCAGACACACGAGCAGGATCCCCGGCAGAAGGGCGTGCCTTCTGGGTAATAGCCAAGAGGCATTTCCTGGGCTTCCTCGTGTAGGGCAGGGCTGCTTGTGTGAACCGCCTCTGTGTGTCTTGGGGGACAGCATGGGCCAGGAGGCCAAGGAACCAGTATTCAACATGTGGGACAAAAGCAGCGGATTTACCCAGAATGCCCCACTCGGTACCGGATAACTAGTCTGTGGCTTTAAATCTTTCCGTTCCCTCCATGGCTAATGCTGCCAGGTTTCTAGAAGACAGCAGAAACTATGACTCTTGGGTTGGGTTCATCTCCGTAGACAAATTTCTCGCAAGAAAATCTTTTGTTTTGAAGCGGATTCCTATGACTATTGATTGGCTGGCATGAGAACCCTTTTGGTGATCTCTTGCTTTACGTGTCTAGTCTTTGAAAGGAATTGCAGCTGGCCTCTTGCAGTATTTATCTGGACCTTGTAACTGACCTCTTGCAAAGTCGTATATCCCTCTTGGCTGCTCCGCGAGATGTCTGACCCCGCAGCTCAGGTCTCCAGTGCTTGCCTTGCTTGTGTCCATTCCCAGCAATCTGACAAGGAGTGGTGCTTTGTGGCAGGAAGGAACCGGCTTCCCACTCTTGAGCATGGCACCCCAAGAGCCCAGAACGGCCCCAAGAGCTCTTGCTCCCCTCGGCTGTTCCTGAGCCTAGCGGGCTGCTCGCTCACCATTCCAGCCTGGGAGGTGGCCGGGGGTAGAGGGGACACCAGAGGGGCAGGGGAAGAAGCAACGGGCCAGGCAGCTGTGGGGGAACAGGGCCCTGGGCGGGAGGGGAGGGGCTGCCTACTCCCTCGGCGGATGTCCCGGCAATGGCTTGACCTTTCCTGGCATGCAGGGCAGTGAAGCCCTCCTCCCCTGGTGGCATCCCCTGCTCTTGAGCCTTTCTCCCTCCCCTCCTTGCTTTCGAGCCCCACCATGGCATAACGTCATATTTCAGATGCCCCATCCGCTTTCTGAAGATTTTCTCCTCTCTGGTCTAATCCGCCTGCCCTGGTGGGAGTTCCCAGCCTGGACTTAAGTGCTCTAAAAATAGCCCCTGCCATTTTCACAGGCTATTAAAAAGGGTGGGAGGGGTCCCAGGTTAATCTCAGATAATCAGGGAGGGGGCTTTCATGATGATGATGATGATGATGATGATGATGGGGTGAATGGCGCTTGCCACAAGACCCCAGCCCAGCGCAGAAAAGCCGCTCTGCAGTCTTGTGAGACAGGCCTCACACCAGGGAGCTCAGGAGGGTCCTGCAAATGGGGTTGGGGTTCTTTCTCTTCTGGGAGTGTGTTGGGTGGGTGGTGGGGTGGGAGAGAAGGACTGGTGTCAGGGCTTCATTCTTGAAAAGGGAGGTGCTGGGATTCATCTGCTTCCGCCCTGGGTACCCTTACCCCAGTTTCCCCATGCATGTGCCATGGAGACTGGCTGAGCTTTGGTCGTGGCAATGGGGCTCTGTATATGCTCAGAGGAATGCTCTTCTTTGGCGTTATTCCTCATGTTTCACAGCTGACCCTAGGCAATGAAAATGGGCTTTTGGCCTAAACCCCAGTGAGTCCTGGCTCAGTCCAAACCCTGGAACTGGAATATCTGCAAAAGGGCTGTTTCTGAAGGCGGATTCACCGGAGCAGTTTTGACGTGGCGGCTAGCCTTCCTTGGCCCCTCCGGGCACCCTTGCTGGCACTCCTGCTCTGACGCCTCATCAAGTCCCGAACACTTCCCCTGGGGACAAGGTGCTTGGCCATCCTGGGTGCCTTTCCTCCACAGAAGCCCACTGAGGTGGGGCACAAGTGATCTCTCTGCACAGAGGGAGAACTGAGGCACACGCCCAGCTCCGATCTCCCAGACGGCAGGCTGTAGTGGCTCTTGGCCTGTGTGTGCCTCGAACCAGCTGTCCTTGGAGGCCGTGCCACTGAGTTAGGGGAGCTCCCTTCCCACCAGAGCCTCTTTGGAGGGTGTTGGGAGGCCTCTGATTTCCGCTGTCTTAACAGAGACAAGCGTGTGTGGGTACCTGTTTCGTTTAGGGTGCAGCCCTAGAGGCACGCTTACTTGGGAGTCAGGCTCATTGTACGCATTGTACGCCAGCGTGGTGTAGTGGTTAGAGGGCTGGACTAGGACCGGAGAGACCCGAGTTCAAATCCCCATTCAGCCATGAAAACTAGCTGGGTGACTCTGGGCCAGTCACGTCTCTCTCAGCCTAACCTACTTCACAGGGTTGTTGTGAGGAGAAACCAAAGTATGTAGTATATCGCTCTGGGCCTACACACACACACACGTAAAAATGTAAATGTAAATTGTGGGAGGAGGGACCCGGCAGGGGTGTGATGGCAGCCAGCTGGTTTCAGGGCTTTTAAATGGGCAAGACGCAAGACGCAACAGGACACACCGGCTTGAGGTGAGGCTGTGTGGCTCCCCCAAGCTTTTCCAGGGTCTGTAATGAAATGACAGCAGATGGGAAACTGTTCCTGAGCCTGGGGTCTTGGGGGGCCCTGAGAAAGCAGCTGGTCCAAGGAAGCTTGCTTTCCAAGGGATGGCTGCATCCAGACACGGGGCTGCTGTGTGCCCCAGGAGGCCAGGAGAGTCTCTGGGCTCCCAAAGGGACCCGACTTGCCTGGGAAGGGCTGGGTCACTGAGCAGATTCGCTCATCCCAGACACGTTTTCTCCAGTGGGCGAACACCCGTTTGTCCTCTTCTGCCACCATTCCTTTTACAGGCTAAGTTTCCCTGCTCACTGGGCCAAGCGGCACCTTTCAAGGTGGTGATTCTCTTTATTGAGCAGGGGGAGAGTAACTGGCCCTCTCCACCCCCAGCACAGCATCCCTCCAGTGACTGTGGCTGGTGTCTATCTCGTGTTTCTTTTTAGATTGTGAGCTCTTTGGGGACAGGGAGCCATCTTATTTTCATGTATTATTTCTCTGTGTAAACCGCCCTGAGCCACTTTTGGAAGGGCAGTATAGAAATCAAATACATACATACATACATAAATGCTTGGGAACCGGGTGGGGGGCGGCACACAGTGCCCCTTCCCCCCCCGCCCGAGCCCGTATCCTGCAGTCTTCCTGCCCCCTTTCCTTCAGCCCTTCTGCACAGGGCTCACCCTCCGGCCCTGGTGGTTCTCCTCTGGCCGCCTTGCCAGCCTCCTCCTTGAACTGGGGTTCCCAGGGTGGGATGGAGGGCCCACATGGCGGCCTGTCCTGGGAGTGCCACTCCCCCACCCCCGCCGGCACGTCCTGCAGCTGCTCTGGCCCCTCCTTGACTCCCGGTCTCCATTTGTCGTCCACACCGCCAAGCCCTGAGGGCTGAGCAGGAGAGGTCTACCAACGGCTACTAGCCCAGCCTCCGAGGGATGCACGGGGAGCATCAGCAGGAGAGAGGGCGCGCCTTCACCTCCTGCCTGTGGGCTTTTTGGAGGCCTCTGATGGGCCACTCTGGGAAACAGGACGCTGGACTAGATGGGCTTCCGGGGGGGGGCTGATCCCGCAGGGCTGTTCTGATGTTCTTAAGGGCTGGGGCCGGGGCCGGCCCCTGCCTCCACCTCAGACGTGTGCCCTTGGCCTGGGCTGGCCTGGGCTCTTTGGTTGGTTGAGAGAGTTCTTTGGTTGGTTGAGAGAGTTTTGTGTGGCCACTGTCACCTCAAGACGTGTGCTTGTGCTGCGCTCCACGTGGCCGGCAAAGAGACCTGTGGTGCCTTGCGGTGGCCTCTCCCGCTCTCCCTTGTCTGGAAGCAGCCAGGCCTGTGTCCCGGCTCTGTTTCCCCCTCCCTGGGTTGCAGTAAGGGAAGGGTTAAGACACCAGCAGGCTGAGGTTGCCTGGCTCCTGCAGGTCACCCAGACGCAGTTTCCATGGAAACCGCTGGGCCATCCGCCAGCATCCTGCTGCATCCTCCTGCCGTTTGGTACCCAGGACCCGGCACACCACCAGTGAGTGAAGGCTTGTGGGGAGGAGGGAGGGAAGATCCTGAAGGGTGCCAAGAGGGCGGGTGAGGGAGGTTGCCAGAGAAGTCAGAAGGGAGGCCGTGGCAGGGGCGGTGGTGCCTCTTGGGAGGGAAAGGTGTGTGGGGGGGGGGAGGGAGGGTGTACCAGTGGGCAGAGGAGAAACATCTGGGAGGATGGATGAGAGGCGGAGGGAGGGGAGGCCCCCTCAGACAGGTAGCATCCTAGGGGCTGGAAGCATTCTGTTCATTGGGTCTGCTGCTTTTGGAAATGTAGCATGTCCTAAAGTAGCACAGAGGGACTTGCCTGAAGAACAGTTCTGTGCAGCTCAAAGGCCTGCTACCCTGCCATCCCAGCAGAACTGGCCCAGTAGAAGGCATCTTCCTGTGGCCCGTGCAGGCAGCCTCATAGCCACGACTGTCAGTCACTAAAGCAAATGCAGGGGCAGTTCTGCAGGGGGTGGGGTGGGGGCTGTCAGAGCAATGGCAGCAATGGAGGGGAGGGGTGGGTGAAGGCAGGCCAGCTGGGCCGCACAGAGGTGTGGAGCAGGGGAGGCCCCCAGGCAGCGGGTGGGCTGCTTGCAGGAGCAGGACGGATTCTGGCGCGCTCCGGCCAGCTTGCCTTCAGCTCCTGGCCGGCCTGGCTGTGCACACGGCTGCAGGCGCTGCTCCGTCTCGCCCAGATCTGGTGTGAGGAGGGCTGGAGGGGGGCTCTGGCGGTGCCCGGCTGGCTGGGCCGCGGCCAACCTCTCTGTCTCGGGAACCAGGCGGCGGAGGCTTGGGAGGCTTTGTTTATTCGCCCAGCATCTGCTGCTGGCTCGTGCCGGGCTCACTGCTGCTGCTGCTGCTGCTGTGCCAAGAGAGGATGGGCCTGTGGGTTGCACTTGTGGGGCCCAGCAGGGACACTGTGGCGGGGGGGGGGGAGATCCTTGTCGGAGCGGGCCACTCCCAGCCCTGGTGCTCTGCCTGCTGCAGGCTGACCCACTGCAGTGCCTTTCTCGGCTGGCTGCTGCTGGCAAGTAGAATGGGTGGGGCGGGGGGGGGAGGAAGGGGAGAGATATTCAGGAGATGGGGGTGCTGGGAGCTAGGCCCAGGGGAGGCCGCGGCGGGGGGGGGGGGGGAGAGCAGAGGTGGCCTCTGTCTGTGCAGCGGGTGCTGGCCTCTGGCCTCCTCCGAGGCTCCGCTTCTTCTTCGGCATCGACCTTGCTGGGCACCAGCCGTGCCCTGGCAGGGGCCTCTGCTGCCACCCACCCTGCCGAGTGCCTGGAGGGCCCCGTCCGCAGAGACCATGGCGCGGGAGGCAGAGGCGGCCCTGGGCTGCTGCTGCACAGCCAGCGGTCCAGTTCTCCACCTGGTGCCGATGGGGGGCACCGTGGGGCCTGGGGGCCTCTGGAGGAGCAAAGCATCCCCATGGAGCGGGGGGAGGGGGCGTCTCTTCTATGGGGTAGGCAGGATCCTCTTGTCACGAGGAGCAGAGGCATCTCCTCGGGCGTTGGGAGAAGTCCCCGGGCGGTTTCCCTCTGGATGAGAGGGGGAAGGCGGGTACAAGTCCGCCAGCAGCAAGGGCAGCCCTGCAGGCCCAGAGCGGGCCCCCCTCCTGCTAGCCCACACCCGGGCCCCGGGCAGAGGCCCTGAGGCCTCCCTCTGCCACCCCAGGCAGTGGCGGCAGCAGCAGCAGCTGGCTCTTCCGGTGAAAACGGCAGCAGCGGCAGCTCCTCGCACACAGCCCCCTGACCCCTCGCCTCTTGGGGTGCCGCCCTCTGCAAGCCGCGACGGGCATCTGGTGCCACCCCAGAGAGGCGCTCTGCCTGCCAGGTGACCCTTCTCACTCCCCCCCCCCCCGATAGGCCCTCGGCTGGGCCGGCATGACGCAGCTCCAGAGGGACTGGGAAGTGCTGGCTCTGCCGACGGGGGGGCTGGCTGAGGGGGGGGCCGGCAGTGCCCATTTTAAGCCCCCCCCTCCTCCAAGCGATCAGGGCTGCTTTTTCTTCCTCTCCCATTTTTTCCTCCCCCCACAAAGCAGACCCTTTTGCTCCCCTCCTGTCCTGCTGCAGAATTGTCCCATAACTCGGAGGCCTTGCTGTGGGAATTCCTTATTCTGCTGCACGTTTTCCTGTGGCGGGTTCTGCCTCCCCAAGCCCGCCGTTCGTGCTGGGAGTTCCCAAGGCTCGCTCCCCCAGACCTGAAGTCTGCTCACCCAGTTCTAGGCCATCTAACCTCTGTAGATAAGCACACCCCTCCTGTCACAAAGCTTCCGCTCCGGTACCCCAGAGAGCGAGAGAGCGAGAGAGAGAGTGCGCTAGTCTACATACACACCCATTTAAATGTTGCTGTTATGAGATGGGCTGCCCCGGTTGCTGGCTGACATTCAGAGTAAGTTACTCCTCCGCAGTCTTGTTGAAAGGACTGCGACCAGGGCTGTCCTGTTGCTCTCAGTGGTCAGCTGGAAGCCCGGGGTTTGCAAAGCGGCTACCACAGCGCCAGCCAATCAGGAGTAGAGGGGGTCTTGACCTCCCTCCCTCCCCTTTGGCAGCTGACCCCTTGCTGAGGACACACCATGGGGAACATCGGGGTGGCTGCAGTGGGGGGCCCCTGGGAACGCTTCAAGTACCCCTCTGGGAGGACTATTCTCCCCTGCTGGGGACCCCTGGGGTCGAAGAATAGCCAGCCACCTGCTGGAGGAAAGGAGCCCTGGGATAGCCAGAGGCATCTGGAGCAGGGGTGTCCATAGGAAGCTGCTATATACTGAGTCAGACCCTAGGTCCATCTTGCTCAGTCTTGTCTTCCCAGACTGGCAGCAGCTTCTCCAAGGTTGCAGGCGGGAGTCTCTCTCAGCCCTATGCTGGACCTGCTGCCAGGGAGAGAACTTGGAGCCTTCTGCTCTTCCCAGAGCAGCTCCATCCCCTGAGGGGAATATCTTCCAGTGCTGCTCACACATCAAGTCTCCCATTGATATGCAACCAGGGCAGACCCTGCTTAGCTAAGGGGACAAGTCCTGCTTGCTGCCACAAGACTAGCTCTCCTCTCCCAGACCAACTGTGGCCTGCAGCTGCTGCTGACCCACAATTGGTCTTGTGGGAGCCAGCATGACTTCTCCCCTGAGCTAAGCAGGGTCCGCCCTGGTTGCATCTGAATGGGGGACCCCCATGTGTGAGCACTGCAAGAGATTCCCCTCAGGGGATGGAGCCGCTCTGGGAAGAGCAGAAGGTTCCAAGTCCCCTCTCTGGCGGCATCTCCAAGATCGGGCTGGGAGACAGACTCCGGCCTGCCACCTTGGAGAAGCCGCTGCTGCCAGTCTGTGCAGACAATCCTGAGCTAGCTGGACCAAGGGCCTGACTCAGTCTGTGGCCGCTTCCTATGCGTGCCGCGCTCCCTCCAGCAGCACTCACAGGCGGGCCTCTGCTTCTGCCCTCTCCCTCCCTTTGTGCCTCCGCAGTTCGGCCAAGGAGCCTGGCGTGGGGAAGGTGCGGGACGTGGCCTCCTTCCGCCGCCACTTCAGGATGGGCTTCATGACCATGCCGGCCTCGCAGGAGCATGCCCCCCACCCCTGCGCCAGCAGCATGGCTCCCCGCTCCCTCTCCTGCCACTCTGTGGGCAGCGTGGACAGCAGTTCCCGGGACGGGGCAGCCGGATCCCGCAAGCCCCCGGCCAAGCCCACCCGCCACCCCAGCACCAAGCTGACCGCCGAGGCCCGGACCGCCCTGGAGCCCGCCGGGAGCAAGAAAGGAAGTAAGTGGGGAGGGGCCTCCCCAGCAGTCCCGGCGGCAGGCAGGGCGAGGGCCGGGCCGGGCCGGGGGGGGGGCAGGGCTGCCGCTCAGGGGAACCGCAGGCCCAGGCCGGGCGGGGGGGCCAGGGCGGAAGCAGCCTCCTGAGCCGCAGAGCAAGGCAGAGGGGCAAGAGAGCAGCCGGGGGGGGGGAGGCTGAGGGAGCACGGTTCCTCGGGGGTGGGGGGGCGGGGTGCTGTACCCGAATTCAGGTGCGCCCGTTGGGACATCTGCCTCCCAGGCCCAGAGGAGTCTGCTGGGCCAGGGGCCGTCCAGTTCCCCCAGGCTGCTGGCCTCAGGCCCCGGGTGGCTCCTGCCAGTTGGGGCCCCCCGAGGTCCTCCTCTCCCCCGTTCCTGGGCCTGGCCGTGCAGAGGGGGTCTCTCTCCTGGGGGTCTCCAGGCCCCCTCACTCCCGCCATGTCCCTCTTCTCCTCAGCATCCCAAAAGTCGAGTGCAGAGAGCCGGGAGTCCGGGCGGAAGGTGCCCCCCCAGAAGCCAAAGCGCAGCCCCAACACCCACCTCTCAGTCTCCTTTGACGAGACCTACTCGGGACGACTGCCGGGCCCCGCTCCGGCGGGGGCGATGCAGCGCTACAGCCGCGCCTTCTCCCACGGCCAGGCGAAAGGCTCCGATGCTGAGGAGGACGAGCCGGTCTACATTGAGATGGTGGGGGACATCTTCCGGGGGCCCGGGCCCCCCTCCCAAGGGCCCACCCTGGCCGACGAGGACTCTGACGAGAGCGAAGCCATTTACGAGGAGATGAAGTACCCTCTCCCCGAAGAGAGTGGGGAGCCCCGCCCCAATGGGGCCCCTGCCTCTCCACGCCACCGTCCAGCCAAGCGGGAGGCTGCCAAGGCGGCGGCGGCGGCGGCCAGCACCAAGACCTCTCCCTGCGAGATCCCTCCGCCCTTCCCCAACCTCTTGCAGCACCGGGCCCCCCTGCTGGCTTTCCCCCAGGGCAAGAAGGGATACAAGGCGGGGCCCAGCCAGGACGGCTCCAAACTGCCTGTGCCGTGCCATGCCAAGGAGGCCCCCTCTGCCCCGATGACGCCCCAGGTCCCCAGCCATCACCATCCGCGGGGTGGGGAGAGCGCCGCCTTGGGGCCTTCTGGCCGGGCCCGTAGCCACTCCACCCCACTGCCTCCGCAGCCTGCGGGCCAGAACAAAGCCGACAAGGAGCTCCCCAATTCCCACAGCATGATCTGCCCCCCGGCCAAGCAGGCCCCTGGGCCAGCGCCCCCCCCAGCCCCTGCCCCCTCCATGCTGCCGGTGAAGGAGAAGCCGGCCGTGTCCTATACCATGGTGTACTCAGCAGTCAAGGTCACCACACACACGGCTCCGGCCGAGCAGAAGACGGAGAAGGAGATCTCGGTCCTGCATGGCATGCTGTGTGCCCGCCCGGCCACTGTGCCCTCCTGCAAACAGGTGCAGCGGGCATGTACGTTGCCGGAGCCCCCGCCTCTGGGCATGGTCTGGACTTACCCGGCCCCCTGTGCCGGCCTGAAACGCCCCCCGGCGTACGAGAGTATCAAGAACGTGGGCGCAAAGGCTTCCGCAGCGGTCAAGATCCAGCTTCAGGACCGGGCATTCACCAGCATTGCCTGCTCCCACGTCCTGTCCAGTGACGAATGCGGCCGGCCGGCAGGAGAGGAGGAGCCGTTTGGATGGGTCCTGCAGAGAAGGATGGGCTATGCCAACCGGAAAGGGAGGGAGCCCGAGAGTGAGTGGGGCCACGGTGGGTGGCTGGGGCGGGAGGCAGTAGGCGGGGAGGGGGGGAAGTGGCCGTCTGCACGGCGGCTGCTGGGCTGCAGGGCTTTGCCTCCCCCCTCATTACACAGCTGGCTACCGCAGCTGGGTAGGACAGAGCCCACCTCTCCGGCGGGAGCCTGGGGCTCGATTGCTCCCCCACCCCCGCCTTGCTTTCCCCTCACACCCCATCGCTCCCGGACATGGCTAGGATGCTTTCCCTACCCAGTTCCTGATGGTGTGTGAACTGGTCTTGTGGCTCAAGCTCCACGTGGGTCCTCCTGGGCGCTTTCCAGATTAGACCCTGCAACGGGGTCACGTTGGATCTTGGAAGGGTGCTTCCACACTTCCTGCATCGTGACACCGCAGTCCCTACAGGGACAGCAGGGGGCCGTTCACATTTCCAGTGCCTTGTTTCGAATTTAATCACTGCACTATAGTTCTATGATGTAGTGTATCCGGTGTAAAAGGGTTGCTGTTGGGGGGGGGTTGTTGGTTTCCACGAGACGGCTCCCCCTGCTGTTTACGTTCCGAATGTGACTTGCCTGAATGGAAGCATTTTGCTGCTGTTGAGCAGCTAGTCTGGAAAGCGCCCTGGTAACAGAACTGGTTTTAGATGAGGTTAGGTGCCGCTCCCTGGCAGGGCTCTTAACACAGCCTTGTAGCAGGCTTCCTCCAAGGACAAGGGGAAAGGAGGAGAAGGGAGGGGTCTTGAGTGGTACCTAAGGGAGCAATGCAAAGGCCATTAATGGCGCCTGCATACACCACTGGGGCCCATCCCCAGGGCTGGAATAGTCTGGTTCAGACTGGGGGGGTTGGGGAAATGCTCTCTAAGGCTGCTGCTGACCCTCAAGGGGAATGAAGCCTCTTTCTTCCCAAGGGTGGGAACCATGGGTGTGAAGTGGTTGGGGGACTCGGTGGAGGGAAGAAGCAACCAGGGAAGCCATGGCCTACCCCACCCCCACCCCCCGCTTGGCGAGGGCTCGGTCCCCCTCCCTGCCTGAGTCCAGCGACCAGCACTGGAGAAAGGGGGCCTCCTCTCCAGGGTGCTGCCTCTACTGGGCAGGCAGGCAGGCAGGCTGGCTCCGTAGACGTTGCTGAGCAAACAAAGCTTTGGCTCTGAAGGAGGCGGTCCGGTGGCCTGCTTGGGGATGCCACCCCCTGACCCTGGAAGCGTTGGGGTCACAGTGGTCACTCTCCCCAACCGCCGCTCTCCACTGTCCCTGGCGGAGCTCGGAGCCCGGGCAAGCCTCCTTTCAAACTCCTCCTGGGGAATCGGGGCGGGGGCTTTCCTCTCCAGGGCTGGCTGAGCCTGGGGCCTTCCCCGTCCCTTGAGCTTTGGTGCCAGAGGGCTTATCCCCGCCACCCACCCCCTGAGCTTTTCTCTTCCCCCTCTTGCAGAGGCTACCGACTGCCCCCAGGCCTGGGAAGGTGGCGAGAATGTTCCGCCCAAAATGGAGAAAGAAGAGAAAGCGGGGCCGGGCCTGATGCAGTCCAGCATCCCCGTCCGCACCTCTGGGCCGGAGGGTCTCGCTGCCAAGATGCCAGGGGGACGGACGAACCTGCCCATTCCCTGCCAGACCTTTCCTGCCTGCCACCGAAACGGAGGTGAGCCTGGGGGTGGGGGCGGACTCCCTCGGGAAGAGGGGCAGGCAGGCTTTCCACAGGGGCCATGGCCGCCTCTTTTGCCCAAGCAAGAGTCTGGCTCGGGGGCAAGGGGTTCCTGTCTCTTCTCCGGGCAGCGGCTGGGTTTCGGCTGCAGAACTTGTCCCTGATGCAGCAGCCACGAAGCCGCTGGCGACCTTCACACGAGGACAAAGTGCTTCCAGCGAGATGGGGGTGCAGAGAGGCAGGCGGCGGTTTGCTCACTTGTTCATTGGGCCCGATTCTCTTTGCCAGGAGGTTGTTCCCAGGGCTCCCCCCCCCATCCTGCCTTATTGCTGTGGGGAGCGGGAGAAGGGGGTGGTGTGGGCTGGCTTTGGACAGCGTATGCCGCCCCCCCCCCCCCCGTGCTCTTGCCCCCCGTGACTAGCCAGTGACCCTGGGGGCAGACAGGCTGCTTCTCGGGCAGTAGGCAGAGGGGTCAAGAGGTGACGCTTGGCTGCTTCCTCCACTTCCAGACTTCACTGGTGGCTACCTTCTGGGCCGCTCGGCATCCACCTCTGGGGTTCGACATGCTGTGATCCACACGCAGAGGCCGTGTAACCATCCCCGGGACCCAGCCAGCCTGGTAGGGTGGACGGAGGGGCTGCGGGGCCTGTCATGGCTGGGTGGGGGGGAGGGAGCAGGGCCCCCCGGGCGAGGCCAAGCCATGCCGGGAGAGGAAGCCAGCCGGAGGCCTGAGAGGAGGCTCCCGGGGCGCAGGAGCGAGCCGCGGCGGTGGGGGCAGGCGGAACCTGGGCTCTTGGGTGGCCCTTTGCCTCCGGTGCAAGCGGTGCCCAGGGGCGCAGCTAGGGGAGAGGGGGCCCAGCTTCGCCCCTCTCTCCGGTGACCCCTCGGAGTGAGGGAGGTAATGAAGAAAATAGGGAGGGGTGGAGCCAGCGGGGGCCCCTGGAGCCGGGCCCCCTGGATTCTTTGAAGCCCTTCGCTGAATTGTGGCTACACCCCTGGCTGTGCCCCTCCTCCCTAGCCCCAGCTCCATGGGGAGGATCGGCTTGGTCTGAGCCAGAAGAAACACCTTCATCAGTGCCTCCCCTTTTCTAGCTTTAAGAAATGGGGACTCTGGGGGCAAAAGCCACACCCTTGCAGAATCTCCCTTGACTGGCCCGGCGGGGCGAGACGCGTCTGTCAGGACAGGCTTGTGCGGAAGCAGGGGACTCGTCCCTGGAAAGCGGGTGGAGCGGTCTGTCTGTCGGAGAAGCAGACGTCCCCCTCCCGGGCTTGGGTGGCCGCCCTCTCCTGCCCGCCCCCGCCCCGGCCTTCACATGCTTCCTGCCCACCAGGCCACGGTCAGTCGTGCGAGCTGTGCCCCTCCTTCCACGTCCCGTATCGGACTGGAGGGGCACGAAGCCTTTGAGGCCGCCGTTGTGCAGATAGGGGAGCCGGGGGTGGGGGGGAGCCTCCCCGGCCGCCCCCCCCAACAGTTTCCCTCCCTTGCAGGCTCTGCAGCCGGCCCAGCTGCCCGTGCCCGGAGTCCCCCCGAGCTCGCGCGAGCGGGATGGGAAGCTGCTGGAGGTGATTGAGCGCAAGCGGTGCGTCTGCAAGGAGATCAAGGCGCGGCACCGCCCGGAGCGCAGCCTGTGCAAGCAGGAGAGTATGCCGATCTTGCCCAGCTGGCGGAGGAACACGGAGAGCCGCAAGTCCGGGACGCCGCCCTGCCGCCGCCAGCAGACCGTGCTCTGGGACACGGCCATATGACAGTGGTGGGGCTGAGCCCCAAGGAACCGGTGCCTTGTGCTGGCCAAGCCGACCACGCAGCGTCGGAGGGCTAACTGCTGGCAGCGTGGCGCCCTGCCCGTCAGCCCTGCTGGCCTGGGACAAACCAGGGACCCCTGGGCTGCTGCCCCCCACTGGGCTGCAGCAGGAAAGAGACTTCTGCCGAAGGGGGGGGGTTCTCTTGGACAGTATTCCGGACACAAGGCGGCGGCGGCAGCAGCACTGGCCAGGCCAGGCGGCGAACCCCTGGGTAACCCAGCTGCTGCTGCCCTCCGAGGAACCCCTGCCTCAGGGGCTACACACCCACCCACCCCGTCAGAGGCGGCGGCAGCAGCTGCTGCGTATCAGAGTCAAGCAAACATGGCCTCTTGGAAGCCACGGCTGATCCCACCCCACAGCCAGCTGCGTCTCTATGCCAACTGACTGACACGTAAGCTGCCATGGCTCTCCTTTCTCGGAGGTGGGCGTGGGGCAGGCGTGGTGGCTGCGGAGGGTGGGGCTGCTGTGTGGGTTAGGCTCCGCAAGGCCGCCGCCTCCTTTGCCAAAAGACGGGGTTAGAAGTGCCAGGAGCACTTTCGATCCCTCACACGGCTTTCCTCCCATCTCTGGGAAAACGCCACTGGGGGGGGGGGGGCGCTCTGCAATTTCACGTGGGGCCCTGACACTTCTCCCACTTCCTGAACAGTGTGGGAGAAAAGGGGAGGGGGGGCTGTGCTCCCAAACCTGTGGTGCTGAGATTTTGGTCAGCCCGAACCCACGGAGAGAGAGAGGGTGCCAGGATTCTGGGGGGAACCCCTTCTGCACCCCAGTGCTTTGCTAGAGGGGCAAAGGAAGCAGAGAGAGAGAGAGAGATGAAGTTGGCTGCCACTAGAGCCACCATGAACGGCAAAGCAGGACTTCCCATCTGCAAACTCCGGCCACGCTTGTCAGTTCCCTCTCGGCTGAATCAAGCCACTTGCAGCTCTCTTCTCATCGGTCAAATTTGAGGAGCATGAATAACATTTAGCTGGGAAACCTTCCCTGCCACAATAAAAACCTCCGATCTACTCTGAGACCATTTCCCTACATATCACCAATTTATTTCGCAGCACTTCATGCTTACAAATGTGATCTGCCCTAATGCCCGTTTCTTTTCTCTTCCTGCCCCAATTTCTCACTCCCAGGTTCATTTTGATGAGCTTGAGAGGGAATAATTTTGAGCTTCAGAGTGTTGGGCTAATTCTATAGACTCCGGAAGCTGAAATGGATCTTGCTAGTCTTTCATCTCCTATTGACTCCACTTAGCTTAAAGAATTCCTTAAAGCTATTTAGTTTTTCCCATCAAGAAAAGCAAAACAAACCCTTTACATTTTTGCAGAAGGTTTCAGTGGCAATGGTATACTCTGGGGACCTGGCTTGATTTAAATGACTCCTAGAATAATGCTGCAGTTGGTGGATGTTTTGTTGTGGAGAAGAAAGTGTCCTCTCTAGGCACTGGGGAGGATGAAAAGTCTGCCTTCTCTGTTCTAGTGGGCTCCTGGCCATGGCTCTGGCCCTCTCTGGGCACTGGAGGACTCAAGAACTCTGTGGGTTTTACTCATAGTAGGTTAAACACAGGGTAAAGAACACGATGTAAACTAGTGCCAGACATGATCCTAGGTTAACTGTGAAATGCATTTCAACACCTCATACCAGGGGAAGAGAGACACATTTTCGACATTGCCCGGATGTCCCTTCACAGAGCTAGTCAGCAGCATCAAATATAGGGGGAGCCCCACGGGGAAGATGTCCAACCTCAACCCCACCCTCACTTGGTAACCCCTTTACACTTATACTGGTGTAGATCATTAGTCAGCGTCCAATTGCCAAATCAACATCGCACTCTTCATTCCTTCAGCCACCTCTCCCCACCACAGCCTGCCCCATTTCTGTCTCTTCATAGCATTCCTCTCCACAAAGTCAGACAGTCTTCATGCTCCTCTGATTCTGTTCATACTTACATGGGAGTAAGCAGCACTGAACTCAGTGAGACGTCCTTTTGAGCAAACACATAAGATTGCACCCCACGCGTTCTCTGTATAGGCGTCCACACACACAGATCCGCCTGCCTTCACAACGGGGTGCTTCACACGGCCATGAAGAGGGTAGAAGACCCCTCTGAGCCTCATTCGGGAGCCGAATGTGCTTCCACTGTTGGGTCATGTCTGAGTTAAAAACAAGGCTAGAGGCGTCCACAGTGATGCTGTGCGAAGCCACCGCTGTCTCAGAGGGCTCCCTCCTACCCAGCAGCTGTGCCCAGCTCTTTCACGACGTTGCAGGAAAAGCCCAACTGCCCTTTACCACACGATCGATCGCTGCTGGCGCCTCCGGCCTTGTCTTAAACTCACCGGCGAGCAGGAAGCGGGAGCATGCGCAGCTCCCAAAGGAAGGTCGAAGGTTTCTCCTACCCTATTCATGGCCGTGAGGACAGCCATAATGTCTCCCATCATAACTCCCTCTCAGGTTACGACTTCCCAGCTTTCAGTTACTGCTACTTTGACAGCAGATCTCAATTAGGGAAGAGTCTGTAGAGATCCCTAAGATGGCAAGCCCTTCCACCCGCACAAGCATTTTGGTCAGTGTGTTGAAAATCTCGCCCTTAGCCAATCTAAAAGGGTCTGAGGATGTTAGGACTTGTCTGTGCCCATCCCAACCCCATCCAAGCCATCCCCTCTCCACTTCTGCTTCCAAACCAAGTGTGGATCCATTAGCTACGATTTCCTGTTAGCGTCCACAAGACACGGCTGGACCGGTTGGGGCGTTGGCATGAATTAGATTTACAAACTAGGGTTACAAAAAAAGAATTCTATGGCACCACCATGGGGCTGAAAGAAAACCCAGTTGGGACTCCTGGGTTTTGAGCTCTAATCCCTGATTTAAATATCTCACAAGGTTGTCTAGCGTAGCAAGATGAGGAAACTGCTTTGCAACAATATTTATGCTGGGGATTCGTGGGAGGGTCTTTATATATTTAAAATGGCAGAAAGAAAATAAACTGTCATGCTGGGTTGCTTTTCTGTGGACTAGTTTCTTGAGCTCAGTTCTGGGCTTTGCTCTTTAAAAAAAAAAAAACCACATATCTATAAAGAGAAGTGGAACCCTGGGAATCCTCTGTTATGGATTCAAAGTTTTGCCATGAGCATTTGCCAGTCTGTGCACAGCCTTTCCAGTTTGCGTCACTTGAGGCTTCTGCTACCTTGTGTTTCCCTCAAGATCTCAGCAACACAGGATATCCGAGAAAGCCCAGACATCAGTGTAAAACTTCATTGATTTGAATGGATTCATGCATGATGCTTCTACACAGGTCTCCAGAGCATCCAATTAAGCCAGTACAAAACTCCCACTGACTGGGTTTTCAGTGATTCCCCAAACATCAGTGCCAATGTGATTATTTATATGGATTTGAGTTTTCAGCCACCTCAAAGGAGCTGAAGCAAAACTGCCATTGGCTAGTAAATATATCAAGATGCTTCTTCCTCCATGAATATGTCCAATAATCATTTTCTAAGGATTCTAAACCATCACGTTTAGTGGTATTCCACAACTTAATTACATGTTATTAACATGCCTTATCTCCTGTTGTAATTAAGGCTGCATGATTGTTAAGAAGTTTGAAAACGATTTTTATCTGAATACGAACATAAGAACAGCCCTGCTGGATCAGGCCCAAGAAGGCCCATTTAGTCCAGCATCCTATTTCCCACAGTGGCCCACCAGATGCCTCTGGGGAACCCACAGGCAAGAGGTATGTGCATGCCCTCTCTCTTCCTGGTGTGGCTCCCCTGCAACTGGTATTCGGAGGCATCCTGCCTCTGAGGCTGGAGGTAGCCCACAGCCACCAGACTAGCAGCCATGGATAGGCCTGTCCTCCATGAATGTGTCTAAACCCCTTTTAAAGCCATCTATGCTGGCTGCCATCGCCACATCCCATGGCAGAGAATTCCATAGGTTAATTATGTGTTGTGTGAAAAGGTACTCTCTTTTGCCGGTCCTAAATTTCTTGGCAGTCAGTTTCATGGGCTGACCCCTGATTCTCGTGTTATGAGAGAGGGAGAAAAATTTCTCTCTCCACGTCATGCATAATTGTATAGACCTCTCTCATGCCTCCCCTCAGTTGTCCTTTTTTCTAAATGAAAAGGCCCAGGTGTTGTAGTCTTGCCTTGTAAGCTCCAGGCCCCTGATCATCTTGGTTGCTCTCTTTTGCACCTTCTCCAGTTCTATAATGTCATTTCTGAGGTATAGTGACCAAAACTGTACACAGTACTCCAAATGTGGCCAGACCTCAAACTTATATAAGGGCATGATAATATCAGTATTTTTATTTTCAGTCCTCTTCCTAATGAGCCCTAGCATGGAATTTGCCTTTTTCACTGCTGAGTCAATACTTTCAACAAGCCGTCCACCACGACCCCAAGATCTTTCTCTTGGGTGCTTTCCAGCCTAGCTGCTCAAAAGCAGCAAAATGCCTCAGTTCAGGCAAGTCGCATTGAAAATGTAAACAGCAGGGGGAGCCGTCTCGCGGAAACTAACAACCTGAAAAAACAGCAACTTCCTTACGCCGGATATACAACGTACTAGCTCTCTATCGCAGCAATTACATCCGAGACAAGGCATTGGCAATGTGAACAGCACCCGGCTGTCTGCGTAGGGACTGCGGTTTCAGGACACAGGAAGTGTGGAAGCACCCTTCCGAGATCTGACACGACCCCGTTGCAGGGTCTAATCTGGAAAGCGCCCTGGTCAGTCATTGACTGCTCAGACCCAATCAGTGTCTATGTTAAATAGGGGTTGGGTGGTTTTTTTTGCCCCAATATGTATCACATTACACTTGCTAACATTGAACCACATCTGCCATTTTATTTATTTATTACGTTTCTATCCCACTCTTCCTTCAAGGAGCCCAGAGCGTTATACATGGTTATGTTTATCCTCACAACAACCCTGTGAGGTAGGTTAGGCTGAGAGATGCCTGACTGGCCTAGAGTCACGCAGTGAGTTTCATGGCTGAGTGGGAATCTGAACTCAAGTCTCTTTGGTCCTAGTCCAACACTCTAACCATTACACCACACTGGCTTTTTGTGGCCCACTCCCCCAGTTTGGAGAGATCCTTTTGAAGCTCCTCAGAATCTGTTGTGGATTTCAATACCCTAAACACTGGAGTGTTGTCTGCAAATTTGACCACTTCGCTGCTTAACCCAACTTCATTTATGAACAAGCACCGGTCCCAGTCCAGATCTCTGGGGGACCCCACTTCTTTCTTCCCTCCATTGTGGAAACTGTCCCTTGATTCCCACCCTCTGTTTCCTGTCCTTCAACCAGTTCCCAATCCACACATGAACCTGTTCTCTTTGCACATCCATCTTCAAGCTGGCATCTTCACTTTATAATGGAAACCTGGTGGAGCGGTGAGAACCAGTGGGACACTTTTATTCCTGGATTTAAACTGGACAGAAAGGACAGAGAGGGCAGGATTGGGGGAGGAGTTGCACTGCATGTTAAAGAAGGGATAGAATCCAACAAGCTAGAAAACCTAGGCGGGCTGGAGTCCTCCACAGAAACACTCTGGGTGACACTATGAAGCCTGAAAGGAAATGTATGAATAGGGACCTGCTACTGCCCTCCGGAGCACAATGGTGAGGGTGGCCTGGAGTTGGAGGAGGGAGAAGAGTCAGCTATAGTCATGGGTGACTTCAACTACCCACACCTAGACTGGGTAAATTCACATTCAGGTCAGGTCAGCGAGGCCCAATTTCTAGACATGCTAAATGACTGTGCCTCCTTAGAAGAGTTGTTTATGGAACCGACCAGAGAGGAGGCGACCTTGGGTGCGGCTCAGGACCTGGTACAAGAGGTCAGTGTTGTGGAACCATTAGGAAACTGTGACCAGAGTGCGATCAAATTCAGCAGACATGCAAGGAGAGCATTGCCAAGGAAGTCTAAGACAGAGAGGCTATTCACATGTGTGTGCAAAACTGCGCCAAGGGAAACCAGCCCAGTTTTGCACGTGTGTATGAACCTCCGGGATCGGGCCAATCCCGGTGGCACCACAGTGGCAAACCCGCCTAACTAGCCGCCCCATAAAACGAGGTTAAGGGAGTGCTTGCTCCCTTAACCCCATTTGTCTGATCGTCTGCCGCTGCGGCTGCTTGGCAGACTGCGAGGAGGCCGGGGAGGGGGGGGAGCGGGGGTCTCCACGTGCAAGTGCGCAGTGCATCCTGGTATTTCCAGGGGCCAGGATGACACCTCCAGGCCCCTGACCCCGTTGCCTGGGCACACGGGCAGCACATCCAGCAATGCCACATCAGTCATCTGTGGGGACGGTCGGTTGAACTCGCCTTCCCTGCAGCCCGCGCTGGAGCCCTTCCCGCTGCTCGTGAGAAGAGGCTCAGAGACACCTTGGACTTCAGAAGAAGAAGCTTCTCTAAAATGAGAAATTTGGTGAAAATAACATCGTAAGAGAAAACCAGGAGGGTCAATTTACTCCATTAACGCCTGGACCTTATTTAAATCCACAGTAATAGAAGCCCAGTTAGAAAGTATGCCAAACAGAAGGAAAGGTATCTCCTAGTCCAAAAGGATGCCGGCCTGGCTAACAAGTAAAGCAAGCTATAAAAAGGAAGAAGACTTCCTTCAGAAAATGGAAACCCTACCCAAACAAAAAGAACAGAAAAGAACACAAACTTTGGCAAAAGAAATGCAAGGAAACCATAAAGGGTGCAAAAAGAGAGTTTGAGGAACATTTAGCTAAAAGCATCAAGGAAAATAATAAAAAACTTTTTACAATAAATTAGAAGCAGGAAACTTGCCAGAAGGAACATGGGAGGAGAGCTGATCTTGTAGCAGCAAGCATGAATGGCCCCCTCTGCTAAGCAGGGTCTGCCCTGGTTTGCATTTGAATGGGAGACCACTTGTAAGCATTGTAAAATTATTCCCCTCAGAGGATGGAGCCACTCTGGGAAGAGGACCTGGCTGCTTGCAGGCAGAAGGTTCCAAGTTCCCTCCCTGGCAGCATCTCCAAGATAGGGCTGAGCGAGACTCCTGCCTGCAACCTTGGAGAAGCCGCTGCCAGTCTGTGTAGACAATACTGAGCTAGGTGGACCCAGGGTCTGACTCACTAGAAGGCAGGTTCCTATATTTCTAAGATGGTTGGATAGTTTGATTACAAGGGAATGAAATTAATTTTTAAGGAGGATATGGAGATTGCAGAAAAGCTGGATGAGTTATTTGTGTCTGTTTTAGTGGTAGAGGATACTGAGCATATACCTGGCCTGAACTGAGCTTTTCAAGGATGGAGGCTGAACAAATGTGTCGAAGAGAGGTGACATGAGAGTATGTTCTAAACTGTTTTGAAAAACTAAAAATTAACAAACCACCAGATGGCATCCACTCAAGAGTTCTTAAAGAACTCAAATGTGAAATTTCCAGTCTCCTTGCAAAAATATGTAACATATCCCTACAATCAGGCTCTCTAGAACACTGGAGAATAGCCAAAGTCACACCGATTTCCAAAAAGGGATCCAGGGGGGCTCCAGGAAATTACAAGAGAGTTAGCTTCATGTCTGTTGCAGGCAAATTGATGGAAAGCATTCTTAAGGATAAAATAGTTAAACATATAAAACAGGCCCTGCAGAAGGAGAACTCACATGGCTTCTTGCCTCGCTAACCTTGTGGAGTTCTCTGAGAGGGTCAACAGGCATGTGGATGAAGGTGATCTGGTTGACATAGTATACTTGGGCTTCCAAAAAGCTTTTGACAAAGTTCCCCACCAAAGGCTCTTGCGTAAACTGAGCAGTCATGGGATAAGGGGACAGGTTCATGTGTGGATTGGTAACAGGAAACAAAGAGTAGGAATAAATGAACAGTTTTCACAATGGCAGGAAGTAAGAAGTGGGGTCCCCCAGGGATCTGTATTGGGACCAGTGCTTTTTAATTTATTCATAAATGATCTATAAGTTGAGGTGAGCAGCGAAGTGGCCAAATTTGCAGATGATATGAAACTATTTAGAGTAGTGAAATCCAAAGCAGATTGTGAGGAGCTCCAAAAGGATCTCTCCAAACTGGGTGAGTAGGCGACAAAATGGCAAATGCGGTTCAATGTTGGCAAGTGTAAAGTGATGCATATTGGGTTAAAAAAGCCCAACTTCACATAGCTTCCAAAAACTTCCAAAAAGCTTTCAACAAAGTTCCTCATTAAAGACTTATGAGAAAACCTAGCAGTCATGGGATAAGGGGACAAGTTCATGTGTGGATTGGTAACTAGTTGAAGGACAGGAAACAGAGGGTGGGGGGAAATGCACAGTTTTTACAATGGAAGTAAGTAAAAAGCAGGATCCCCCAGGATCTACTGGGGCTGGTGCTTTTTAATGTATTCATAAATGATTTAGAAGCAGGGGTAAGCAGCAAGGTGGCCAAATTTGCAGATGACACCAAATGATTTACAGTACTGAAATCCAAAACAGATTTTGAGGAGCTCCAAAAGGATCTCTCCAAACGGGGTGAGTGGGCGAAAAAATGGCAAATGCAGTTCAGTGTTGACAAGTGTAAAGTTATGCATATTTGCACACACAAAAAAATCCAATTTTACATACAAGCTGATGGGATCTGAGCTGTTGGTGACTGACCGGGAGAGGGATCTTGGGGTCGTGGTGGACAGCTCATTGAAAGTGTTGACTCAGTGTGCAGCAGCTGTGAAAAAGGACAATTCCACGCTAGGGATCATTAGGAAGGGGATTGGAAATAAAACTTCTAATATTATAATGCTGTAGTGGATAAAAGCCTTTGTCTCAGACTAAGCTCATGTGAGGGAAAGAAATGCTGAATCATCTCTGCTGAGCTGCATGACCAGGCTTCTCCTAATATTCTTCTGTATTTTTGGTAGGTTCAAAAGTGGCTGCCGCCACCACCACCCCTCTTTATTACAGAGCTTGAACCTCCCTGGGCTTGGGGTGGAATCCCAGGGAAAACTCTCTTTATATTTGCTACAAGACAAGTAGAAAAATCTTCCACATGCAAGCCACATGTGGTGAGAAAACTGATAGCTGCTGAATGCCTGAGGAGATGTGTTTGCACCAGAGAAATCCCGCCCTGCCCCCGACTTCCTGAGTTAAAAACCAACTCGGAGCAGCTTGTAAAAGAAAAGAATAAAAAGAAAAACAGTTTTATTCCAGTACTACAGTCTGCTTCTGCTTCCGTCTGAGGCTTACTCAGCTTTTAGTTACAGGTGAAAATATTTAGTAGGTGACAAGGATACTTCAAAAACACCCTGAATGACATTGGGGCGGCACACTTTAAAAATCTTGGTTACCCAGTTGCAAAGAACAGGTATGTAGGAAAATGCAAAAGCACACTTAAATACGTAAAGAGTCTTTTGCTACGCCCTAGGTGTATGGAGTGTAGGCTAGTGTTTCTTATTTCAGTTGTGTTGTGGGTAAACTATAATCGAACAATATCGGGAATATATATAAAACACACACACAAAGGAATGTAAGTTCTGACGCAAAGTATGACTAAAACCTTTCCCTAGACTACACTCCCCATAGCCATAAGCCCTGGCTCCTTCCCTTTAACTCACCAACTCCAGCTGAGTATCAAGCTTCCTGCTCCTCTGCCACTCAAGGAGCTGCAGAGTCATTTGGTGAGAGAAACCTCCATGCTGGCTTCAACCATAAGGGAGCAAAACGCCATTGCCCCTCACTAAGCCTTTCCGCACATGCTTCTCCAACAAATAACTCTCCTTCTTGTTCCCAGAATTCCCTGCAACCACTCTCTAGGTCCCTCCCACCTGGTGTACTGATTGCTGCCCTGGAGTTCACCAGTGTGTCAGTCAAGATGAGGGTTCACTCCCTGTTAACTCTTTAGGGGGAGGGGTGGCTGATCACTACAAATGCCCTTATACAAAGCTATGGTGCCGCCACAGTTGGAGTACTGCATACAATTCTAGTCACCACATCTAAAAAAGGACATTGCAGAACTGGGAAAGGTGCAGAAGAGGGCAACCAAGATGATCAGGGGCCTGGAGCACCTTTCTTATGAGGCTAGGCTACAACACCTGGGGCTCTTTGCTTTGGAAAACAGGTGACTGTGGGGAGACATGATAGAGGTCTATAAAATCATGCATGGTATGGAGAAAGTGGATAGGAATTTATTTTCTTCTCTCACAGAACACTAGAACCAGGGGTCATCCCATGAAACTGATTGCCAAGAAATGTAGGACTAACAAAAGGAAGTACCTTTTTTACATAATACATAATCAACGTGGAATTTTCTGACACAAGATGTGATGACAGCCAACAACCTGGACGGCTTTAAGAAGGGTTTGGATAAATTCACAAAGGACAGTTCTATCCATGGGTACTAGTCTGGGGGCTGGGGGCCACCTCTAGCCTCAGAGACAGGTTGCCTCTGAATCCCAGTTGCAGGGGAGCAACCGCAGGAGAGAGGGCCTGCCTTAATCTCTTGCCTGTGTCCTTCTCAGAGGCATCTGGCAGAACACTTTGGGAAACAGGACAATGGGCTAGATGGGCCTTGGGCCTGATCCAGCAGAGCTGTTCTTAACAAAATAAAGTACTTTCCCACTCAGCACATAATTAACCCATGGAATTATCTGCCATGGGATGTGGTGATGGCCACTAGCTTAGATGGCTTTAAAAGGGGTTTAGACACATTCATGGAGGACAGGCCTATCCATGGTCTGGTGGCTGTGGGCCATCTCCAGCCTCAGAAGCAGGATGCCTCTGAATATCAGTTGCAGGAGAGCAACAGCAAGAGAGAGGGCAGGCCCTCCCCTCTTGCCTGTGGGCTTCTTGGGGGCATCTGGTGGGCCACTGTGGAAAACAGGATGCTGGACTAGATAGGCTTCCTTGGGCCTGATCCAGCAGGGCTGTTCTTCGGCTCTGATGATGGATTAAGCAAGTATTGTAGTAAAGAAATTCACAGATCATTCAGGAGTTTGGGATAAGTGCAGATGACAATCAAATGGAAAAATACATAAATGAAGAATCTCAAAGGCTGGGTGGAAAATCTTGCCCTTTATAATCCTTTATTATCACCCTTCCTTAAACTGTTCTCATGCATTGATAGACAAAAATTCAACTTCATCACTCATGCAGAATGAAGTATAAAACAGACAAATAATTTCTTGGTCTAAATAAACAATTACTCCTTGCAGCAAAGCAGTTTCTACGTAAACTGCTTTGGGGAATTCTTTTCCTGAAAAGCAGTATATAAATAGTAGCAGCATCAGCACAGTGAACAACCAATTGCAGCAGCTCTGATTTATGAATCCATACCATCAATAATTTAATGGCACTAATTAATCCCGGTCCTCTTAAACATTTGGAAGGCTGGGTCCCTTTTAAATTTATTTCACCTCCCAAGTCCTCCCTACAACCCACTGGCAGCCACGGGGGGGGGGGGGGGAGTCACATACATTTGAGTACATTGGCAGAAAAGCAGTATATACCTGTAGTAAGTAAAGACACATCTGCAGCCTTCTGGACATGTGGATTGTGGTGCTGACCCAATCCTGTCATTAAACCCTGGCCTGCAATACATCAGGGCGTCTCAGCAGAAGCACACTTAGCTAATTTTGGAGACTGGACTTAAAGGCCTTTGGACACCCCCCCCCCCCCCCGCAAGTGGGTTCTTGAGGGCACAAACAGCAACTGAACTCACAAAAATGTAAGAATATAAAACAGGTCTATTGATGCAAATCTGCATGAGCAGACACCTTTCAACACGCAACTTCACGCCTTCCCGTCCCACCACCTCTTTCTTTCCCCACTCTTCCCTTGGTCTCTCAAGTACCTGCTGCAGGTCACAATCACACTCGGCGGCCACCTGGCACAGTGCGGGCCACCCAGGACAGACCAAAGTGGGGGGGGGTGAGGAGGCCCTGGACTTTGGCCCCGAAGGGCAATAGCGCGCCATTGCGTCTCAGACTCCTTCAACTCAGGCAGCTGGGGAAGGACGGAGCTGCTATGGCCAGAAGCTCCCATGTATTCCCGGCCTCTCTGCAGCCTCCCTGGCTACTGAGCAGGACTGTTGTGATGGCTGTGAGGATGCAGACCCTCAACCTGGGCCTTTGTTAGGAGGAAAGGGACTCTGGCTCCCCCCGGCTGCAGGGTCCGCCCTGGATGCATGTGAAGGGGAGACTTGATGAGTGAGCAGTGGCGCTGTCAGCGATTATCCCCCTCTGGCCAGGGGCTGGAGCCTCTCTGGGAAGAGCCTCTAGCTTCCAGGTAACCAGGTTCCCTCCCTGGCAGCATCTCCAGGATAGGGCTGGGAGAGAGATACCTGCCTGCAACCTGGGAGACACCGTAGACAACACTGAGTTAGACGGACCAAGGCTCTGGCTCGGTATATGGCAGCTTCCTATATCCATAAGTTATGACTCAGTGAACCAACCAACACCCCCCCCGCCCCCGCCCAGCACCCAGATCCCCAAGCCATCCATGTCCCAATCCAAAGGGCTGCTTCTGAGGAGCTTCCCTTCATCCTGGGCTCTGGCCAAGCCATCCCGGGCCTGCATTCCCAAGCACTCTGTGGGGCGCTGAGGCTGACACAGCTTCTTGCTTAGCGGGCAGACTCCTGATGAGTATCAGTGGCGACAGGGGAGGCGGGGAGGAGCCAAGTGAGTGGGTGATTCCAACCAGCGGCGGGGGGGGGCTCTTGATGCTGGCACATCCCTCTCTTTACACCAAGCTGTCTGAGTCACAGCCACACCTGCCATTTCCCCCTGCAGGGCGGCACGCAGAGGCTCCCCTCCCTCGCTGGAAGCAGGGCTGGGGCAGCCGGGGGGTGGCAACGCGTGTGCGCGCGGAACTGAGCCACGTGCCGCATGAATAAGTCAGGAGGAGTTCCGCCTTCACCAGGCACCGGGGGATTCATTTTTATTTATTGATGCCAGCCCTGCTGTAGAAACCTTGCCAGCCCTCAGTCACGTCAGCCCAGCGAAGAAGCAGCAAGCCGGGGTGGAGGCGGCGGAGGCGGCAGGGAGTTGCTTCAGGCTGCTCCTCCTCCGGAGGGTCTTGTCTGGTTGGCCTGCAGTGAGGCCACGGCAGGCGGCGGCAGCAGGGAGGGCAGCGCCCGGAGCCCCGTGGTGGCAGCAGGAGCACCCACCGCGCTGTGTGTGGCCGCCTGACCCGGGCCTGGCAAAAGGTCGCTTGGCTGCAGATGGCCCCTTGAATGGGTCAAGCAGCTGCTGCGGGGCTTTGCAGACAGCCTGGGCGAGGAACAGAAGTTGGGTGCCTCAATGGCCAGAGGCAAACTCAGGGGCGGGGGAAGCTTTTGGCCCCCCACAGGCAAAAAGGCTTTTGCCGCCCTTTTACCTTAAACAAAAAAGGTTTGTCTTCTTTTAATAAGGTAAAAGTGTGTGTGTGGGGGGGTCTTCCTCTCCCACTCCACCCTTGCTGCAGCTGCTGCTGCTGCCCACATAGGGGTGGCAAAATATGAGGAGGGCAAAATTTGCTGCTCCTCACATTTTGCTGCTGTAGCCAACTGCCTCCTCTGCCTCTCTGTGAATCCGCCACTGGCGAAAGGAGGGCAACAGCCTCAGCGGGTGGCTCTGCATTGCTCTCTGGGGATCTCCTGCCTGTTCTCCGGGGTCTGCTTGCACATCTGCCAAGAAAGCCAGCCTCACCCGGCTCAGATGCCATCACGGTCCATGAAACTCAGCCCCACCGCTGGGAGGAGTAGGGAGAGGGCAGCCAGCGGGGTGGCCCTCCAAGGCCATGGAGCTGCCTCTTCCCCGCACGTACCACACCGGTCCTCCTCCTCCTCCTCCTCCTTCCTCCTGAACATCAGGACCGCCCTCACCCCACCACTTGGTGCGCAGGAGCCTTGGAGGTCTGGCCACCTCACACCCCACTCGGCTCTCCCGCCCAGTCCTCCTGAGGGAGATAAGTGGGCTCTGCTCTTCCTTAGGCTCCTCGGGAGTGTATTGAGGCCGAGGTGGAGCTTCCTGCCAGGCCAAATGGGCAAGTTGGCGACAGTGTGCCAGATGCTGCGGCAGGGAACCTGGAGAGGAGCTGGCCCAGCCCGGCCCTCGGTGGGGGGGGGGTCTCTATGGCCATGGTACAGGGAAGTCGTCGGGGTGGAGACTGAGGCAGCCGGCACAGAGCGGAACTGGATCCTCTGGAGAAAGGGACGGGGAGAAGTTTGTGTCCTGCTCTACGCTCTGACGGCAGGGCGGGCCACATGCCCATGAGCATCTTCTCCAGCCCTGACTGCCCAGCGGCCCGTTCAGAAGCCCCCCCCCCCCCCCGTACTCTCTGAAGAGGGAGGCAAAAACACCCACCCAGCGTCCGTGGAGCCGCTGGGGCTCCGTTCTGGCAGAAACAAACTGGGCCGAGAACTTCAGAAAACGGCACCAAGGAAGGTGCTCGGAACTTAACCAAAAGGGGAAAGAGGGGGGAATGCAGGCAGCGGGGAGGGAACACCTGACACGAGTTGGCAAGAACGCTGCTGGGCGGGGGCGGGGGTGTCAGGGTGAGCCGGGGGGGGGCCTCACGTGGCTGGTGGCAGGACACCTCCTTCCCTAGCTGCGGCTGCTGTGAATTCCCACAGGTTTGGGGGCTGGAAAAATGTATTCGCTGCAAACGTGTGAATCCTGCAACAGCCCATTCACCGCCCACCTCCTCTGGTGTGATGAGAAAGCTGCAAGCAGCCTGGCTTCTGCCAACAGGCTGTGTTTGTAACGGAATAAGAAACAAACAAACAAACATCCACCCCAAACGGCTCCTCATCCCCGGGGCTGCTGACTGTCAAACCAGTGACTCTCTTCCCAGTAAGGCCCAGAGGCGGCCCTCACCCAGCCTGAGCGGGGGGGGGGGGGGGCGTGTTTCATTGGGCCTGGTGACGCTCCGGCCAAAGCAGGAGACTCTGCCCAGTTTCCCTGGCACCACGCAGGGACTACCATGCCCAGCCTGCAGTGCTGCGCTTTGCCCTGTGCTGGGCAGGGGAGGCTCCTTGAAGTGAGACAGAGTTCTTTGGAGCCCCTGCCTGCACCATCTCGGAGGGTGTGCCGCAGCGGGTGTGAGGCAGTGTGGCCGCGGCCGGAGCAGGAGGGGCTGCGTCGCTCTTCAGGGGCCCCCCCACCCCAGCACTGAGGAAAGTGCAGTCTTGCGTGGAGGTCAGTGCAGCGGGGGATGGCTCTTACGCGGAAGGGTTTTTTGCCCAAGTGCCCCCCCCCCGCTTGAAAAATAGTGAAGACCCCTGTGCTAAACCATCCCAGTCCCATATCATGGGATACACCATTCTCCCAAAACCACAGTATGGAAAGTCAGTCACAATGGCGCTTTCCAGATTAGACCCTGCAACAGGGTCACGTCACATTTCGGAAGTGTTCTTCCACACTTCCTGTGTTGTGACACCGCAGTCCCTACGCTGACAGCAGGGTGCTGTTCATATTGCCAATGTCTTGTTTCAAATTTAATCGCTGCAATATAGTGCTATAACGTTGTATATCCGGTGTAAAAAAGTTGCCTTTTTTCGAGTTAGTTTTCGCGAGACTGCTCCCCCTGCTGGGCACTTTGCTATTTATGTTTTAAATGCAATTTGCCTGAACGGAAGCATTTTGCCACTGTTGAGCGGCTAATCTGGAAAGCGCCAAGACTTACCTTTTAGCCTACTTTATTATTTATGTAGTTATTTATTTATTCAGTTTCTATAGTGCCCTTCTAAAATGGCTCGGGACAGTTTAAATTAAAACAAAACAATTAAAATCAAATTAACAGTTAAAACAGAGATTATAAAACACCATAAAACAATAAAACATTCAATCTCAATAACTTGAGATTACCTGGCATCCCATTAGTGTGTCCACCCATGTGTGTGCCCCCGACATCAACTTTGCAAAGCCTGGACCAATATGAACCAAATTGGGCACAGTTGTGGGGACACCTTAACAGCATAGTTTGTGATGATGTCATCCACCCCAATCCAAGATGGTGGACACATGAATATTTGAGGCGCAAATTGGGCTAACTTGTGAATTGCCTAATCAATTTGAACCAAATTTGCTACAGGTATAGGTGCACATAGGGATGGCTCAAGGGCATAGTTTTTAATTATGTTTTTAATTATGTCATCCACCCTGATTCAAGATGGTGGACATGTGAATGTTTGAGGTGCAAGTGGGAACCAATTTGGTACAGTTGTAGGGAAACACAGGGACACCTGAAACACATAGCTTGTGATATCCACCCCAATTCAAGAAGGCGGATGCATGAATGTTTGAGGCGCAAGTGGGCTAACTTCTGAACTGCCTAACTGATCTGGACCAACTTTAGTCCAGTTGTAGGGATAGTGAAAGGGAAGCAGGCAGATTAGTTCTTACTAGAACAACTTTTAAAAGTAAGAATACTTACTGGCTAAACGGAGGATCTGCAGCAAAGGCAGCCATTTCCTCATGAACTGTTCTTCAGTTTTACAAATGGTTAGCAGGTTTGAGAACAAAGAGCACAGAACAATTGCAAAAGAGCCCTGCTGGGCAGGGGTGTATCTAGGGTAGGGCAGGCAGGGCATGTGCCCCGGGCGCCACTTTAAGGGGGGGCGCCATTTTGTGAAAAAAAATTTTTAATGGCTGCCGAAAACAAAATGGCCACTGCACCTGCTCAAATGTCCTCTGTGAGGCTCTAGAATCTAGGCCATGCCAGGCCTTGCAGAGGCCATTCGAGCATGCACGATGGCCATTTTGTTTTCAGCGGCCATTTAAAAAAAAATATTAATTTTTAAAATGGCTACCGCACATGCTCAAATTGTCCCTGCAAGACCCTAGAGGCCAGCGGGGGGAGGGAAAACCTTTGCAGACCCCCCATCCCCCCACGGCCTTTAGAAAGCCCCCTGAAGGGGCCACAGGTATAAAGTTCTTTTTAAAAATTAATATAAGACACTGTACACATATTCAGACTGGCACTATGTACAGAGAATCAGGGCTTGTGAATACTGAGCTGAAGCTTATGAGTTAGGATTGTATTCATTTGCTCTTGTGATAAGTGAGTTAAATGTGATGTCTTAATAATATGGCTATTAATGGTGAGTTTGTCTTTGAATCAGTGTGAAATCCTTAGTATTAAGGCCGACTGGGAGTTTCTTGCTCTCTTTCTCTCATTTTAACTGTCTTTCTGAAAGACTAGAATATATTCCAAGCAGTGACACAGTTTACTCTGCATATCCTTTAATTATTTTCAGAGTATCTGGGAAAAGTCCAATTCTCCATTTAATTTTAAAACTTATGTAATAGTGATGCTACAATTCATAGTAGATAATTAGACAGGCACTTCTGTTTAGTTTTCCAAGTACACCTCCACATAGTATTTGGGTATTTAATGAGCCCCAGAATACTGAAATTTGTAGTTTTCCAGCATTTTTTGGTCTGGCTACGTCCACTGCTGAATAGTTTTTGAAATATTAAAAGATTAACAAGCTTGACTTGCATTTTTTAGCTGATATTATGGTAAAGTTATCTGAAAGATGAGTGTCAGATGTTTGGACAGGGGGCGCAATTTCAGTGTTCGCCCTAGGCACAATTTTCACTAGATATGCCTCTGCTGCTGGGTCAGACCCAAAAGGTTAATTCGCCCAGCATCCTGCTTCTCCCCACAGCGGTCAGTCTGATGCTTCCAAGAAGCCCATAGGCAGGTGTGAAGGCCACAACCCTCTCCTGCTGCTGCTGCTGCTGCCACCCATGAAGCAGATGGTGGAGATGCTCAGATATGGAGGGAACAGGAGAGATAAACTCCTGTTTATTTAGATGTTTGCTGATATGGTGGGCAAGATGCCCAATCTGCTCCTTCCCAAGGGACTGCAGTCTCTTATGGAAACATAGGCGTAGGGTCCAGTGGACAGGGGAGGGCAAATGTCCCTGGGCCCAGAGGGTCAGGGGGCCCACAAGAAGAGGCCTCCTGCCTCCTGGGGAGCCTCCCAGTGATCTGGGAGGCCGCCCCACTGCTGCCCCCACCCCATTGATATTTCTCATATTAGAACCCCGGGGAACGTACACGTGCATCCGCCCCCCTTTCTCTTCTGCAGCAGCGGCAGCGGGGTTCTGTCTGGAGAACACAAAGTGGTGGCTGCACTGGCAACCGCGCAGCCAGGCTTGGTAAGGGCGGTTTCCCTCCTCCCTTCTGAATGGGAGCGCTGTTTTGTCAAGCACCCTTGGATTTCCCATCTCTGGACATCTTGGCGGAGAGGAGGAAGAGGCAAGCAGGTTGCCCCGCCCCCTGGTGCCTGATGTCAGGTGCAGGGGGCGTGGCTTGGGGGTGCTGGGCACGAGGGGTTGGGGCTCCCTTCCTGCTGCTCTTTGTCCCCAGGGAAGCTCACTACGCCCCCCCCTGCCCCGCATGGAAAGGTCTGTTCATCCTTCTAGAAAGCACCAAGAGGGCAGCTACAGGGCAGGCTCTAGGCGGCTCCTGAGCTGGTCTGACCTAGCTCTGCATCTGGCATTGGGGCTGGCTTCTCCCTCCATCTCCTTCCAACCAACACGGCAAATCGGATTGGCTGAAGGCACGACTGGGCCATTTTCCGTCTCTCTTTCTCTGGGGCTCAGGGGGTCCCTTTTACTTTCCCTCCCATTAACTCTGTCTAGTTTCTCCCCTGCAGCTGCAACAATCTCTCCTGCAATGCAATAGTTTTGATGTTAATGTCAGTATTTGTACAAGCAACAAGCTGCCATTTTATGACTGGCTCGGTCTCCTGCCATTTCATGCTGGTGGTTCCCAGGTTCTAGCAAAAAAGGAAAAAGGGAAAAAGGAGCTCCCAGAAACCTCAAGTCTGCCCACCCCTGCTAGGAGATATTCACACAGGAAAGCACAGGGCTCTCTACATTGAAAGTGGGGAAGGGGGGCGGCGGAGGGGAGAGTGAGGAATCCCCACAGAAGCAGTTTGCTTGAGTGCTCCAAGCACTTGCCTTCCTCCTAAGCGCAGTGGCTTAAGTGGGATCAGGCGTCCTGCACAGGAAAGGTGCGTGGGGCCATATGTGCGCTCTCTACTAATGGTCAGGGCTGCAGGGGGCTTCTGTCCCTTTTACTGCTTTTAATGTTTACACGTTGCCTGTGAAGAGACAGCACAGAAATCTAGGAATCTAACATTGCATATAAGTACCTGCCTAGTCTGAACAAGCCACGAGGCTGGCCGAAACCAAAGGCAACCCAATTAGTTGCTTAGGCTGGCAACGTTTTTACGGGAGCTGATGGAAGGAAGAGCACGAGAGACGGGACGGGAGGTGCAGGTGCTCCTCGCATGGCTCACCATCCCCCAGAGGACCCTGGACGACAGCTCTCGGATGGCGTGCCAGAGGGAGCAGCCTTGCAAGCCGTGGCATGGCTTCATCATGACAAGCTCACCAGGGCCACCATTCCAGGAAGCCCTTTAAATGGACACAGAACTACGGAAGTGACACACTCCCGAGGGCGAGGCTTCATCATCCCCATGCTCTGCCTTGGCCCTCACTTCTCTTGAGGCATGTCGTTGGTGGCCTCTGTGAGGAAGAGAACGCCAAGGCGTTTGGCTTGGCCCAGCCGCCGCCAGATCTGTCCTTAGGATGAGGAGCTCCCTTCTTCCCTGGCCTCTTCCAAGCCTGCCCCTGGTGGGCTTGAGGAGGCTCCTTCTTCGCCTTCGGAAAACAGACTGCCCTCTCTCTTTCTCTCGCCTGCCCCCCACCTTGCTTTTGAATATATTTCAGCCCTTCTCCCAAATATCTTTGGGATATTTCCTACTGAATTTAAGTCTCGTATGATTTCCCTACTGCTATAACACATATTCCTTGGATTATTCCTTCTTTGTTGACTCAGCTTATCTGATCTCCGTTGTTGCTAAGATCACTGGGGTTTTTCCATCAGTGTCTTGATTATAGTTCTGCTAACTCCCGGCTTGATCCTTTTCAATCTGTTCCCCCCACCCCGCCCCATCAGCTAATTCAACTGAAACTGTTTTACTTTCTCTAACTTTATTTTACTTTCTAAACAACAAATGAGTGCAATCCTGTGTTTGAAAAAACACACAACAAACAAACTAGACTGTGAACTGCCCAGAGACTGTTTTGTACGGGGCAGTATAGAAACCTACTCAATAAGTAAATAAAACAAAACAAACATATCAAAAGAGTCCAAAGCAGCATAGACTCTGGCGTAAGTCCCCTGCACTGGTGTGTATACACTGGAGCATCTCCAGAGATACACCAGAGCAAAGGTACGCCAATGTAACCCCACCACCACCAGGGCAACTTAGCCACAGTGCAAAGGCCAACAATGGGTGGAGATGGGGCATGTCATGGGTGAGATTTAGACCAGATCCTATACCCCCTCCAGAGCACAGCCACACACCCCAAAGATGGCCTATGGTTGCACCAACTTAGAAGCAGCATAAGTCAAGAAGCACCCACTGAGCAAGTAAAGGGGAGGGGGGGCACTGCCCCCTCCACCGGCTACTTCCTCCTCTCTGCTGCAGTCGCCAGGATTCAGACTGACTCTGCAGCCGGCTACAACACGTCTGCCCCACCATACAAACCCTTGACAGTGAAACTATAACTCAGAGGATACATCACGGCATGAGGCTGTCTCTCCCTGGCCTCCTGGGAACTCTGGGCATGGGGACTATATGGAGCATAACCAGCCGGCTGCCCTGCCCTGCTCAGCACACGCACAGGGGGAGGGAGAGCACTTTGCTCACACTGGTCTGCTCAGAATCCTTCTTACAATTCCTCCACCTCAGGACTTCAGGCACAATTGGCTGGCTGGATCTTCTACTCCACCACCCGAATGGAGGATGCAAGGACGATGCACCCCATACAAGGAAGTCAGCAAAGCAGTGGGGCAGGGGGGTCAATGCCATGCTTCCAAGCAGAACTGCGGGAAAGGGCCGCTTCATCGCTCCCCAGCTCAGCCACTTCAGTATTGTTAGCTGGGTCCGTTGGCTGAGCATCCCTTCCTTGCAGGAGCGGCAGCCGTGTCTCCCACGCAGGAGGCCCAGGGCGAGGAGAGGGACGCCAGGCACTCCACTCCCACCATGGCTATCACGGGTCAAACAAACCCTCTTGCTCTTCAGCACTGCCTGCAGCCTGGCCCCACATGGAGCAGAGCTGCCGCGCAACTCTCCAGTGGGCAGGGAAAGGAGTACGGTCTGCAGCCCCCTTGGGCACGCTTTCTCCCTCCACAGAGGGAGGCCCACAGCGTGACCACTAGCAGGGCCTAGTGTGTGGTGCCGGCTGATTCTCCGTGGGTTGCCAACTACTGCAGGCTACTTGACAGACAGCTATGGAGCAGGGGAAGCCGGGCCTAAACACCGCCTGCTCCCTGCTTGTCTGTCACCATGAAGTTTTTCACACGGGGCTTTTAAAGCCCTTTAACTCACATCTACTCCGGAATGGAGGGGGTGCATTCACATATCGGCCAGATTTACCCCAAAGTCCCTGCGAGTTATCAGGGAGCAGTTCACACACAATTCGGGTTGTTCACAGCGCGTTAGAGTAGCCCGATTTATATCCGGGGTAAAAAAAATCCACTATTTGTGTCAGTCTTTGGGGACAACTTCGAGTTCACAGCGAAGCCTCCCAGTAAACTCGTGGTAAAGCTGGCTGTGTGTAAAAGTCCCATGGGATCCGACAAGCAGAGAAATGGTTGGCCGTTCCATTCAAGGGTCTTTTTCCCAGACAGGGCTGGCTCCGTTGGTGATGCTGTTCAATAAAAGCTTGGTTTGTCACAGTTGCTGTTTCTCTGGGGTTGGCAGATCGCAAAGGGGGTCTCTGTCTCCTGCCCATTTCTCACCTCTGGGGGTAGGTATCTCTCTTCTACCAAGGCTCAGGATCTGCAGCTTTCTCACTCTCTATGGATGTTGTGACCTGCCCTGAACATGGCAGGTTATAAATACTTTAAATAACAAAGAAAGAAAGAAGAATAGGAACTCCAGGGATGGCAAATGAGGGGCACAGGCTTCTTAGGGCTCACCAGCAGCCAGGTCACTGCTGTCAGGCTGCATGAGGCAATCACGGGGGAAGCAACAAACGGATCCTAAGAGCCGCTTGATGCCCAGGCAATCCAACCAATGTGGGGGTGGGTGGCTAGCTAAGACACCTGGGGCACAAGCCAACATGCCTCACCTGAGGGCCAGATCTCTGACTGGCTGAGACAGCGCAGCCCTTTCAGGTGTCTCAGTTGTGTTGTGGGGTCACCCAGACTTTCCCAGAGGGAGGCCGGACCCAGCCTCTGAACGAGCGCTCCGTGCAGCCTTGCTGTTCCTGGGGTACATGGATTTAGAGGTTGCCCCCCCCCCAAGCCATGTGCCTGTCTCCTGCTCTGGCTGGTTGGTTGGTTGAGCAGTTGCCCTGGTGTCTGAGGAGGAGAACCTCGCGTTCTTGAGACCTGCCTGCCCCCATCTTTGGCTTCTGCCAGGGGTGATTCTGGCGGCCAGCAGCCACACGACAGCGGAGCTTGGCCTCCTCCACACCACCACTGCGCCTGCCTGGGGGCGGGCCTCCACCATCCCAAAGGACCCTTGCCAGGGTGACGGGGTTTTCTTTCCATGCCTCTCCCCTCCCAGGGGAGCGCTCCTCCTCCCCCTCCTCCTCCTGCTCGCCTTTGCAGCAAGGTGTGTGAGGAGGATGGGGTCTAGGGGGTTCCCTCTAATTTTTTCTCATCCGTTTGCAGAATGAGTTTTGTTCTGGGCGGCAGTATCAAGGCAGTGTGCGTGCACTGCACTGGCATTCAGAGTGGGGCCTTCCTGATTCAACCTGAACGGGATCCTGAGGTACACCCAGGTAATTTGGGAGCCTGGACCTTAAGGCCTTTGGGGGCCCCCACCGCCCCTGCAAATTAAGCATCATCCTGCTCCACTGGGTGACCACACCACTCGGGACAGACTAAAGAAGAATTGGGGGTACCCGGGGGCTGTGGAGGCCCTCGGCCGCTAAGTCCAGGGGTAAGATCACCTCTGGCAGGATCTAAAATTGACAGAGCGGACAGCAAAAAATGTGTGAGTGCACGTGCCTGCCTTAGAGTCCAGGGCTGCTCCACGTCGGCCCTCCTGCAGATGTTGGCCTAAAGGTAAACTGTGTCGTTGAGCGCTCACAGAGCCCTGCAGTTGTCTTTGGCAGAATCCAGGAGGGGTTTGCCATTGCCTCCTCCCGTGCAACATGAGCTGGTGCCTTTCAGCATCTTCCTATATCACTGCTGCCCGGTATAGTACCAGCGGGGATTCGAACTGGCAACCTTCTGCTTGTTAGTCAAGTATTTCCCCGCTGCGCCACTTAAGGTGGTCTACATCCAACAGCCTCCCCACGTGTCTATGATGAGAGTAGGGCTGCTCCACTTCGGCCCTCCTGCAAGCCTTGGCCTACAGCTCCCATAATCCCTGGCTATCGGCCACGGTGGCTGGGGATCATGGGAGTTGTGGTCCAGAAACAGCTGGGGGGCCTGAGTTGAGCAGGCCTGCCGTAGAGGGAACACGGACGGGGTCAGGAACTGCCAAGCACGGCACGGAGCGGTGGGGCCAGCCGTGCGCCAGAGCGATGCACGGGAGTGATGTGCCTCGTTCCGCCTCATGGACCCCATGCCCACGGCCGCCTCCTGAGGTTCCCCGGAGGGGTCTGGTTGCCAGCAAAGGCCCCTGACTCCTCAGGAGGCAACTGGGGGCCGCCAGGGCCGCCTCGAGGTGGCCACCCCCCAGCCCCGGTAGGCCTCGGGAGACACGCGCCTCCCTGTCTCTGGCTGCGCTGAAACCCCCACCCCGCCAGCCTCCGGCTTCCAGCCAGCAGAGCTTTTGACTGCTTCCGACCGTTCCCGTTGCTTTTGATCCTTCCAAGGCTGCCTGTGGCGGATGCTTCGCCCTGTCAACACACACACAGACACACAAGCCACTCTCTGGGGCCAGCTTGCCCGCCAGGCCGGTCCCCTGTGGGACCCCCTCGCTTGACGCGAGTCCTGCCTGGCTGGGTGGAGGCTGCTAGCGAGTGGGAGGGCGACCCCCGCCCCGGCCAGGGGCTCAGCCAGCGGCCCGACTACAACGCCCATCATCCATCTTTCCACCTTGGGGGCAGCTGCGGGAGATGGGAGTCCTGGTGCAACAGCATCGTAGAAAGGAATTGTGAACGGCTTGGCTGTTATTCTGTAGGAACTGTTTTGTTTTTTATATTAGTTGTATTTTAAATGATGCACACAGCACTGGGATACACATAACAGGCGGTATATGTGTGTGCGTGTGTGTGTATATATGTGTGTGTGTATATATATATATGTACACACACCACCTATTATGTGTATATGCTATCACGCGCCCTCCTCGAGCTCAGATAGAAAGGGCGGGAAAGATTTGAGCATGCGCCCCCAGACAGAGAGGGAGAGACAAGGACGCCGGCCAGTCCCGCGGAAAGGACACGGGCGACCGCAGTGCGCTTGCGCATTAGAGGCACGCGCTCAAATAACGTTCTGCCCGTCCGCCCACCGCCGATTGCAGGCCAACGTCGCTGATTCAGAGCATGCGCCACGAAGGAACTCCGCAAGTGAGGTGAGCGCGTGCGCGCGCGGTGAGCCCACGGCGCGGGCCGCGGAGCATGCGCTCTGCGGAGTGGGCGGCTGCTGGCGCATGCGCGGTGGGCGACGGCCGTGACAGAGCGAGGGGGCTCAACGCTGGCCCGGATGGCGGCGGCCGGGTCCGTGTCGAGGAAGCCGGGCTCCCCGCGGGACTCGGAGGCGGAGGTCTGGTCCCGCCGCGTCAGGGAACTCATCAGCTCGGAGCCCGCCAGCCGGCTCTGCTTCGAGTGCGGCCAGCGCGGCGTCACCTACGTGGACATCACCATCGGCAGCTTCGTCTGCACCGGCTGCTCCGGGGCGCTGTGAGGCCCGGGAGGGGCGTGGCGAGCGGCGGCAGGGGGCGGGGCCCGATCGGCAGGGTGGGGAGGGGCTAACGGCTGCAGGGGCGGGGCCAGAATGTCGGGGCGGGGCCAAAGGGGGCGGGACCGTGCTTGGAGGAATGTGGGGGTTGCGTGTGGGGCCGCTTCTGAGGGGCTCCCTCGATCAGAGTGACAACCTGAGTCCCTGGGGCTGTTGTTGGGCTGCAACTCCCATCATCTCCAGCTGTGTCTTATCATTGCGGGGGATGATGGGAACTGTAGTCCAATAGCACCTGGAAGGCCTCTGCTTGGCCCTTCCGCCGTGGGGGCTCAGTGTGTTTTTCCGTTGCTTAGGTGGGGACAGGTGGAAGGTAGCAGTCAGATGCTGTGTTTTCGATTAGCAAAATATCCCATACATCGCGGGTTCTCAAGCTTGGGTTTGCAGATGTCGTCGGACTACAATTCCCATCGTCCTCAGCCACTTTGCCATTTTGGTTGAGGATGATGGGAGTTGTAGTCCACCAACATCTGCGAACCCAAGTTTGAGAGCCCCTGCCATATGTGGATCTTGCCACTTTCCTTATTGGCTGCCACAGCTTTCCATTTCCATGTTTTGGGCATGGTGTTGTTCAGAAAAGTACATCACTCACGCAAGCAATTAATTCCCGGCTCAACTGCCTGTACCAGCTCTGCTTCTTCCCCAGGAGAAAATATGGAAGAATGCATGCATTCATGCAAAGCTCCAATCACTGCTGTTTTTTCTCCTCTTGGAGCTGGTGGAGACCTTAATCAGGTATCTGATGTGTTTGTGAGTGGGGTCTACTCTTGTGCACACGGTGTAACACCTGGAGCCAGGAAATCGGGGGTGTTGCAGTGGCTGCTTCCGCTACAGGAGTTGCGACAGCCGTCTGTATTCTGGTCACAGTGTCTGTGACCTTCTGTGTGTCCCCACTTCAGTTTTAATTTATACAGAGAGTGCACAAGACTGAAGAGCAGCAGAGCTGTTCTCAGACATGAGGATAGCTGCAACTGGGGCTTGGCGACCCACCCACCCCCGAACAAAGTGGGGTGCAGGAGGGGAGGGGCCGAGCTTCAAGAGCACAGGAAGAAGCCAGGAGGAAGAAACACCCCATTCAAGAGGAGGGGTGGGAGGCCCACCAGCCCAGTTGGGTTGTCACCAGTGGCACCTCTGCAGGCCTTGGATGGCTGTAGAGCCCATGAGCCCCGGCAGTCTGTCTTCTCGCCTCTGGAGCATGCCTCTTTATGTAGAGTCGTGAACTGCGGCAGGACGTAGGAGCCTGGCACCCTCCACTGTGTGCCTTCCTTTGGGGTTGCCCGCCTCCTTATCCAAGCTCTAGTCCTTGAGACGGTAATTCCCATGAGTTTTCAACTCCTGCAGTAGCTTCCTAAATATTTCATTTTCAGCTCGTTAATTATTAACTGCTGCTGGCAGAGACGCCCTGCATCAGCAGTTCAGAGTGGTAGAAAATGGGGGCATGAGCAGGCTGTGAGGACCCTGGGGGTAGAGTCAACAGTCAGGTTCTGCTTGCCTCCATGGCGTGACTGCCAGAACTCCCCCTCCCTTCTGGAGTTTGTGTTTTTGGGATATATGTGTGTGTGAGGTCAATGTAAGCAGTGCCTTGAACTTGGCATGGAACCTGGGAGGTGTCTGCATTTCTATTGCTCTCTAGACCTTTTCCTTTCCGCTAGCCAGGGATGTAAAACTGTGGCCCTCCAGCTGTTTTTGGACTACAGCTCCCATAATCCCCAGCCACAGTGGCCAATAGCCAGGGATGATGGGAGTTGTAGGCCAACATCTGCAGAAGGCCCACAGTTTGACATCCCTGCGCTAAAGAGTCTAGGTGTCTTGGCATCTAATCAGCGGCTAATGGGATGCTTTTCTCTCATTCCTCCCCACCCGCATCCCCTACTACCCAATTGCAGCCGTGGCCTGAACCCCCCTCACCGGGTCAAATCCATCTCCATGACAACCTTCACGGAGAGTGAGGTGCAGTTTCTCCAGTCCCGTGGGAATGAGGTGAGTTGGAGACCCCTGCCGCCCTCCTTGGTTCTGGTGTGCACTGCAGTGACGCCCACAAGGCATTGGGGCAGACTCTGCTGTGACTGGGGAGGTCAGAGGAAGGCGTGGGAAGGTTCTGGAGAGGAGGTGGTCCTCCCTGCTCTAACCCGTTCAAGCCCACTCCCTCCCCAGAGCACCCCGGAGTCCTGACTTGCAGCTTCCTCCTTTAATTCTGGCACCCCACCCCAGGCCTGTCGGAAGATCTGGTTGGGCTCCTTTGACTCGCGGACCTCTCTGCTGCCAGATGCCCAGGACCCTCAGAAGGTGAAGGAGTTTCTGCAGGAGAAATACGAGAAGAAGAGATGGTGAGCGTGAAGGCAGAAGGTGGGGGGTGGCCTGCAAATTCAGGGCCACTGCTCTGGCTGGGGTCTCTAGGTTCTGCCAGGCAGATGGAATTCTGCAAACGGGTGTGTTTCAGGTTCGTTTGCTGATTTCTCAGACCTTATTCCAGTGGCCAATTTGGGCCTATTTCCGGAAGGGATTGGGCGAAGGGCCCGGATCAGGAGCCAGAGGGGGTCCTGCAGGGTGGCTTATCCTCCACACTGGCTTCCCCTGCAGGTACATCTCACCAGAGCAAGCCAAAGGCCTGGCCTCTCTGGCCTCCCAGAGCTCCGCCGCAGAGGTGAAGACGTTGCTGGGGGACTCGGGGCCGTTGTCTGCAGCAGCCAAGCCCATCCAGGTTGGCACCACTGGGAAGAATTCTGACTGGCCCTCAGGGCCCGCCCCCTGCCCAGGGCCCCAACGCTGTCACAGTCGGTCTAGGTTTCTGTCAGCTGTGACCATGTGCAAGTAGGGCGTGCCGGGAGTTGCATGCAAGCAAGAGTCCTGAGCCCACTAGCATCCGTGGTGTGTGGGTCAGCCGGGTGTGTGGGCTCCCAAGGTCCCAGCAGACCCCTTTTCTGGGCAACAGCCCCGTGACGTCCTTCCACCAGTCGCCCTGCAGCTCTGGCCTGGCCTTGGGAAGTCCTGGGAGGAAAGCCTTGGCCAGGGATGTGGGGAGGGGGAACCAGGTCCCTTCTAGGGTCAGGACCCCAGGCTGACCCCCTTTGACTTGCAGTCTTCAGAGAAGTCCCAGCCGCCAGCCCCTCAGCCAGCCAAGAAAGCCAGCATGGACCTTCTAGCCGACATTGGGGGAGACCCCTTCGCTGCCCCCCAGCCCGGACCTGCCTTTGCCGCCTTCCCTGCCTTTGGGGGTAAGTGGTGCATGCGCTGTATGGGGTCGCTTGTGCCTGGCTTAGAGGCCCATCAAGACTTCCTGCAAGCTGGCGTGGCCACTGTTGCGACGCCACGCACCGTTGTGGCTGCCCGTCACGAGAAGCAAATGGTGGAGCTGGAAAGGATGCAGAGACCGGCAGCCCAGAAGGGCCAAGAGGCTGGAACGGAGCCGTTTGGCTCACGCAAGGGGGCTGCTTAGTAGCAGGCAGCGAGGCCTGCTGTGGTGGGTATCACTTTGGAAAAAGCGGACCTGACTGCCGCTAGCCCCCAGCAGCATCCTTAGGCCCCCTCCCCACAAGATGGGTAGTGGTCAGCTGCCACCAGTTCCCTGAGGAAGTTTGGCTTTTAAAAACATTCTGTCTCATAGCCTCACCCACCACCGCTGGAGGTGCCCCAAGGAATGGTGTGGCGAAAGTGAAGAGTGTTTCTCTCTCTCTCTCTCAAGGCTAGAACTTGGTCAGCCCATGAGATGACAGTCAGCTCATGCTTCCTTTGTGTAGTGCAGGAACTCTTTATGGAACTTCATGCCACAAGATGTGCTGAGGGCTTAGATGGCATTCAAAGGGGCTTGGACAAATTCATGGCGTAGAGCTGTGCGTTGCAGGGTGTGGTCTGGTGGCCCCGATGGTGAAGCTGAGCGGGTCTGGTTAGTCCTTGGATGGGAAACTGTTGGGGGCCACCTGGCTGTTTGCCCCCTGAGACCTGCTCTGTAAACGACATAAGCAAATATCCCTGGCAGCTGATCCCTGATGGCTCAACAGACTACCACCTCCCCCCCCCCTCTTCCAAAGGCTACTTGCTGGGGCGGGGCAGCGAGTGAGGACTGTGGCCTTCCCACCCTGCCTGCAGGCTTCCCAGGGGTATCTGGTGGCCGCTGAACTGGTTGGGCCTTCAGGTCTGATCCAGCAGGGCTCTTCTGAGGTTCTTAGGACTGTCTGAAGTAAAGAGCCCCTGGTGGTGGAAGCCAGGACTACATAGTAGTCCTGGGCTACAATGTCTATTAGTCCTGATGGCCATAGGCCACTACCTCCAGGCTCAGGCAGGATGCCTCTGAATCCCTGTTACAGAGGAGCAGGAGAGAGGGGAGGCCCTCACCTCTTGCCTGTGAGCTTCCTAGAGGTCTCTGGTGGGCCTGAACAGGATGTTGGACGAGATAAGCCTCTGGCCTGATCCAGCACAGCTTCTCTTATGCTCCCTCTCCACTTACCCTGTTGCTTTCCCAGGCCAGGTGCCAGCCCATGCCGCCTTCACCGGTTTTGATGCCTTTGGCGGAAGCCCTGCAGCGTCGGCATTTGGGGACACACTGGCCTCCAGCCATAGCCCTTTCCAGAGCCATCCCATGGCTGCAGGTAATGCCCCCCCACCCCCCCGCAGGCACCTTCTCCTGGGGAAAACCAGGTCACCTGGATCCTCTGAAAGAAGAGAAGCCAGGGAGTGCCGTCTGGGGGGTGACCTGGGAGCTGTGATTTCCCAAGGCCTTTGGGAGACACGGGAGTGGAAAGAGGCCAAAGAGGAGGTGTGCAGAGGACCAGGATCCCTGAATGGTTGGTGTGGGGGAAACGATCCCAGCAGGGTGCGCCCCGCCCGTGAATCCTGAGTTCTCTCCCCAGGGGAGGTAGGGCCTTAGTCCTAGTTAGAGTCTGATGGGTCCAAGCCAGGGTCCTGGGATTCTCTGAATGTTTCCTTTCCTCCTCCTCCTCCTCCTCTTCCTCTCCAGTGGGATCCTTGGTAGCCAAGTAACTCAGACCGGCCTCTCACCTAATGGAAAAAAGCCACAGCAGTTTAATTGCATGGGTTTTGGTGAACTAAATTTGCAAATGTAGACTACCAAAAGTGACTGTAGCTGCTCTTCTTCCTCCTCTCCCTGCAGGTGGGACCCACGTGGGCAGTTTCCATGCCTCCCCTGCCAGCCAGCCAGGGGTGGGCATTCCAGACATGGGTGGGGCCTTCAGAGTGGGAGGAGTCCCAAGCAGGTACTTGGCTTCCTCTGGTGGTCCCCTTCTGCCCTTTCCAGCTTTCGTGGACTGTTTTGCTGTGTGCTCTGCCCACTTCATTACCCTAACCCTGATCCTCTCACCACGAGTCACCTGGAACATGGATTAGGGGATGCATTCTGGGCCAGCAGCTCTGCTAGCAGTGCAGAAGGGGTGGGGCTCCACGGATCTGGCTGGAGTGGCCCTTGACACATGTGCTCATGCCCAGCTGGTGATTGCAGGGATCATAGACCTGCAGCTAGTGGGGAGGTGAAGAAGGGGTATCTGATTCCAACGCTGCTGCAGAAGTGTAAAGGGGAGGGGCCAGCCAAGAGTGGCCGTTTAATTCAAGCCAGCACTGGCCACTGATTAACAAAACCTCAGTTGATTGATTGAATCTGCATATATTTGCATACGGTTAAGATGTGGAAAGGGTATGTATTGTCTCTAGACATCAGATGTGTAAGTTGGGTGCGGGGGGGGGGCGGGGCGCCTCCTTCGAAGTGGCACCTGAAAGACCCCTGCAGCTTCCATTAAAAATAGTTTTAAAGATCAGTCAAAGATGTCTTTTTAGTAGATTTTTGTATATTTTAAATCAGGGGTTCTCATTGTAGCTGAGGATGATGGGAATTGTAGTCCAGCAACATCTGGGACCCAAGTTGGAGAACCCCAAATAAAGTGTGTATATCCCGCCCCTCCAGTATGGCCCGGCGTAGGGCAGCTCACAGAGATGATGAGACAGACAGATGAGATTGCTGGAATTCCGCTTGGAACATTCCATTGCAGATGGGACCCAGCGACACTTTGCGGCAGCTGCAGGGGGTGGGAGTTGTAGTTCAGCACTAGTTGGATGGCCGCGTGGAGCCCTCACGGAAGCCCCAGGAGAGCTGTCAGTGGAGCAGAGGCCGCGTCTTGCCCTCCCCCTGCGTGGGAGCTCTCCGCTTGGGCTCCACTTCTTTGCCGCTTGCTAGGATGGGCCTCGGTGGTTTGGGTGAAGACTTCCCCAGCGTCTGGGCTGAGGGGAGGCAGCCGCCCTCTTCCCTGCTCCTGTGGGACGTTCCGTTTTGTGACCCCCTGCAGCTTCTGGCTCGGTTCACTGGCTCACACGTCGCTGCCTTGTGTGGGGCTGGCGGGTAGATGGAGGGTGTGCCTGCAAGGCAGGCTCTGGGCGGCCCCCTCTTCCTCTGGGAGAGCACAGACATTCTGCCCCCCCTCCTGCTCAGCTGCTCCTCCTCATGTTCAGCTGGGATCTCTCTCTCTCTCTCCCCCCCCCGGCCCTTTCTTTCCTCGCCAGTGTCTTTGGGGCCCTGAGCCAGTCGCCTGTTCTGCCTCCGCCAAGCCCAGCCGCAGCCTTTGGGGGTAAGTAGTCTCCCCGCTCCCGCCCTCAGCGACGCCTCTCGGCCTGCCCGTCCGGGTGCGACTGCCCCTGTTTCTCTCCCACTTGCAGCCTGCACCAACCCCTTCGCCACGCCGGCTGTCGCCAAGGCCCCGCTGCCTTCCACCAACCCCTTCCAGACCAATGGCTTGGCCCCAGGTAAGCCCCTCTGCGTGCCCGGCGGGGGAGGGGACCCAGGCAGGCAGGAGGGCCTCTGGAAGCAGAGCTGCTGGGCCTCTCCAGGAGCAGCACAAGCCTGGGAGCCGCTGGGTGGTGAGGGCAGTCACCAGGTGGGCTGCGCCGGGCTCTCCCGGAGAGGGGCTGTTTTCTCCTGGCCAGCAAGGCTCCCAGCAGGCCAGGCCACAAGCGGTGGTGTCTCCCTTTGCCACATAGAGAAGTGAGCCCAGCTACCCCTTGAAGAAGAGCCCGGCTGGACCAGGCCCAGCCCCCAGGCAGGGGGTGAGGGCAGGCCCTCTCTCCTGCTGCTGGGGCTCCCCGGCAACTGGTACTCACTCAGAGGCATCTTGCCTCTGAGGCTGGAGGTGGCCCACAGCCACCAGACTTTAGCACTGCGGATGTGGCAACCATGGTTCTGAAGAAGGAGGCAGAGCCTTTGTGGGGGCTTCTGGACAGGGCACACTTGTGTCCTAACGGACACGTCCTTGGGGGAGAGAAAGGGAATGCTTCTTAAGATGGTGCTCACCGCCTGCTGTTTGAATTAAAACTCTATTTTTAAAAAAACCATACATGTTGCCTGAGTCATCAGAGGGACCTTTCCCGTTGATCAAGAGCACTTTTTATAACGGGTCCGTTAATAGGGTGGTGTTCTTTTCCAGCTGCAATATCCCAAGGAGACCTGGGAGCCAAGGCTGGGGGTGGTCAGGCAGCAGCCCCCAGGGCAGCAGGGAGCCACCCCAAGGCAGGCCTTGCTGCTAGCCACCCCACCCGCCCCGGCCCTTTGAGTTCAAAGCGGGGTGGGAGCCAGACTCCAGGGTTCTCAAGAAGGGAAGCGGGGAAGAGCGCTTGGACTCGCTGACTCTGTTCTTCCTCCAGGCACCTTTGTGGTGGGGTCTCCCGGCAGCTTCTCGGCCTCTCCGCTCGCCGGCGTCTTTGCTTCCCCCCCACTGCAGCAGCCGCTCTTCCCTCCACAAGCCATGCTGGGTCAGCAGCAGAACGGTGGTACGTTGCCTTTGCCTTTGGGGCGCTCTGCTCTGCGCATGCCCCCCCCGGCCCTACGCGGTTTGATGCTGCCCGTGGCATTCAGCGGCCCCCACCATCTTATAAGGCAGAGGTCCTCCAGCTGGGGTCCCCAGATGAGGCCACTGTGGCTGGGGGTGGGTGGGAGTTGTAGTCCTACAACATCTGGGGACCCAAGCTGGAGAAGAAGCCCTGTTACCAGCGGAAAGCAAGAGTCTGGCCTGGGGGCTGTGTGGACAGACTTGCAGGTGGGCAGCCATCTCTGGGACTGGAGGAGGGTGCCGGCCGAGTCTCTTCTCCCCTGAATTGGCATCACTTGCTATAGCAGTTGCAGGATGGCTTTTTACAAGGGCATTCCCGTCTGCTCTCAGGGCACAGCAGAGCCTGCTGGGAAACGGCCTTGGTGATCCAGCCCCCTCCCTGTGGTGGGCCACAAGGGCGGAGGCCTCCTCTGCCCGGGCAGTCCCGGATTCAAGGGCGAAATGGAGCCCAGAACACGTCGGCTGGCCCACTACGGCTGGGCAGGGCGTCGGGGTGCAGGATGTGGAGGGCCGCGTGTGCTGAGAGCAGAGGGTGGGCTGGGCTGGCTGGAGGGGAACTCCTCTGGGGTCCCTGGGCGCCTTCTGCATCTCTGCCCCTGCCGGGCGTATCTTGGCGGATGGCAGGGGCCACAGGGCTGCTCTCCTGAGGGTGCTGGGCGCAGGCTGGCCCGGGGGATCGGCAGAGGCCCAGCCGCCCTGGGGTCTGCGGCTGTCTCCCTGCAGCACTGGAAGCAGCCTTCCCCTTCTCCCGCCTCCCCTGCAGGGTCCCCTTTCAGTGGATTCCACTCAAGCAAGGCGGGGCAGAGGCCCCTTGGACAGCCAGCCGGCATCTCCACCAACCCGTTTGTGGTAAGGAGACCCACCAGACCCTGCCTGCCTGCTCCCCACTCCCTTGTGTGGGTGTGAGAAGGGAAGTGTGTGTGGGGGGGGGCTCAGTGGGGTGAGGCGATTGTGAAGACCATTCTCCTCCGTTTGGGGGAGGGCTGAAAGGGACGCTTTGCAAGCCTCCCGAATGTCTGGATGTGGCGTGTTTCTGCAGATGCTATTGTGTGTGTGGGGGGGGGGTGTTGCTCTTCGTTCGTTCACCTTCCCCTTCTCTCTCCCTCTCTCTCTCTCTCTCTCACAGACCCCGCTGGCCGCAGTGCCTGCTCTCCCCTTTGCCCTGGCGAAACACCCGCCCACCAACCCCTTCTTATAGCACTGGCAAGAACAGACACTGGCGCGCCCCCCACCTTGCCTCTGAGTGGACCGATGAGGGCGTCCTGCCACTTGGGCACTTTACTCTGCCTGTCCCTGGCCCCGCCTGGATGGGGTGGCGGGGACCCATGCAAAGTGCTTTACCGCTGGGCTGTGTCCGTGGGGGCCTGGCCCGGAAGACCGTGGGACGGGGCTTCCTGGACATGGGGCAGCAGTGCAGGCTGGGAAAAGAGGGGGGTGGGGAGGAATGGTAGGCCCCCACCCCACGCCCACCCCCACCCCAGCAGTGCATGCTGGACCTTCATCTAGATGAGACTATTGCCAGGCCGCAATGCATGCTGGGAAAGGGGATGTCCTTGCCGCGGAGTCTGCTCCCCCCCAAGAGCTCCTCTGTGCCAACTCCCTGCTCCCCCCCCCTCAGCTGCCCCCCACCTCCCAGCAGCCCTTGCTGTTAGCACCTCTGGATTGCCAGAGGCGGAAGGGCCCAGCGCAGCCTGCCGGCCGTGCCCTCACTGTCCTTCTCCGTGGCCTCTGCTTGGCCCCACTGCCCGCCCTTCGCTTGGCTTCTTACGCACGGGAGGAGGCTTCCAGCCCCCTTCCCTGGCAGAGGCTGCCACAAAGTCTCCCTTCGAGGGAGGAGGGCTTCCTGCCTTGAACCCCCCGCCCCCCCCCCCCCCCCGTGGCTGTCTTGGCTGTGTTGCTCTAACCAGGAGAGACCGGGGTGGGGAACGAGAGTCCTGCTTTGCTTCGCAGACCAAGGCCCAGCCGGGGCCTTTGCCTGCCACTCGGGCGGCGAAAGCTCCTCCTCCTTTGGGAGCCGAGGAGGGCAGGGGGGAGAGAGAGCAAGGCCCCCCCCGGGGACCACGCTGCAGCCTGGGCTGGCCCCCGCCTTGAAGAGCAGAAGCTGTCCCCCACGGGAAGTGCAAGGGGGCCCCACACATCTGGGGGCCCTGTTTGCCCTGGTGTGCCTCCGGCCTCTGTGCTCCCAGGCAAAGCGCAAACGCTGGCTGTGGCTGTGGGCGCCACACTCGGCCTCCTCCTCTGTGGATGCTGCTGCTTCTTCCTCGCTGCCTCTGCAGGGTTACTGGGCCCCAGGGAAGATCCAGCATCACTGCATTGGAGCCCCTGGGAAAGCTCTCCGGAAGTGGGGGCAGCCCCCAGCCCCAGCGCGGGTGGGGAGAGCCCTTGTCTCTCTGCTGCCGCGACCGGCTCGGAGTTCTGGCTTGCTCTTGGGGGAGAGCAGACAGACCCTTGAGTTTCCAACACTTCTCTCCCCCCCCCCAGCCCCCCATGTAGGTGGAACCCAAAAGCCCCCTTGGAGGTTGCCCTCCCCCCTGCTCTGAGGGTCAGCTGCTCCAGCAGCTGGGCGTCAGGCTGCCCCCCTTGGAAAGCAAGCAAGGCCTTGAGTGGTGATCCCCCAAGATCTGGCCGAACTCGAAGGTTTGGTCATTTCGCCCCCTCTTGACAGGCAGCAGGAGATCATGCCGCAGGAGCGGGGTGGCGATGCTTCCCCTGGACCTTTGGGGTCTGGCAGCAGAAAAGCCACCACGGCTTCCCTGAGAGGAGGGGAGTGGGTTTCTCCATGGTTTCCTTTTCTCAACTGTGCTGCATCCCACCTTGCACCCCCCCCCCCCAATGTTTGGCCCCAGGGCTCTCTCCGCAGCGGATCCGGCCCTCACGGTATCCCCTCCCTTCGGGATCCCTGTGTTAGCTGGGCCTTGGTTTTCTAAGCCCCGGGAAAGGCCGGGGGTGGGGGCTGCTCCCTTGAGCAAGACTGGAGTTTATATTTTCAAGACAAAGAAGTGTGGACTACATTTTTAAAGATAGATCTCTATATACTCACAAAATATATATACACACACAAACTTGTTGCACTCAAAATGTCTATAAATATCTATGGCAAATCTCTATTTCAAAAGCGCATGCTGGTCTAGAGTCTTTTGGATGGTTCCCAGCAATGATAGCCTGGAGGGGGCCCTGACCCATTGGCGGGGCAGCCACAGGAAGGCAGGTGTGTGTGTGTGTGAGAGAGAGAGAGAGTGTGAAGAAGGTGGCAGGGCTCAGTGAGCAGTGTTGCCCTGAAGCCAGAACACACACCCCCCCCCTCCGAGCGGTGTGGCGCTGCCTCCTGGCAGCCTCTGGCGCAGCAGAGCAAGCCTGGTGGGGCCTAGGGACAGTTGCAGCTGGCATGCTGAGTCTGGTGGGCCCCTCTAGCCCAGTGGCCTCTGCTCTGGCTGGCAGCAGCAGCAGCAGCATCTCACCTGAGACCCTTGAACTGGGGAGGGCTGTGCCACGCGCCCCTCCCTCTGGGCAGGTGGTGCCTGGGTGAGCACCTGAAGGCGTGTGTGAGTCGAACCTGGGGCATGGGGGTGGGCAGGCATCTTCATGCTGCTTCATGGGCCCTGGCCCAGCCGCACGCAGGGATGAGAACAGCGCCCCCTCCCCCTGGTAGGCTCCGAGGGTCCCCACCTTGGGTGCCCAGGGCTTGGGCTGCTTGCTTGGGGAGGGTGGGCGTTGCCGTCAAGCAACATCTGGGCACCCAAGGCGGGCGGGGGGGGGGGCTTTGCTGCCAGCCCTGGAATGGGGGCTCCCGAAGGGTTCCGTCTCCGAGCACGGCACCTCCCGCTCTCTGTCCAGGCGCCCCCCGCTTCCGCAGCCTGATTCCAGCCCCGCCTGCCAAGCCTTCGCCCTCCCTCCGGCTCTGCTTCCTCGTCCTCTCGCGGCAGGGTCTGGCTCCCGCCCGCCGCTCCCTGGATCCAGCCCCACTGTCCGCCCAGAGAAGAGCCCTCGGCGCGGGAGCCCCCCCCCGCCCTCCCTCAGCATAGGGCTGGACCTGTTTCCAGTGGCAGACTCGGGCGTTGGGGGGAGGAGGAGGAGGAACCTCTGAGGCTGTGCAAAGGGCTGCTTTCACGTGACCGGCAACAATCCACCAGAGACGACTTGGGTTTCAGAACAGCTTTTGGAAGGGAGGGGGGGGCTGGAGCGCGAGCCGAGCGGTGGGGCTGCCCTTCACGCCTCGGGCGGCGGCTGCTCAAGCGTCACGGGAGCTCCAGGAGGAAGAGGAGCGCCGAAAGGGCCAGCCCGGCCAGGATCCCGGAGAGATGGCCGGTGATGGAGCTCCTGGAAGGCAGAGCGGGGGGGCAGGGCGGGGTCAGATGCGCAGGCAGTCCCCATGGTCCCCGCAGCCAGAGGGGCCCCCTCGCGCTCTGGGCCCCCGGCACGTGCCAGTCTCCACCCGGGCGGCTGCAGCAGACACCGGGCCCAGGCAACTGGCGGGCGGCTGGCCAAGGGGGCAGAGGCGCAGCAGGGGGGCTCTCGCTTGGGGACTCCAGCTCCCACCCCACTCCCGGCCCGTGATGGGCGCGGCAGGTCTCCTGGGTTAGCCCTGATCCTTGACTCGCTCTGCTTAGCAAACTACGCACCTGCGGGCGCACTCACCCCCCCCTCCACACACACACACACACACACGAGGTTTACTGCCAGCCCCCCCAGAGCATGCCCGGTCATTGTTGCTGAATGGTGGTGCGGGTGGTTGGATTTCTATACCGCCTTTCATTAAAACAATCCCGAAGCGGTTCGCACCAGAAAATTAAAACAAGACTATACAAATCACACAATTAAAATATTAAGCTAGACTATAAAAACATAGGTCTGACTAAAAAGGTTTAAAATGCAAGCACAATATAACCCTACAAAATACAAAACAGCCACAGAGACAATCATATAAAAACCTGGGTTAAAAAGCCACATTTTCATATGCTTTCTAAAAACTGTGATGGAGAAGGAGTTGCAAATGGCCACCGGGAAAGCATTCCAGAGCCTGGGGGCAGCAACAGGGAAGGCCCTGTCTCACATGCATGACAACCGAGCCTCCCTCCTTGTCGGCACCTGTGGCAGGGCCCCACCAGACAACCTCGTCACGCGGGCAGCAGCCCTTGGGAGCAGGCGGTCCCTCAGGCATCCCGGGCCCAAACCGTGAAGGGCTTTCAAGGTCAAAACCAGCCCTTTGAAGCTGGCAGCCAGTGCAGCTCTTTCAACATGGGTGTGGTGTGATCCCAGCAGGCAGCTCCAGATAAAATCCTAGCTGCTGCATTCTGCACTAGCTGCAGTTTCCAAATATTCTTCAAGGGCAGCCCCACATAGAGCGTGTTACGGTAATCCAGCCATGGCGTGACTAAGGCATGGTGCAAAGAGGCAACTGTACACACAAGGGGGGGCTTACTGGAGACAGGCAGCAAGCCAAGCAGCACCCAAGACCACCCTAGGGAAATCGGGGTGGGGGGCTGGAGGAGGGTGTGGCTTCATTAGGAGGTGGCCTGAGCTCCAGACCTGACTCAATGCCGGGACTTTGCCCTAGATGTGCAAAGTAAAACTAAACCAACAGTGCCTCTGAGCATGTTACGAGTGCACCCCTGCTCTCCCCTCAGTTTCCTAGTTAGTATTCTGAACATCAAATTCAGCAGCCAAGGCGGCACCTTTGTGAGGCCGCCCCCTTTGTCAGGCCACCCCCCACCCCACTGGGCCTCCAAGCCTCCTCCCGCCCGCCCGCCCGCCCGCCCCATCCAACCCTACCTGGGATGAACGACAGCAAGGGCCAACCATTCCAGGAGGCAGAGCCACCTGGTCGTGGTGATGATGCCGCCAGTGGCCAGCGTGGCGACGGGGACAAGTTCCACATGCCTGCCCATGGCTTCCAGGGAGAAGAGGACCCCTGTGGTGCGCGGTGGGGGGGGGGGGAGGAGGAAGGAAGAAGCATCAGCCAAGGACAGGAAGGGGGGAGTGATGGTGGGGGTGACGGAGAGGAGGGCCAGCCTCTCTGGGGTGCTAACAGAGGAGCCGTTGGGGGTCAGGATGTCTGGGGCGGGGGGGGAGGGCAGGTCCCTGGGGCAAAGACAGGAGGGCGCCTGGCAGATGAGTGAGCCTGGCACCCACTCCCTTTCTGAGCAGGGCATGGCGCCTGAGGGGGCCCTGGGTTCCTTCCAGAGGCAGTGGGGCTGGGAGGGGGGCGGGCGGGCTGCATCTGAGGGCAGGCCGGCTCAGCTGCCAGGCAGGGGGGCCCAGAGTCTCTCCCCGGGCCAGGCTTCCCAGAGAGGCCCTGGCCACCCCGCCCCTGGGGCCGAGGACTGGACACCCCCAGGAGGAGGAGGAGGAGGCGGCACACCTGAGAAGCCCACAGCGCAGTGTTCTCGGTACCAGGGGTGTCCCGTGGCTGCCTCCAGGACCTTGTTGAGTGCCAGGTGCAGGACTCCGCCCAGCAGCGCCAGGGAGGTGAGCACGGTGCCGGTCCGCAGGGAGCCCACTTCCACCTCCATCCCCCTGCCCAGCCAGAAGAGGGTGGCCATGTTCAGCAGCAAGTGGCTGAAGCTGAGGTGGTGGAAGGGGGCCAGGAGGATTCGCTGCCACTGGCCCTGAACCCATACTGTCTGCACACTCAGGCAGGCAGCCCTCGGGGGCTGGATGGGGAAGAAGAAAAGAGCCACATTCAGGGCCACCAGGCCCAGCGTGGCCCAGGGCACCATCCCCCCAGCTGCCCACCCCCCAGGGCATGGCTGAAGGGAGGCAGGAGGGCCCTCTGTGACCTCAAGGCTGGTGCCCCCACACGCCCTGTGACCCACAAGGCCTGCCCTCCCTCAGGCTAGGGGGCTGGCCTTTGTGATGGGCAGTCTCCGGTTTCCTCCCCCAAATGGGGGGGGGGATTCAGCCCCACAACAGTTGGACCAGGAGGCAAAGAGGGCCTCTGCACCAGGGCACAAAACTGGCTTCTTCTTCGCTGATCAGGGAAGGACTGGTGAGCAAGAGCGCGGAGGGCTGTTTCCTGGCAAAAAAGGAAAGCTGGGAAGGGATCGAGTTTCCTAACATTATGGATGGTACAGAAACCAGGGAAGTTTTCTCCCTCTCATAGAATATTAAAACTTGAAGGTCGACTAAGGAAACGGCATGGCGGGAGCCTGAGACAGGCGGAAGGAAGGTCTCTCCTTCACCCAGTGCAGGATTAATTGATGGATCTCATTGCCCGAAGAGGTGGCAAGGGCTACTGGCCAGTATGGCTTCCAAAGGGGGTGACAAATTAAGGCTGATCAAGGATGGTTAGCTATGCCAACTAAATGGAACCTCCACACTTAGAGGCAGTCTACCTTTGAACACCAGATGCTGGCAGGGGAGACAAGGAACAGTCGAAGAGGCCAGGTGCCTTTTTTGCCTCTGACTGGAGGGCTTCCCAGAGGCGCCTCCTGGTGGCCCACTGTGGGGAACAGGGTCCTGACTAGGTGGGCTTTCTCAGGCCTCATCCGGCAGCTGTGTTGCCTTTGAAGAGGAGCCAAACTCTGTCTTCAGTGGGGAGACCGGAGGGACCCAAAACCTTCCAGGAGCTGCTTAGGCCATGCGCTGTAGTGAGGCTGTTATCACTGCAAAGGGTTCGCTTCTCAGCCCATGTCACCCAGAGGGGCTCTTCCCCCTGGACTTCCGGGCCAAAGTCCAGGCCTCCACACACCCTGCGGGCCCCTAAGTCCTCCTTAGTCTGCCCCGGGTGGTGTGGCCAAGTGTGACCCCTGCTTTAGAGACAGAGGGGGGAGTAGGGAAAGAAATAAGTGGGGTGGAAAATGTTACAGTGCATGTGCTGTTGTTTCTGCTAATGCATATTTGCATAAATATACCTGTTTTATAGTCTTACAGTCTTGTGGATTCAGTTGCTCTTTGTGCCTTCAAGAACCCATGTGTTAAAAATACTGTGTGTGTCTTTGTGTGTGTGTGTGTGTGTGTGTAGGGGGATGTTGCTTAACCTGCAGGGAGGGGCCTCCGGAGGGTGGGGCTCCAAAGGCCTTTAGGTCCAGGCTCCAAAATTACCTAGGTGCACCTCTGATTAAACCTTGTGGGTCAAGGGCAAGCCTGTTCCTCTTGCCAGAGAGGCTGGTCCTAACTCAGCTGTGGCTAAAATGGATGAGGAGGCACAGGTGTGGAAGATGCCGAAGCCACCCCTCCGCGGTCCTGGAGACGAAGGAGCCTCTTTGGGGATGAAGAGGGTTCAGGGGCATCACAAGGGAGGGAAAAGCCCCCCCCCCAATCTCTATGACACCCCACTACTGAATCTTGGCAGACAGCCCCCTAATCCTGCTGATGGCCCTTCCTAGTTTTATATGCAACCGATTCCTTCCTTTCCCCATCCCTGGACACTGGGAGGACACAGCGATGGGTCCCTTCATGCTTGAAATGTGCGGCAATCTGCTTGTGAGCTGCGTGCCTTGCCTAGTTTGTCAAAGTGCATTCCAGAGGGCAGGCAGGTTCTCCGGAGAGGAGGCCAGGGAAGCAAGGTGGAGGATTCCTGGGCTGGAAGGAACATTCCGTGCTGGCACTTTGGCTGACAGGCAGCCACCCAACCGGCGCTCCATCAGATCTCCACGTCTGAGTCCAGCGGCTGCCCCGGCCAGCTGAGCCCATGGGTCTGAAAAGGGGGGAGATGGGATCCTGAGGGGATGCACAGAAGGGGCTCCTCCTCCTCCTCCTCCTCTCTAGGGCACCCCGACAGAAGCCCCCTTGCCTAAGCACTCTGGGCTGATCTGCTGTCAGGCTTCTCTCTGGTTTTTCTCATCTGTGTGTGGAGATGAGTTTTGTTCTGGGCGGCAGTCTCAAGGCAGTGTGTGCATGTGCATTCAGAGCGGGGCAATTCAGCCTGAGCAGGATCTAAAATGAACTGAGCGGACATCCAAAAACATGTGAGCATGTGCACACGGGCATACCTTAGAGGGAACGCTGGTCAGGACCCCCTGCCCAGTCCGGAGCCAGCTACACACCCTGCAAGTTGTTTGTTGACTTCTTTAGGATACAGGTCCGACCCAGCATTGGATCCTGTGGAGGACCGCACTTGAGAGCATCGGTCCAAGGAGTGCCATCTCCTTTATCCAGCAGACTGGCAGGCAGCGGCTCTAGACAGAGAAGGGTCCTTCCCAGCCCTACCTGGAGATGCTGCCAGCCAGGGTCCTGCCTGCAAAGCAGAGGTTCTGCCCGGGAGCCCCCACCCCTTGCTTCGTGCAGCTGCTGAAACTGCTAACTCATCAGGGGATTTGGTGCAGCGTGTTATCAGTATGCTGATGACACCCAGATCTATTTCTCCATGTCAGCAGGAGAAGGAATAACCTCCTTAAATGCCTGCCTGGAGGCAGTGATGGGCTGGATAACAAACTGAGGCTGAATCCAGGTAAGACGGAGGTACTTATTGTGCGGGGTCAGAACTCGGGAGATGGTTTTGATCTGCCAGTTCTGGATGGGGCCACACTTCCCCAGAAGCAACAGGTACGCAGTCTGGGGGTGCTTCTGGGCACAAAACTCTCTCTGTGTCCCAGGTTGAGGCAGTGGCCAGAGGTGCCTTTTACCAGCTTCGGCTGATACGCCAGCTGCGTCCCTTTCTTGAGATAAATGACCTCAGAACAGTGGTACATCTGCTGGTCACCTCCAGACTTGACTACTGCAGTGCACTCTATGGGGGGCTGCCTTTGTACATAGTCCGGAAACTGCAGTTAGTCTAGAATGCAGCAGCCAGGTTGGTCTCCGGGTCATCTCGGAGAGTCCATATCACTCCTATCTTAAAACATCCGCAGTGACTGCCAGTAAGTTTCCGGGCAGAGTACAAGGTTTTGGTTATAACCTATCAAGCCCTAAAGGGCTTGGGCCCTGGGTATTGAAGAGAACGCCTTCTTCACTATGAACCACACTGCCCATTGAGATCATCTGGAGAGGTTCGTTTGCGTCTGGGTGGCTACTCGGGGACGGGCCTTCTCCATTGCTGCCCCGAGGCTTTGGGACAAGCTCCCTGCTGAAATAAGAGCCTCCCCATCTCGGACAACTTTGAAAAGGGCAGTCAAGACGCATTTGTTCACCCAGGCTTTTTATTAGATACTGTTTTAATTGTGTTTTAATCGTTTTAACTTTTTAATTTTAATTGTTGAAATGTTTTAATCTTTTATTGGCTGTTTTTATTGTCCTGTAAACCGCCCAGAGAACTTGTGTTTTGGGCGGTATATAAATGTATAAAATAAAATAAATAAAATAACTGGCTCAGTGCCCAAGGAAGGAGCCCATCACCCCGCCCCACACTGCTGCTGCTCCAGCCCTCCCTCTAGCATCCATTGCTGACCACTGCAGCCTGTTCTTGTTTACACAGCACTCAAGCAATCCGGATTCAGTTCAGAATCATCCCCGGCCCTCCCACCCCACCCCCAGGGTCATGGACTGGGTCATGACTTCCCTACACTTTCCTCTCTGGGGCTCAAAAGCAGACTGAGGGCATCAGAGCTGCCTGCCTATGTTGATTTAGGCACAATTATGTGCATAATGGCATTATAGAATTCGCTCCCCCAGGATGTGGCGATGGCCGCTTCCTTAGATGGCTTTATAAGGGGGTTTGATCAATGGAGGTGGTGGAGGAGGAGAAGTCTGCCCATGGCTCTTAAGCACAATGGCTCAATGGAGCCTCCATGTTCAGATGCAGTTTACCTCTGCAGATCAGTGGGTGAGGAGGACCAAGGTTGGGAGGGGTGGCTGCTGCTGCTAGGTGGGCTGCCCTTTGGGGCACCTGGTTGGCCACGATGGGTTAAGGTGAAGACTGGCCCCCGTGGGGGGAGCCTGGGCCAGTTGGGCCTCATCGAGCCTGGCGTGGCTTTTGTCCATACAGTCCAGCCCTCTCGCATGTGCAGCCTTTTCTGCGCTTGCACTGCAATTAGAAGAGGGTCCGGACGTGGCCCACAGCTCCGACTGGAGCACTGCGGGTTCGAAGCAGCACCCCCCCACCCCCAAAGAGCCTCACTTCACACACACACCCCATGTCGAAGCCAGGAGGGTGGGGCCAGGCGGGTGTCCTCAGAGGCCAGGCCTGAGGGCAGCAGAGGAGTCTGGAGGTCAAAGCTGCTCTCTCTCTCCGGGCTGTGATCACAACACAGGGCCGGCTGGCGGGGCCACTTGCCGCCACCACGGGCCGAGGAGGGCCGCAGCCCGGACGGTTTGCCCACAAGCGGCTGGGAGGCTCGGCGGCAACAGCCCCAAGTTTAGTAAACAGGGAGGCGGTGGCCGCCCTGGCACCCAAAACCACTGCGGGCGGCTGTTTGGGCGTCACTCTGCTCTCCTGGCCCCGCTCTGTGGAGGAGGCAGAGATGGAGCCTGGAGTCATTCTGGAGCCTGGACCGAAAGGGCTTTGGAGGCCCCCCCGCCCCGCCCCCCCGTTGCATGTTAAGCATCAATCTTTAGCGCATGGGCTCTTGAGGGCACCGACCACACCACCCGGGACTGACTACAGAGGAGGGGGGGCAGGGGGTGTGGAGGCCCTGGACCTTGGCCCCAAAGTCCAGGGGTAAGAGCACCTCTGGCTACTCCGGGGTGGGGGCAGAGAATGCCCACTGAGCGCGGCAGGGCACAGGTGCTCTGCGGTGGAGGGCAAGGCAGGAGGCTGTGGGGGGGGGACAAATCTGTCAGGGCTTTTGGCAGAGTGGGGGGGGGTGTTTGGTGGGAGGGGCTGGTGCCTTGTTCCCCGGCTCTGCCCTGACCCTCCGTCTAACATGGCTTCTCTTGGCCAGGGTTTCCTGGTGAAGGTGTAGTGGGAGGGGGCGTGCAGGGAGGGCGTGCGGGTTGGGGTGGGCTTGGCCGGGGAGGGGGCAGCCTCTGCACTTCTGAACTGACACGATGACATCACTGGGAACCAGACTAGCATCTGAGTAGTCCAGTTGGGTCAGGCAGAAGAAGGGGCCACGAGCCCAGCAGCCTGCTTCCGGCCAGGTGGCCCCAGGGGGAACCCACAGGCAGGCCAGGAAAGCAACGTCCTTCTCTGCTCTTCGCCCCCAATAATTGGCACAGAGAGGTAGACTACCACTCCACACAGAGGTTTCTAAGAGCCATGGCTAATAGACCTCCTCCTCCTCTCTCCACAGATTTGTCTCATTCGCTTTCAAATCCATGTAGGCTAGTTGCCATCACCACGTCTTGCGGCAGTAAGTTCCGTAGGTTAACCTTGCCTTTTTGGGGGTGAAGGACTACTACCTGAGAGCACCCCCAAGGGGAGCACAGCCCCATTCGAATCAGGATGGACCTCTGCTTCTGGCCCAGCAGGTCTACATGCCATAAGCCATCTTGTCTGCATTACGCTCCTTTCCATTTGCACCCCAGTCCCTCGCCAGCCTCAGCCAGCAGTTCAGCACTTCAGCTGCTCCGCTGAGACAGGTTTGGGTTCCCCCAGCTCAGTACTGCCTGCCCTGCCTGGCAGTGGCTCTCTCAGGTTCCAGGCACTTTCCCAGCCCTACCTGGAGAGGCTGCTGCCAGGGGGACTGGAGAAGAGCACCCAGGGGAGGGAAATGGATCCCCCTAACCCGCCTCATCCAGGAAGCCCTGGAGCTGGACTTCCACCACGCACGCGCGCACCTTTCCCAGGGCGAAACCCAAGCCTCCTTGGCAGCCCAGGGGGTTGATGCAGGGCCCTGCTAGCCAGGCTTGGCTTCCAGCGGAGGAGGAGGAGGAGGAGGGGAGCTGGTGGGAGCGCTTCCTTCCCGGAGGTGGTTTCTGCACAGCATTGCCCACTCTATCAAGCCATCCACATCTCCCGGCATCAGTGGCAGAATGTGAGAGTTGGGAGGCGCCCTGGAGGTCTTCCAACCTCCCCCCGCTCGGGGCAGGCATCTGCTACGGCACCTCTGACAGGGGGCCCTCCGGCCTCTTTGGAAACCTCCAGCCAAGGGGAGCTGGGAGCCCCCCATGACGCCACAAAGCTTGCCTTCCGGGGTCACCTGGAGCTGGAGGATGCCGCTGGTACCTGGAGAAGCCAGGCCCATTCTGCAGCAGGAGAGCCCGGGGGGGGGCCTTGGGGTGTCCTTGTGACGACGCAGGCGGCTCTGTCTCCCAAGGTGCCCGCTGGGTGTCAGATGGAGGAACTGCAGCGGCAGGGCCCCCTACGAGTCAGCGGCGGATGACACCACCAGATCCCCAGCCTTGGAGAGGTCGTCTCTCTTCTGCCCAACTGCTCGGGGCATTTCCATGAGGGACCGTCGTGGGCCAGGAAGGAGAGCCTCCTCTTCTGCCAAACCCCAGCTCCCGATCAGACCAGATGGCATTGGACTACAACTCCCATCACCCCCAGACACAATGGCCTTCAGCTGTCACCCAGTGCAGTGCCACTGATCTGTGGTCTGACTTGTTACATCTGCACACTTTTGCATCTGACTAAACCACCCATAGCTTTGTGCCGAACCCAAACCCGCTTCCTTTGTTTTGGGATAACACACCTACAGGGTCCAGCAGGCGACATCTTGAGCCCATGTGGTTAGAGTGTTGGGCTAGGAGTGGAGAGACCCGGGTTCAAATCCTCCCTCAGCCATGACGCTCTCTGGACCAGCCATTTGCTCTCGGAGGCTAACTAACCTCACAGGGTTGTTGTGAAGATATCTTGCAGGGGAGAGAGCTTGGTTTGAAACCCTGGGCTCCTTGGAGGAAGGGACACAGCCCACATCATGTCATCTCAGGGGAGGGCTTCCTGCCAGTGTGAAAGGGGGCATCTTTCCCCTGCAGCTTTTATTAGCATCCACATTACAAACGATGCACTGTACAAGATGCGTCCTCAGATTCATTGGGGGGGCCTCTCATCCAGATGTGGTTGGACTTCAATTCCCGCCATCCCCACAGAAGGCTGTTGTGGGGGGGAATGATAGGACTCCGCCTCGCGACATCTGGGGGCCCAGGTTGGAGCACCTGCTTAATCCATGCAGAAGGGCTTTAAGAGGCAAGGTCACAAGCGGATTGATAACAAATAGCAGCCCTGTGGCATGAGACATCTTATTCTCTCCCAGCTCCCAGATGACTTTGGCATTCCCTCCAGGAAGCCGCTCTAAAGCGAATGAGACCCTAGTTGTGTCTCTCCCCGCCTCAACCTTCCCTCCTTCCCTCCCTCTCTGCAAGCTAAGAATAAATTTTATTAGCTCCAGTTCCAGGAAACAGCCGCGTTCAACATGAGTTGAAATGGCCTCGTTCAACTGGGAGGTCTGCGAGGGGCCAGCAGAGAGAGCTGGAGTGGCGAGTAGGGAGGGGCAATGCCCAGGGCTCATAATGGGCCCCCCACCCCGTTCAGCCCCCCCTACCCACCTGTTGGGTCTCTGTTTGACAAACACTGCAAGGAGTCACCCAAAGATCATTATCAGGAGAGGGCTGAGGGACTTGCGGGAGGCCAGGCCCCACGGAGAGATAACTTATCGGGGGCTGAGTGTTTGGTATCAACACTTTCCTGCCCTTTGCCCGTCCTTGCTTCTCGGTGCTGGCTGCCTTCTCGGAGGCTCCCTCTTGCTGCCCCTGGCTCTGTGGGTCTGGGAGGCCCCTTGGACCAGGTCTCCCCGCGCCCCATGTGCCCTTTGGCTCTGAAGAGGAGGCAGCAGCAGGCTGCACACAGGGCTGGCCAAAGGAGCAGGGAACCTCTCTCCGACTGGAACATTTCTGTCCACAGACAGGAAGAAACCTCCCCATCTCTCCCCCGCCCCCCAATCTGCTGCTGGATCCCACCCATCCATCTTCCCTGCATGACCAAAGCAAAAGGTTTCGAAATGGATGGATGGCACTGGTACAAAGATCACAGCCTTCTGGTTCTGAATGGCCCCTCTTGCCACGGGCACGGCCACGCGGGATTTGCCTGCCTGGGAGGAGGAAGAAGCGTGAGCTGCTGCAGAGGGAGGGAGGCACTTTCCCGGCAGCAAAAGACTCGGCTGGCTGGCGCTCTGGACGGGCCACGGCAGCCCCTACAAGCGTCTGGCAAGGGTGCCCTTTGCCACGTGCACCCAAGCGGAGCGTGACGCTGCAGGCAGCGGCCTCAGCAGCTCCTCACAGGGGCTGCCTCCTGATGATGCCCCCCAAGGCCCCCCCCACCTCCCAGACGGCCCAGTCTCGGGCAGTGGCTCATGGCTCTCACGAGTGGTGCTGGGCTCAGGCCCACCTTGGAGTCTGGGCAGTGGCCAAGGCCTGCTGTGAGTTCATCTCACCGGCAACGGAAAGGTGCTGGGCAGGCAGGAGCCCCACTGGATCAGGCCCAAGGCCATCCACTGGCTCCCATGTCTGCTTCTCCCCGTGGCCAACCAGATGCCCCAAGGGGAAGCCCACAGGCAAGGCAGGAGGAAACATGCTGCCCTTGCTGCACGGTAGGCTGCCTCTGAGCATGGAGGATCTACTTAGCTAGCATGGCTGCTAACAGGCCTTGCCTGCTGCTTGTAAGACCAGCAGATGAGCTCGGCAGCGGAGCCCTGGCTTGGCATACAGCTCCCCTGCCCTCCCAGTCCCCGTTGGCATCTCCATGCAGCAGGACTGGGAAAGAAACCGAGCCGGGTCCCGAGAGAGCTGCTGCCAGGCCGTGCTGGTGCTGGCCCAGTGGACAGGGCAGAAGGCCGGGCACAGAGGAGGCCTCCCCACCCCTCACTTTCTGCTTCTCCTCCTCCTCAGCAGCAAATGGCCTGGATTTCAGGCGGGGTGTGGGGGGCTGGCTCCTCCTCTTCCCTGTCTGGCCTTCTCATGCTGCAGGACTGAGGTGGGCAGGGCAGGGCAGGCCCCCAGGGCGGGCATCCAGCGGGTCCCTCTCCCCCTGCCCCCTTGGCTGTGTGGAGGAGGGATGACCCCCTCTGCGGAATGGCTTCCCAGCATCAGAGCTGCCACCTGCAGTCAACTGATCAACTGGAACCCACGGAAACAGACTGACTACAGGGGGCATCTCCGGCTAAAAGCGCAGCATCCTGTTTCAAAATGCGAATTGTTTTTAAGGGAAATACTTCTAGAAACAGGACCTGGCTTTCCCATCACTTCCTGCTCACACTGGCAGATGTGCCTCCTGCTGCCGAGAGAAGGTCCAGAAGCAAGGAGGCCCTTTTCTTCTCCTCAAGATGCAAATGTATGCAGATGTCATCAAGAGCCCTTTGCGTCATCCCTAGGATTGCCTGACTATGGAAAGCAGCCGGTTTGCAGGAGCAGGGAGCTCAGAGGTGCATTGTGCATGGCCACAAGAACCTGCTCAGCACGAGAGAGCCTGGCTGGCCCCGTGTGCCTTATGCGCCCTTGCCAGGGTGCCGGTGTGCTGTGAGCATCCTCAGGCACAAGAGTGCGTGCAACCACCCCCCACGCTCTCCGGATCAGGACACTCTCGTGAACAAGTCCCTCGTGCTGGTGCTTCTCCGCCTGCTCTGTTCATGTGAGTGGTCCACGCTTGGTCTCCTGCCAGCTTGAGTTGCTCTCATACCACTGTCTCTCATACCACAATTTACAAATTGTGCTTATTTCACAGACCTGAAGCTTGCAAAACTGGCATAATGAGATATCCTCAAAATCCAGCCTGCCGAAAGATAAAACACAAAAACATCAGGCGGGGTTGGGAGGGGATGTTTTAAACACAAACAAAAGCCCCAGGGAACTTTTGAAACACCCAACACTTGAGTATTCCTGGAGTGAGAACCATACCAGTGAAAAATATAAACGTTTATGACAACATTTAATTGTCAACGTGTGTTTTTCCGGGGGGGCCCCACAAAGTTTGATATTTTGAAGTTCATATTTCAAAAACTTTTCAGTGGAGGGTGTCACCAGTGGTATGGTTGTGCAGGGTGGCCCTGGGCATATTTACTCAGAAGTAAGCCCCACTGAGTTCACTGGGACTGGACAGGCCTCTCTTTCAGAATTTCAGGCCCCTTTGGCTGGCTCACAGCCCATGCATGCCACTTTTAACCCAAAACGGAGTGGTCAGTTTGCCTGTGTGAGTGGCTGGCAACCTTGGAGAAGCCGCTGCCAGTCTGTGGAGACAATACTGAGCTAGATAGACCAAGGGTCTGACTCAGGATATGGCAGTTTCCTATGTTTCACTGTCCCATGCAGCCTGGCAGGGCGGGTGGAGATGGAGGTCAGGAACCAGAGACACAGGAGTGGGGGGTGGGGGAAGCAGCAGCACTCACCTGCCACACTGAGGGACCAATCTAGTCCAGCATCCTGCTGCTGTGGCCAGCCTGATGTCCCTTCCTGGAAGCCCACTAGCAGGACAGGAAGACTGCCATGAAGTGGCCCCCACAGCGATTCCATGTGGCCGGCCACTGCAGCTAGTAGCCATTGGTAGACCTCTCCTCCTCCATGAACTTGCCTTGTTCTTTTTTAAAGCCCTCTTGTGGCAGTGAGTTCCACTCACAGATTATGTGTTGTGTGAAGAAGCCCTTTCTGTCTGACCGAGGTCTACTGTCCACCGCCCATCAGTTGCGTTACCTCCATGGCAAAAGACAGATACGCAGGCCCACGCTTGGCCTGTGTGGGTGGATTCAATTACTCACAACTAGGAACAGAGGAAGCTGCCACATACGGAGTCAGACCCTTGGTCCATCTAGCTCAGTATTGCCTTCACAGACTGGTGGTGGCTTCTCCAAGGTTGCAGGCAGGAATCTCTCCCAGCCCTCTCTTGGGAGATGCTGCCAGGGAAGGAACTGGGATCCTTCTTCTGGTCCCATGTAATTCAGAAGTCCGTGCACAGACTTCTGTGCAACATGGTTTGACCTCCACCTTTACTACATTCCCACGATATGTGCAGAGAGTTAAAAATCAAAGTCCCCACCGCTCAGACATGTATTGAGAAAGGAAAAAGAATTCCAACACGCTGCTTTTGTATGAGTGACCAGGCGCGCGTGGGGAGGGGGCTGCAAAGAGATTAGGGTTAAGCGATTCGTATGAAAAAGGCCAGCTGCGTGTCTTGGCTTCAGCTAACCCGGGCTATTCATTTCGCTTCGCCTCCAACTCGCAGCCGCACACGCGGGATGGGGGCGGGGGGCGTAATTCCCAGCCGGTCGCTGGGCGGCTACATTGCACCAAAGGGCCTTGCAGGCTTCCCACCCTTCAGCAAGGGAGGGGTCCTGCTCGCGTCGCTGCCCACCCCAGTATTGCTGCCTGCCCGACCCTGGAGAGGCGCACTGGCGCAGTCCAGGGCAAAACTGCAAGGGCGGCTGCGGGGTGTGGGAGTGGGCAAGCCCCTCCCCCACAAGTGGCTCCCCCCTTTCAGAAATCTGATATGTGGGGCCCAGCTTGCGCAGCCATACATGCACTTTTCCCCTTCTGTGCCCCTCATTTTCCCCCTCCTAGTGCCGCCACTGAGAATTAGTCGCTTTCTGCGCAGCAGATCTTCCCCTTGGCTTGGGCCCTATGTGACTTCACACACGCCTGCTGCTGCTCCTTTGAAAATCGCGCGCAGCTCCGCTCGGCTCCGCGCCCCTTTCAAGAAGCCAGCTCGCGGGTGGACGCGCCGCGCGCTAGGACCGCGGCGGCGCTGCTGCCTGCCTGGGCTGCAGTGGAGCTGGGCATAAATGCAAGGAAGGCGGGCATGCCTCCGTTTGCAGCAGCAGGATAAAGAAGGAAGCTGGGTGCCCGCCCTTGCAAAAAGGAGGGGGCAACAGCCCGCGATGGGCGCAGCAGGCTGCTGCTGACCCCTCCTGGAAGCCCCCCCCCCGCCCCGAGCCTTGAGCCGAGGATGGTCCTCTTCGCCCTTGGTGGGAGGAGGAGCAGCCGCCAGCCCCTCTCGGCCAGAGTCCAGGCTGCTGCAGCAGGCGGCACCGGAGGAGGAAGAGGGGCGCGCGGAAAGGGTTAATGGAGAGCCGCTGCCCCCGGACTGGAGCGCCGCGGGGCGGGGAGCCCGCCTGCCCTGACCCCTCTTCACAGGCTGGCGAGCAAGCCGGCCGAAGCCCCCGCGCCCTTGGCTGCCTTTCTCCGGGCCCCCACCGTCTGGCCAGCAGCCTCCCGCTTTGCCTGGCCGCGGCTCCTTCCCGCCGGCCACGTGGTGGGGGCGCATCGCGAGGCAGCCTTTCTTGCCCGTGGCGGGGATGCGCCAGCCGCCTCCGTCCCGACGCTGCCTGCGCGCGGGGCTGCCTTCCTTCCCTGCCTCTGCGGAGCAGCCCAGAAGGGGCAGCGGGCGGCGGCAGCAGCGACTCTTTCCGAGGAGAGCAGGCGGCGGCCGCCGGGCATTGCCCCGCCTGCCTGCAGCCCTCCCGACGGGCAGGCGGTGGCCGGCCGCTGGCTTGGGCCAAAGTGCGCCGCGTCGAGCGTGTTCAGCCGCCGGCTGCTGCCCCGGGGCGCTCTCCTGGTGGGCCGACGCGGCGCTGCCGACGTGGCTGGTGGTGGTGCCGGCGGGCAGCCCCTGACACCGGGGGCGCCTTTAATCCCAGCTGCGCGTGAGGGGGGGCGGGGGGCAGGCGGCGAGAGGCTTGGCGTGGCGGGGCCCCTCCGGCCCTGGCGCTGCGGCAGCCTCGTCCTCCCGGAGCAGCCCGCGGGTGGCCGAGGAGGAGCCGCTCTCTAGAGTAAAGCAACGCCTCTGCGCAAAAAGCAGCAGCCGCCGCGCGCAGGAGGTGCGAAGGGGAGGGGCACGCGGGCTGGGGGGGGGGCGGCCGCCCGCCGGGTGCGCGGACGGAGCAGCCGCTGGGAACCGCTGGAGCCCCGCTGGCTCTCCCGGCCCCTCCTGCCTCTGTCCTCTCCCCGCCCGCGTGTGTTTTTCATTGCCCGCCGGAGTCGTGTGCACGAGAAGAAGGGGGCTCGTCAGCCGGCCGCGAGCAGCTCCAGCCCACAAGCAGGGCCTGGCTGGCTGCAGACCACGGGGCGGCTGCTGCTGCTGCTGCACACGCGGCACTCTCGCTCTCTCCCGCTCGGGGGGGCCGCCCTCTCTCGCTCGCTCCCCCGGCTGGAGCTCTGCACTGCAAGCCGCTTGCGCTTGGAGCGACTTGGCGGCGGCGGCGGCGAGACGTTGCTCCCGGGAGGACGTCAAGCGCTCGGGCCCCCGGAGAGAAGCCGGTGCCGCCGCAGCAGCAGCAGCCCGCCCCGAAGGCAGCTCTGGGCCAGCCGGAGAGGAACTGCGCAGGCCCCGGAGACCTTTCGCCCCTGGCTGGGAGGTCAGACTCCCGGAGGGCGAGAGGTCTGCTGCGGGCAGGGAATGACAGGCATAATAGCGCAGAGGCGGCGCGATCGGGGGGCCGCCGCTTTCCCGGGCCAGAGCGGGCTCTGCCTGCTGGTGGGCCGCCTCGCTGGGCCGCCGCCGCCGCCTTCAGAAGTTCCCCAGCGGGAGCCGCCGCCGCCGCCGCCTTCTGCCGCTGCGGCTGCTGCTCCTGCAACGGGGCAGAACTTGGCAACACTCGGGAGCCCAAAGTCTCCGCGCTCTTTCCTGCAGCAGTCCGCGGAGGGTCGCTGGTGCGGGGCCCTCCCGGGTGGACACTGGCGCTGCCGCTGAGAAGGTAACTTCCCCCCGAATCGACAACAAGCCCTATCAAGTGACTGCCTTGCCCGCTGGGGCTGGGGGGTTCTCGAAATCCCCCCTCCCGGATTGATCCAGAGACCTTGCGACTCTTGTGCTGCGCCAATGCGTGTTCTGCCCTTCCCAAGAGGGAGGCCTTTCCCGAAGCCTGCTGGAGAAGCGGCAGCTGCCAAGTGGGGTGCTGACCTGCTCAGACTTCCCCCACCTTAACGAGAGTTGATGCCATTGGCACCTCCAGAGAAGCCCTTCCTGCCTCAGGAGGAGGGCGCTGGCTGGGTGCAGGAGGGTCTTGGCACCCGGGCATAACCAGCAGTGCTGCAGAGGGCCCCTCGCCTCTCCCTCGCTGGTCCCAGAGTCCAGCCTCCGTGGGTGGGGGGGGGAGAGGTCACGATGGACCCCGGGATGGACCCTGCTTTCCCGGACGTCCGCTTGAGCGGCTACCTGCGCAAGCAGAAGTCCCAGCACCGCCGCTACTTTGTGCTGCGCTGTGCCAGCGAGCGGGGGCCGGCCCGCCTCGAGTACTATGAGAACGAGAAGAAGTTCCGTGCAGACGGCCTGGGCGCCCGCCCCAAGAAGACCTTCCCCTTGGCCAGCGCGCTCAACATCAACAAGCGTGCGGACGCCCGGCACAGGCACCTGATTGTCTTGTACGGGCGCGAGGGCACCTTCGGTGTGGCCGCGGAGAACGGAGAGCAGCAGCAGCTGTGGTACGCAGCCATGGTGGAGCTGCATTGCAAGGGTGAGTTGAGGGGTGGGGGAGGCGAGTGGGGCAAAGAGGGGACAGGGAGGGCTCTGTCCCCTGGTAGATACATGAACATAGGCAGCTGCTGCCTACTGAGCCGAGCACTGGTCCATCCAGCTTAGTGCTGTCTGCTCAGGCTGGCAGTGGCTCTGCTGCAGTGCTTGCTTCTTGGGAGAGCTTTCGTTGTTGGTGATGGGGACTGGATGTCTAAAGCAGATGCTCTGCCAGTGAGCTATGGCCCTTCCCTATCCCCCAGGTAGGGCTGGTGCAGAATATGAACCCAGAACACTTGCACGCCCTATGCAGAGATCATACCCTAGACCAGGGCTGGGCAAATGTGGCCCTCCGGATGTCGTTGAACTGCAGCTCCCATCATGTTTGATTGAGTGCCATCAACAACAACAAATATTTATATACTGCTCTTTAACAAAAGTGTCCAAATCAGTTTACATAGAGAAATAATAAATAAATAAGATGGATCCCTGTCCCCAAAAGGCTCACAATCTAAAAAGAGGATAGACCCCAGCAACAGCCACTGGAGGGATGCCGTGCTGGGGGTGGAGAGGGCCAGTTGCTCTCCCCCTGCTCAATAAACAGAATCACCACGTTAAAAAGGTGCCTCTTGGCCCAGTTAGCAGTGGTGTAATGTGGATGTCGACTCTGAGCGACCACATGGAGAGATTCTCTCCAGGCTGATCTGTCTCCCACTTGGCCTTGAAGGTCTCTCCGTGGTGCATTCATGGCTGTCACCATCGAGTCCATCCGCCTTGCTGCTGGCCGTCCTCTTCTTCTCTTGCCTTCCCCTTTCCCCAGCATTACGGACTTCTCAAGGGAGCTGGGTCTTCTCCGCGTAATGTGCCCCATCACGCCCAGCCACAATTTACTGACATAACACCTAGAGGACCGCCTTAGCCCTGCCCTGGACCAACAAGCCAGATCTGAGGTCCTGATAAATACCCTGAGACAGGGCAAGGCAACCTTCCTCAGTGGCTGGTTTGGAGGCATAACAGCAGCGCTTTATGCCCCCCAAGGGAGGTGGGGCCCCCTCAGCGGGAAGGCCGCTGTTTTGCATTCAGAAGATCTTGGCTTCAGTAGCTGGCAGCATCTCCAGGAAGGGCTGGGAAGAAAGTCCCCTTCTGAAACTCGGGAGAGATGCTGCCAGTCAGAGTAGACAGTACTGAACTAGAAGGAACAAGGGCCTGACTCTGTACAGGGCAGCTGCTTCATGTCTTCAAGCCAGGCAGTGAACTTTCGAATCCGTTCCTGTCACCATGGCTGGAGGGCTGCTCCTTCAGAAGTCCGCCACCAGTGACCAGGTCCAGGGGTATTTCCCCTCCCAGCATGGAATGGGGGAAACTCCGCAGGGTGGGAGACGGGACCTGAGAACCCACTCTTCTGCTTTCCTGTCCAAAAAGGGAGGCGGGCGAGAGGGGTTTGGGCTCCTTGTCTGATCCAAGGTGGGCCTGCTGGTGGTACAGTGTGGCCAGTGCCCAGTGCCCTGTATTTGTCTAGCCACGTGCCCAAGGAGGCCTGAGCCACCCCTGTGCTGCTCACATTTTGCAGCGGGGGAAACCGAGGCAGGGAGGGAGTGAGAGACGCTGGCCCAGGCTGGGAGGTCAGAGAGCAAGCCGGTGCTGGCTGGCAGAATGGGAGGGGCGGGTGGGTGCCCTTTCTGCAGCTCCGTGGGGGAGGCCCTGCTCGGGCACGCTGCCTGCCTGGGACAGGCCCTTCTGGACAGCGCATCCGGCACATTTTGCCCTCCCAGGGAGGAGCCGGCCTCCCACCGCAGCCGTTCTGCCTGGCTCTTCCCAGGGTTCCCAGCCTGGCTTCCCCGGACATTGCTGGACTACAACTCCCACCATCCCCAGACACAGCGGCCTTTGGCCCTGGCTAGGGATGGTGGGGGCTGTAGTCTAACAGCATCTGGGGAGCCCTCCTTGAACCTTTATTTTATTTTATTTTATTTTGCATTTTATATCCCACTCTTCCGCCAAGGAGCCCAGAGCGGTGTACTACATACTTAAGTTCCTCCTCACAACAACCCTGTGAAGTAGGTTAGGCTGAGAGAGAAGTGACTGGCCCAGAGTCACTCAGCAAGTCTCATGGCTGAAGGGGGATTTGAACTCGGGTCTCCCTGGTCCTAGTCCGGCACTCTAACCGCTGCACCAGGCTGGCTCTCTCCGTGGTGGTTCCTGCGGACGCCTGGGCTGCCCTGGAGTGTCTTCCGGAGAGAAGAGCACCCTCCGGCTGCCCCCCCCCTTCCCACAGAGCGCCCTCTCTGTCCCCCCCCTCCACCCCCCAGCAAATACGCACAGTCTGCTCACTTGGCTGCTGGCTGCCTCTCCTTAGTGAGGAGGAGGGAGGAGGATCCGTCCGCCCTGCCCAGGATGGCTTTGGCCCAAGGTGGGAGGATCAGTCCCTGGGGCTGGGGGGGGGTGGAGGGGGCTTCCCTTCCCGAGGAAGTTGGGCTGGGGGTGACTGTCGCGATGTGGGGTGTGGAGCTGAAGCTCCAGCGGGGTGTGGGGGGGTGCCCCAGAGGAACCCCCCCCCCTCGCCTGGCCCTTGCGATGACCTCCCTCCCTCCCTCCCTCCCTCCAGGTTGCATCCCTGGGTGTGGGGCTGATGGAGGCTGCCTCTGGGCTGGAGTGGGGAGGGTGGAGGGAGCAAAGGTTCCTCCCTGGACCTTTGGGTTCCCCGCAGCCCAACAGGGAGGGGCTTGCAGAGCTGGAGGGGTGGGGGGGGAGAAGCTGCCGCTGCCTCCAGGCCAGACTGTGGAGCTGGGTCAGGAGGTGGGGGTGTTGGTGGGGGTGCCAGGCCTGGTCTGCGGAGGAGGAGGAGGAGGAGGAGGAGGAAGGAGCGCGTGGCTGAACTTTGCTCCAGATGGGGCCGGGCAGAGGCTGGCCTGGAGCAGAGCCCAGCGGCGTCCTGGTGGCTTCCTTGCTGGAGGAGCTCTAGGCGTGCAGGGCCCCTCTGCCCCCCAGCGCCCCCCAGGACCACTTCTCGCTGGCCCTTCTCCCCTGCCCCCTGCCTGCCTGCAAGTGGCCGCAGCTGGAATTGGTGCCTGGCACAGCCTGTTCTTGCTCCGGGGGTCCCGCCTGACAGGTGGGGCAGGAGACCCAGGGGGGCCCTGGCAGTGGGGGGAGCTGGGCCCTCCAGAGGGGCCCAAGGAGGGTCTGCCGAGGAAGGGAAAGGCCTCTTGCCCGGGCACAAGAGCTTTGCAGAACTGACGCCTGAACCGGGGCCCGGATTCCTGGGTTGGCTCCCCCCCCGCCATCTCTGCACTGGGTTTCTGTTCCCGGAACGGCTCACCTTCAACACTTGTGCTCCGCTCCCGAATTATCCCACCTGAGTCTCCGTGGCAACCGTCCACCTCTTTCTCCCCCCCACCACCCTCTGCAGGTGACGTGGACCTGTTGCCTGGGTGCTGCTGAGCTCTTTGGGGCTTGTTTACCCGTCACTGCCACCATGTGCCTTAGAACCTTTTCACCCCACTGTTGCCACACACCCACGCACACCCCCCCCCCACGAATCACCAGCCAGGGCTGCTTTCATCACCTGGCTGCCAGGATCCCGTCTCCAGGCAAAAGGAGCATCCTCTGGGAGGCTGAGCCGGGCCGGCCTCCCTGCCAAGCCCAGCCGCTCCCCACCCCAGAAGCAGCTGCATCTCGGCGCCGGGCCGAGGAGGAAGAGCCAAGATGCAGCTTCTGGCCTGGGCCGGCTCCCCCTTGGTGCAGGCCCAGGTGCCGCTCCTGACCGTGGCTCTGCCCCTCACCTGCCCTGGGGGCTCTTGCAGGCCTCTGCTGCTGCCCCATCCCGGGGGGTTCCTTGGCCCTGGGAGGCCTGGCCGGAGCTTGAGCCGCCCGAACATATTCCAGAACGGGCCCCGTCTTCTGGCTGGGCCGCCTCTCCTCTTGTGCGCTGCTGAGGGCCTGCTGGATTTGGCAGCTGGCGGGGCTTCTGCTCAGTCCGTGGTGATGGGCACTCAGCCTTTGGGGCTGCAGGTTAAATTGGGGGTTCCCAAGCTCTGGCCCCCAGATGTTGCCGGACAAGCTCCCGTCGCCCCCAGCTGGACTGCCAGCTCTCCGGTTTCTCCCCCACCCCCAGTTACATTTCTAGGCTGGGATCTCCACAGAACCAGCTGCTCCACCCCCACCCAGGGAGGGGTCCTGCCGCTAACCGCTGCCTCCTGCCCTCCAAAAGCTTGCTTCAGCCCCCTGCTGAGGAACTGGGTCAGCTTTCACCTCCCCCCCCCCCCCGCAAAACCTGCCTGTGCCATTCAGGCTGAGAGCAGGAAGTCGCAGGTGATGATGGGAGTTGGCAACTTGGCCAGGCCAAGCCACGTCTGCCCCAAGGAAGCTGACGCCCCACACGGTCCTTCCTGGCCCTTAAAAAACCTTCCTGGTTTTCTCAACTCTTTGTCAAGGAATGTGTGTCCTGACTTTCAGCCTCCAAAAGAGGCTGCAACTTGAGAAATCCTAGAACAATAAGCAAATCTACAATAAAACAAAACTATCAGCAGATTAAAAGTTGATAGTGCTTTAATTGCATTAAATGTTTATCTAACCGTTTCTTTTAATCAAAGACTATGTCCCTGTAACTGGAGCCCTAGAACTGATAGGACTTCTTGATTTTATTAAGAAGTGTGAAATCTGCTAATTGCACCGTTCTGAAGAACATAGTACCAATTTTTTGCTTGCAGGCCATGATGCTGAACTTGCCTTCAAGGTGTCTAAGATTTGGCTGCCAAGCTCCGAAATGATTTGTCTCTGTCTCATTTTGAGTTCAAAGAGATTTTAGGTTACTGTTAACCAACTGCTGTATTTTGTACCTAATGGCATGGGGGGAAGTAACTTGTCTAGGGAGCAAGAGGTTTCTGGTTCGAATCCCCACTGGCATGTTTCCCAGACTATGGGGCAGGGGGGAGGAATGGTTTCCAGACTATGGGAAACACCTCTGTCAGGCAGCAGTGATATAGGGAGATGCTGAAAGGCATCCTCTCATACTGTGCGGGAGGAGGCAATGGTCAACCCCTCCTGTATTCTTCTACCAAAGACTACCACAGGGCTCTGTGCTCGCCAGGAAGGGACACCAACTCGAGGGCACAACTTTACTTTAAAGATTTGTAGATTGCTTAGGTGATGGTATTTGAATATTTGTTTTCTTTTTGTTTGTGGTCATTGCCCACAATAAATTGAGTTAAAAGTTCCGTTTAAAGAAGAGAAAGAATTGCAGGCACCGGGTTTAACAGGAGGACAGTCAATGCAACCAAATTGCCTAATGATGACCCGAAAACTCCTTTCAGCCCGATGATGAAAACACAGTGAGGGGGCTACATGAGACTCAAGGGGCAGGGAGTTCCACAAGCTAAAGACTGTGGCCAAAAAGGCTGTGTTCTCCAAGATGCACACACGTCTGAAGCAGGGGCTGGGATGATGAACGGAGAGGGTGGGCAGCTTTGTATTGTGGGAGAGGGCCCTTGAAATATCCCCGTCCCAAACCATGAAGGGCTGGACAAGTGAGCTGAGCCTGGGAAAGAATTTGCAGCTGGAACAAAATGGGGCTCCTGTGTCCCTGGCCCCCAGTGAGGACGCTTGCTGCTGTATTTTGGGACCGTGGGCGTTTCCAAATGCTTTTAAAGGGTGGCCGCGGCATGGTGACTGGCCAGGTCTGCCTTCCCTAGAGAGGGGAGCTGCAGGGCTGGCGCCACGGTTCTTGCCTGTAAAGAGACTCTCTCCTGTTGCTTCTAGGGAAAGCGCCCTCCTCGGGTGGCGTCAGGGAGGCGGTGGCGCCCGGCCTGGCCTTCAAGGAGGTCTGGCAGGTCAGCCTGCGGCCCAGAGGTTTGGGGCACACCAGGAACCTGGCGGGGACCTACCTCCTGTGCCTGACGGAGAAGACCATCAACTTCGTGAAGCTGAACTGTGACGTGGCCGCTGTCGTCCTGCAGCTGCTCAGCGTCCGGCGCTGCGGCCACTCGGAGAACTACTTCTTCATGGAGGTGGGGCGCTCGGCCGCGACCGGCCCCGGGGAGCTGTGGATGCAGGTCGAGGACCTGGTGGTGGCCCAGAACATGCACGAGACCATCTTGGAGGCCATGAAGGCCCTGAGCGAGGAGTTCCGGGTGCGGGGCAGAAGCCAGGCCCTGGGGGTCTCCTCCTCCACCCCCATCTCCGTGCCCCTCGGCAACCCGCCAGCCAGCCAAGGGGCCTGCCCCTGGAGGCCCCACCCAGACGGGACGCCCTGCTTGGGCTGGAGCCCCAGGCCCCCGGGGCAGAAGGCCGCGGGGGCCAGCAAGCCGGACTCCTTGAGCGATTATAGCGCCCCCTCATCGGACGAGGGGGGCTCCAGCCCGGGGGACTCTCGGCCCCCCGGCACTCCTGACCCGCTGAGTTTCCTGGGGGCTGGAGGAGAGCTGGACTACATCTCCATGGGCAAGCTGGCCTCCCCGGACAACGCCCACTGCCTGGCCAAGTGGGCGCTGGGCTCAGAGCCCCACAAGCGAGCTTCTCTGCCTCCCCTGACGCTGGACAAGGACGGGCCCGGCCTGCCCCGAGCCGGGCAACCCAAGCTCCAGCCCGCCGTGGTCTGGGCCAGCTACCCCGAGGGGCTGAACCTCCGCGGGGCGGATCCTGGCTACATGGCCATGCTGCCCGGCGTCGCCATGAGCGCGGAGGAGGAGCGGGACTATGTCCCCATGAGCCCGGGCAGTGTCTCCCCGCCCCGCGAAAGCGGCGGCTACATGCTGATGTCCCCCAGCGAGGGCTGCTCCCCGGACGGGCACGGCCCCTGGGTGCCGGCCCGCGGAGGAGGCCGCTCTCTGGGCAGTGACTACATGAACATGTCCCCCATCAGCCGCTCGGCCTCCAGCACCCCGCCGGAGTACAGCCCCCTGCAGGCCATGCCCGGCGGGGCGGCCTTCTGCTCCCTGCCCCGCTCCTACGGGCGCCACGCCCCCCGGGCGCTCCCCTGCCCCTTCCACCCGGGGCGCCTCTCCTGCTCCTCTTCCACCAGCTCCGAGAGCCTGGAGGAGCTGGTGGGCCTCCCGGCGCGGCGGCCCCTTGGCCTGCTCGTGGACCCACCCGGAGGGGGCCAGGAGGTGCTGGCCGCAGCCCGGAGCCCCGGGGACCACGTCAGCATCGAGCACCACTCCCGAGGAGGGGCCGACGACGTCAGCCTGCTGGACCTGCCAGCCGCCCCGGCCCAGTCGCCCGGCTGCTACGCGGAGGTGGCGCCGGGTGCCCCGCTGGTGCGGGCAGAGCCCCACGCGAGGAGGCGCCACGGCGCGGAGACCTTCCCCGAGGCGGAGAGGAATGGGGCGCTGCTGCCCCCCGAGGCCCAGGCGGACCTGGGGCTGAACTACATTGACCTGGACCTGGCGAAGGAGCCGGCCCCTGCCCTGCGCCCCTTGGCCGGCCCTGCCCAAGGGGGCCCTCCGCACCCCTACGCCCGCATCGACTTCCATCGCTCGGGGGAGCTCCGGGGGGGCCATGCAGACTCCGAGGGAGCAGGTGAGGCTGATCCAGTTGTGAGCAGCACACACAGTGTATCTTTTGCGAGGAGAGCTGGTCTTGGGGTCGCCAGCAGGACTTAGCCAGCAGGGTCCACCCTGGTTGCATATGAAAGGGAGACTTGATGTGTGAGCAGCACTGCCAGATATTCCCCTCATCAGGGGATGGGGCCGCTCTGGGAAGAGCATCAGAAGGTTCCCAGTTCCCTCCCTGGCAGCATCTCCAGATAGGGGCGAGAGAGTTTCCTGCCTGCAACCTGGGAGAAGCCGCTGCCAGTCTGGGAAGACAATACTGAGCTAGATGGGCCAAGGGTCTGACTCGGTAGACGGCAGCTTCCTGTGTTCCTTTCCATCCCAGAGGACCTGGCAAGCAGCAGCTGCCAAAGGAGGTGGCTCAGGTTGCCCCTTCCTCTTTCCCTCCCACCTTGCCAGAGAGCCACACTGCCTGCAGGCTGGCTGTTCATCAGGTGGAGCTGCCACACACACACACACACACACACACACACACACACACACCCCTTCCAGTCACGCTTGGAAGAGAGACCAGTTTGGACACTCAGCCAGAGGCAGGAGGAGCCCGCCCGCCCAGGGGAGCACGTGGCAACCTCAGGAGGGGGCTTTGCCCACCCCCTCCCATGTTCCAGTGGCAGGTGGGGAGCTGGTTTTGTGGCAGCCAGCATAAATGGTCCCCTTTGCTAAGCAGGGTCCATCCTGGTTTGCATTTGAATGGGAGACTGCCTGTGATGCAAGTCCAGTAAGAGATTCCCCTCGGGCTAATGGGTCCGCTCTGGGAAGAGCATCTAGGTTCCAAGTTCCCTCCCTGGCAGTATCTCCAAGAAAGGGCTGAGAGAGACTCCTGCCTGCAGCCTTGGAGAAGCTGCTGCCAGTCTGGGCAGACAACGCTGAGCTAGACGGACCCGGGGTCTGACTCAGTCTGCGGCAGCTCCGTGTGTCCCTCAATGCCAGGGAGAGCGGCTGTGCTGGTGCCTCCTGCTCCGCAAAGCTCAGCCTCTCAGGTAAACATTTGTCTTCCCTGACCTGCCCTCCCCCTCACAAAGGCCCCGCCGGCCTCACCTGCTTCTCCTGGCAGAGACAGGCTGGTGTCAGCCGGGGCTCTGGGCTCGGCCCCAGTGTTCTTGGCAGGGCGTATTTGGGCCTCTGGAGTGGGGCTGGGGGCGGCCTGCTCCTGGGTGCAGGAGGCGGGGCAGGCGGCCTTCTCGTCCCCTTCCGACTCCGTGTCGTGCACAGAAGCCAGCTTGGGCGCCCGGGACAGCCCCTGCCCCTGCCCCTGCCCGCCCTCGGCCCCCCCAAGCCTGCTTCCTGCTTGCTTTTGGAACCGCAGAGCTCTGGGTGGCTCCCGGGTGCAGGGGGTGGGGGCGTTGCTTGGCCTGCAGGAGGGGCTCAGGCCCTGGCAGGCAGCATCGAGATGCAGCCAGTCGGAGCAGACAAGACTGGCCCCAAAGAACCTCCGGGCCAGGTCTAAGGCAGGGTGGTGATGAGCCAGTGACCGCGATGATGGCCGATGGCGATGATGCTCCTCCTCCAGCGTCTCTTCTCCCTTTTGAAGCAGTCTAAGCTTGTGGTGGTGGCGGAGGAGGAGGAGGAGAGTTCTGAGTGGAACCTCCAGCTCAGTGACAGTGTACCTGTGAATACCAGTTGCCGGAGGGTGGGGGTCGCAGCAGGGGAGGCCGCTCCCTCCAAGCCCAGCGGGCTGAGCAGGGAGGCACAGAAGAGCCCTCGGCAGGCAGGACTCCTGGTCTCCGGAGGGCCCGAACTGCTGCTCCTGTGGCCAGTGGGACCAAGAGGGCTCAACGTTGCTTTGGGTCAGGAGCTGGAAGTGTCATTTGCGCAACACCCCCACCCACCCCCACCGGGACCTGGAGATCACACGATGCTTTGAGCGAAAATGGTACCCGGGGTGGGGGCGCACCTTGGTCCCAAATGCTTGGGATATGATCACTCCCCCCCCCCCGAAGGCATCCACAAAGTTAGACTTGGCTGACTGGCCAGACCTGGCTTGTGATCACCGCCACTTGCCTCTCTTCCCTCGGATCCCTCCCTGGCTCACCGGCAGAGATCTTGGGAGAGGAGCGGGCCTTCTGTCCTTTGCCCTGGGTGATGGAGCCCTTGGCCGGGGGGGGGGGGCGCTCTCCAACTGCTCAAAAGGGATTCCCGCTGTTTCAAAAAGAGCCCTGGAAAGGAGATCTCTGGGGAGGAGATTGGTGAGGGTGCCAGTAAATAAACATTGTTTGCCAGCGGGCATGTGGCGGGGGGTGGGGGTGGAGCACTTGCCACTGGTGAGCCGGCCAGTGGCTTGGTCAGTGCCTCCCCCGCCGGTCCTGTTGCTGACTCCCTCCCAATTTCTTCTTGCGGCCTCCAAAATTGGCTCTTCCTTTCGGTCTGAGGAGCTGCAGGCTGCCAGAAGAAGCCAGTGCGGATCTTCTCAAGCCTGTCTGCAAGGGTGCCGGAGCCTCCCTCGGCCTCGGTTTCCCCACCCGTAAAAATGAGGATGAGAAGGGGCTGCTCTTGGCTGCAAAGGTGAATGCCACCCATGGGGCTTGCAGCATCCTCTGCCCCGCTTGAAGAATGAAAGGAGGGCGATTAAGCAAGGAATGGCCTTGGACCCCCCCTCCAAATCCTCACCTGCCCTGTTAAATGCCTCTCTATATTTATCTCATTTTTGCGCACACACCCCAATTTCTCCAACAGCTGAGGCCGCCTTGAGGTCCCCAGGGGAGGGCAGATTCCTCCTCCTGTTTCCTTCTCCCTCCCTTGCTCTCCTCCGTTGCTGCTCTGGGGCACGACACAAGAGGGGTCCCGGCCTTCTCCGATGCATCGGCTGCTGTGTGATCTTCACCCACCCACCCACCTCCCTTCCTCCCTCCCTTCGCCTCTTCTGCTGCGCCAGCAGCTGCCTCTTCCTGGCACTCCCCAACTCCAGTTCGCACCCACCCTCAAACCCGTTTCCATCCATGTGGGTTTGGGACAAGGGGGTGTCTGGTTGTCCCCCACCCCACCCGCCAGGCTGTGTGTGTGTGTGTTTCAGCTGACCCAGCCGCAGTCTGACCTTTCCCGCTGGGATGTTCCCAAGCCATAATGGCCAGTTCCAGGCCCTCCTGGCAAGGAGTCCAGCCCAGGCCGTCAGCAGTGCGGGCTCTTGGGCCTCTTCCTTCTGGAAGGGACTGTCCTCGCCTCTGCTGCTTTGCGGGGTTTGACTGCAGCCCTTCTTCTTGGGGCGGATCCTCTGTTTTGGTGCGCAGGCGCTTGTCTGGAATCTTCTGCTCAAAGTTGGGGGGGGAGAGAGAGTCGCCCGGGCAGATAAACTGGCCGGCCTGGTCGGGGGAGCCTGCCCGGGCTTTGCAGAACTGCACAGCTCTTTGGGGAAACGGAACTCCTGCCATTTTTTCCATGGTGTGAGGAGGCTGTTTGGGTTTTGCGTCTGAGCTGGGGTCGGTGGTGGCACCAGGAACACATCTGAGGGCAGGTGGGGAAGGGGCAAAGGGCATTTCTGGGCAGGCCTGCTAGGTCCCGCCCAGCAATAATATTACACTCCTCCTGCATGTATTTCCACTGAAATTCTGTCGAGCTCATGAGTGCAGGGGGGTGGACGGACTGCATGTCTGGGGTGGGGGCACGGTGCCTGCCCACTCATCCCCCCCGCCAGCCGAGCTAACCCTGGCTGGGCTTCTGAGCACATACAAAGCGCTTTGCCTGTGTCAGCGTCCTGTGCCCACATCTCTCTCACTTCAGTGGGGGCTTGACCAGAGGAGGAGCGACTGGGCCCAGCCGAGTGCCGGCCCAGAGAGCCCCGTCCTTCCTCCAGGGATGTCATGTTGCTTGAACCCAACCCTGATCCCTCTCTTCCTCTTGCAGAGTCCTGATCCGATCCAGAAGTGGAGCAGCCCCCTCCCCATCGCCACCGCCTCCGCCTCCGCCTCGTGGGTCTTGATCCAGCCAATCTTCTTTGCTCCCCCCCCCTCCATCACAGCGTGGGGTGTGGCTATGCCAAGTGCCTTTTCGGATCGCGGCCTTCTTTTCCTGCAGGGCGGGGTGCTCTGGCTCCACGGAGGCCTCGCCCAAGAGACACCAAAGAGGACTCTGCTCTGTGGGCTACGGGGGGGGGGAGTGTTCTGTCTGTGTCCAGCTGCCCCCCCCCCCAGGGCCAGGGCATGCTGCTTGGGTTTCGGAGAAGTGGGAGGGATGGTCCCAGGACCAGATGCTGCTCCTTGTGCTTTCTTTCGGAACCCGACCTTTGCTGCTCGCAACCCTGGCTCCGAAGCCGCGTGTTTCACACCCGTGGCCCTGCCTTGGTGTCTCCCCCTCCCCAGCGCTGTCCCCACCTGACTCAAGTGCCTGCGTTCTCCCCTCCCCACCACCCCCCACACCCACCTCAGACCCACAGGGTCTCTCTCCTCCAAGCCAAATGGTCAGCGCTCCCTCCTCCGCCCTGCTTTCAGGGCAGTGGGGGGCAGAGGGAGCCCCCCCCATTCCTGCTCTGGAAGAAGAGGGCCCTCCTGCTGCCCTGGCCCTGCGCTGCCTTGGGGGCCCCGAATCCCCTCTCCTCCTGCCCCAGCTGTTCAAAAGGGAACCGTTTGCCTCTCTGCTGTTTGGAAATAAAAGACCTTCTCAGAAGGGGAGACCTTGCTTCTCTGGGCCGGCTCTGCAGGGCGGGGTTCGCCTAGCCAGGAGGGCCCCCTGCCTGCCTCTGGGGGTTGCCGGAGGGGGCTCTGCGCCTCCTGCTCTGGTTCAGGGGGCCGGGGGTGTCTGCCCCTCCAGAGAAGCCCCCTTTGCCCCCTAGGTAGCCATGGGCTCCTCCCAAGTTAATGGTCAAGATCTAAATGTTTTCAAGAGGGGCTTAGGAGGGAGTGGATCCTGAGGGAAGGGTTGGGCTTGGTCTGGGGGTGCTGGGTTCAAGTCTTGTCTGGGCACAGACTCACTGCTGCAGTGTGTGTATGTGGCGGCGGGGGGGGGGGGGCTTCGAAGGTCTTGGGCATCTGCTTGCACTCACCACCTTCTGCCTTCTCGGCAGCTGTGCTGGTTCTGGGCATTGCAGACTGTGTCGGACCAGCGGAGGAGACCTGGTCTTGTGCTAGCAAGCAGGAGCTGCTCCCTATGCTAAGCAGGGCCTGTCTTGGTTTGCATTTGGATGGGTGAGCGCTGTAAGATATTCCCTTTCGGGGACGGGGCTGCAGCTCAGTGGTAGAGCATTTGTTTTGCAGGCAGAAGGTCCAGGGCTCAATGCCTGGCAGCATCTCCAGGTTGGCTTCCTGCCTGAAACCTCGGAGAGCCGCTGCCAGTCCGTGAAGCCCGATACTGCACTGCTAAATTGCCTGACTCTGTTTACGGCAGTTCCGTGTGTGAAAACGCTGGGAGTGAGGCTCCCGGGTTGTGCAGGGCTGCAGCAGAGCGACAGACAGGCGGGGACCCCAGCGCAGCAAGCCTGTGTCTGCTTTGAGAGGCAGCAGCTGTGCTACGTGCACATGAGATCCGGTGGGAGCAGCAGGACCCTCACTGGTGTCGGCGGGAATCTGTGGCCTGTTGAATCTGCGGGCCAGCGAGATCTGAGCCCAAGTCCCCACTGGACCCCTTGGAGAAGCCGGCGGCTGAAACCAGACTCCTTCTGGAGGTGGAGAGGGCACTTCAAGGGAGTTCGGGGCTGGAATGCAGGGGGCCGGTGGGCCCCTCCTGACGGAAGGCAGCAACTGCTGCGGCTACCTGATCTGCCAGTGAGAGGGAAAGAGGAGCTGGGAGCAGCCTGGGGCCTGGGGGAACCACAATGACCCTCCCTCCGCTGCCTCTGACTGACAGCCCTGGATGGGGGGCGGGCCTGGAGCAGCTGGCGGTGGCAGCAGCCAATAGACTCAGGGGCTCACTGAACCGGACTAAGGATTGGGTGCTTCTGAGTTGCACAGAGTTCTTCAGAAAGGGAGAAGAGCTTTGTGTGGCCCCAAAGCTTCTTCCTTGAAGCCTGCCCTCCCTGCAGCTGTTGGGTCACAACTCCCATCATCCCTGACTATTGCCACTGTGTCTGGGGATGATGGGCATTGTGATCCTGAAGGGCTGCTGGGGCACCATTCCGCTATCGGCGGTCCCTTGCAGTGGGGGGCCGTGGCGTGCTCTGCTTCCAGCACAGGAGGCCTGCAGTCGTCTTTGAACCGCAGGGAAGTGCTCTGCGAGGAGGCACAGAGTGCCTCTGAGCATATGTGGAGGGTGGAGGGAATATCCCTTGCCAGGGGACAGCATGGCCACCAGTGAGGGCTTTACTCTGGATCGGTCCTTTTGGAGAAACCCAACATGTGGCTGGTTTTGCAGAGACAGCTTTTGCTCCCGTTTCCACTGCCCAGGTTTCAGCATGGCTGGGGATGATGGGAGTTGTAGTTCAACAGCAGCACCAGCCGCTGGAGAGTCGAGATTGCCTCTCCCTGGTTAAAGACTCTTCACCCTCCTGAAGTTTCCACACTCCTCTTGCTTGGCAGAAGCTCAGGCTTGCTCAAGGACACACACACACACACACACACACACACACACACACACACACACACACACACACACGGGTAGTGCCTCCTCGTTTGTCAGGCAGATGTCCCACCAGTCTAGCTGCTGCTCGACCCAAGCAGAGGCTGGCATCTCTAGGGCACAAAGGGCTGCCCTCCAGCTGCTTGTGCGCAGAAAGCCAGAGCTTCCCGGGCGGGGGGGGGGGGTCTGGCTGCCCACGCTTGGCCAAACCCTGGCTTCCCCTGTGGCTTTTGCACCCCGGAGAGAGACGTTCCTGGAGGTCTGCCAATGGCAACTCGTCCTGAGAGCTAGAGGCTCCCTCCAGGCTCAGAGGCAGGGGAGAAGCAGTAGCAGAGAGGGGGGCACGCCTCGGGGGGGGGCACGGTGGGAAACGGGGAGCTGGACTAGGTGGGCTTGGGCTCTGTGTGTGTGTGTGTGTGTGTGTGTGCGCTCTTCCACATGCCACTCCAGTCCCCCTGCCTAATGGCGTCGCCTACAACACGTGGGTGGGGGGGATAAATGTGGCCTCTTCCCTGCTATTTCCCCACCATCTCCCTCCCTCCCCTCTGTACCTCTTCCCTGTATTGGATTGTATGCTCCTCGGGGCAGGGGCCTGGCCCGTATCTCTGTCTATAATTCTCCTAAACGTACCCGTTGCTAAGCCCATGTGTGGCAGCTCTCGCAAGAGTTTGCAAGCGAGCTGCCAATTAGCGATGGGGTGTGTGTGGCCCGGCTGGCAGAGGGAAAACTAGGGGCGCAGATGCTGTGCGCCAGGCCAGCTTGTACTTCGTAAAGCACTACACTGGTTGTACCTTATCATCCTCATCATCTTTTTTAAAAAAACAAGGAATCCCAGAAGACTGCAGGATGGCAGAGGGAGGGGAGGAAACTTCTGCCCAGCAAACCGGTCCTTGGACAAGCCCTTCCAGGGAGAGGAGAGCTGGTCTGGTGGCAGCCAGCCTGACTGGTCCCCTGAGCTAAGCAGGGTCCACCCTGGTTGCATATGAAGGGGAGACTAGAAGTGTGAGCAGCACTGGCAGAGATTCCCCCACTTAGGGGATGGAGCCGCTCTGGGAAGAGCATCTAGGTTCCAAGTTCCCTCCCTGGCAGCAGTTCCAAGATGCCTGCAACCATGGAGAAGGCGCTGCCAGCCTGTGCAGGCAGTACTGAGCTAGATAGACCAATGGTCTGACTCAGCATATGGCAGCTTCCTAGGTTCCTATGGCCCCTTCAAACCTAGTTTGAAGGGGTCAAACAAGGGAGGAGTCACAGCAAGAGAGAGGGCACGCCCTCAACTCCTGCCTGTGGCTTCCAGGGGCATCTGGTGGGCCACTGTGCGAAACAGGATGCTGGGCTAGAAAGGCTTCCTTGGGGGGCCTGATCCAGCAGCAGGGCTCTTCTGATGTTCTTAAACCCTTTGACCCCAATCTGCAAGTCCCAATCGCTCCCACTTGGTTAGGGAGGGGCCATCTCCAGGTAGGGCTGGGAAAGAGACCTCCCTGGAGAGCTGCTGCCAGTCAGTGCTGGCAGCCCTGAGCCAGCTGGCCCAATGGTCTGACCCAGGAGACGGCAGCAGCCTCCAGGGTCCCCCTCTCCCTGTGAACTCCACCGCCAGTGCAAGGCTGCCCTCTAGAGGCCAATGTGGGGATAGAGCCGGGCAGGCATTCATGGGGGTGCCTTGACCTTGAGTGGTACAAAGTTTGGGCTTGTCTGGGGAGGAGGGGGGCTGGGGCAGGGAAGTGGGGGGTCCCAGCTGCCCTCCAAGGGGGCGTGTCTGATTTAGGCGATCCCAGAGGTTCTCAGCCTTGGGTGCTGTTGAGCTAGGACCCCCATTGTCCCCAGCCCCTCTGACTGGGAGCTGGGAGTTGTAGTTCCCCAGCATCTGGGAGCCAAGGCACCCGAGTCCTTCTGGGCATATGCAGAGTGCCTAATGAGCGAGTGGTGATCATGAGTACCCTAGGCAGGGTCAGTGTTTGGGGGGGGCATACTGTAGGAGCAGAGCGGGTCCTGGGCCCCCACCCACCCCTCAGCCATGATTATTGAGCGGCCAGGGGGGTTCTGGAACCCAGCTCAGATGTTCTGCCGCCTGGGAGTTCCGTGCTGTGCACCCCGGCAGGATGGAGTGGTGGGCTGGGGCACTTGTGGCCAGCGGCCTGTGGGGCTTCTGTGGGGCCCAGCGCCCCAGCTGGTACTATGGCTGGCACTATGGGTGGACGGATGCCCCCCCTGGAGCGGGGCAGAAGCCAGCCCCCTGGCCTCTGGACTGGCTCTTCAGCGCCAAGACGCAGCTGCAGGAGGCTCCCTGGGGCGGGTGGCTGGGCACCGCGGCAGCAGCTCTGGCCTTGGCAGCCGCCCTCCTCCTGGCAATGCGCGCTCTCGGGGGGCAGAAGGTGCGTGGGGAAGGGGGTGGGGTGGGGGACGCCCAGCCCCAGCCACCCTGCTGCCCCTAACCCAGGGCTCTTTCTCCCAGTGGGGGCCCCCAGGGGGTTGGACAATGGCTGGGGATGATGGGAGTTGTAGTCCAACAGCAGCTGGGGCCCCCGCTCTGAGAATCCCTGCCGCCTGTCTGGTTAGTAACACAGGAAGCAGGCAAGCCCCTCTCCCCACACACACACACACTAAGGGGGGGGTCTCCACTTACAAGTTAGGGGAGCTGCAAGGCACACCCTCCTCCTCCTCCTGGAAGCCCAGCTGCAAGGTGGTGGGTTGTGGTGAGTCAAGGGAATGACCACTTGCACATGCTCAGAGGCACTGTTATCACTACTAGCCAACCTGAGCCAAGCAGACATCAGGCACAAGAAAGGCAGGTTCTGCAGCTGGCACCTCCAGTTTGGGGTGGTGGGGGTGGGCACATGCAGCTAAAGCTGCTTTCCCAGAGGGGATCTCCCCCCCCCACACCCCTCAAGACCATTTCCCCCCACTCGGATCTCTCCAGCTAGCCCACAGTGCTTTTCTGCTCTACATTTCGGGGCCACCTAGCTGTGGGGGGGGGCACCCCTCATTTCTTTTGCCTGTAAAGTGTGCCCTCGAGTGGGCGTTGACTCCTGGCCCCCACAGAGCCCTGTGGTTGCCTTGGTAGAATACAGGAGGGGTTTGCCATGGCCTCCTCCCTCACAGTATGAGAGGATGCCTTTCAGCATCTTCCTGTATCGCGGCTGCCCGGTAAGAGGTCTTTCCCATGGTCTGGAAACCATTCCTCCCCCCACCCCATCGTCTGAGAAATGCACCAGCAGGGATTCGCACTTGCACCCTCTTGCTCCCTGGGCAAGTGACTTCCCCACTGCACCATTAGGTCATGATTTCTAACCACGCTGATCTGATCTGCCCCCGAGGTCGGCTGGGCGCGAGAGGCAGCGTCTTCCACCCCTTTCTCGCCCCTGCAACCCTGCCAGCGAGGGGACCCTGTGGAGGTCATGGTCATGGAGATGGTTCACCTGCTGGACGCCGTCATGGAGAAGATCGGGCAGCACCTTCAGCGGATGGAAAGGCAGCGGAGAGGCCGGCGGAGAGCCGTAGTGGGTTAGGGGCTGAGCAGACTGGAATAGAGGAACACCTTAACAGCCTTGGAGACCCTTCCCCACTCTCTTTGTACGGCTTATGGGGCAGGGGTGGGGGTGCTGGGCATGGGGGACTTGGTGCATTTGGCTCCTGGCGCCTAGAAAGGGCATCAACACTTCACTCCCCAGCTGTGGTTGGACTACAACTCCCATCATCCCCACCTCCAGCCATGGCATTGATGGGAGTTGTAGTTCAACACAAGCGGCTGCACTGCTCAAGGGGCTGGAGTCCTCAAGCATCAGTGTGTGTGTGAACTGATAGCCAGGAGCTTTTTGCACAGGGCATAATCAGTCTGTGGCACTCTCTGCCACGGGACGTGGTGACAGCCACTCGCTTGGTTGGCTTCAAAAGGGGATTGGACAAATGAATGGAAGACAGGGATAGCAGGGGCTAGTAGTCCTGAAGACTATAGGTCGCTTCCAGGCTCAGAGGTAGGATGCCTCCGAATACCAGTTGCAGGGGAGCAACAGCAGGAGAGAGAGCATGCACATACCTCTTCCTTGTGGGCTCCCCAGAGGCATCTGGTGGGCCACTGTGTGAAACAGGATGCTGGACTGGATGGGCCTTCTTGGGCCTGATCCAGCAGGGCTGTTCTTATGTTCATCTTGTGCAGAAGGAATGTATGGAACTCAATGCCACAAGAAGTAATGGATCACTACTAGCTTTAGAAGGGATATGGAGACACATCAACAGTCCTTAGCCATGATAGCCAGATGGAATTTCCCTCTTCAGAGGGAGTCTCTGGAGTTGCAGAGGGGAGGGAACAGCAAAGGTTAGCTCCTGCCACCCTCTGGGCTATAATGGGCTCTGTGGGTAGTAGGCCAGGAGAGAGACACCCGGATCTGACCAGCTGGGCTCTCTGATGGACAGGCCTCCTCGGTATGAACCATGACAGCTCAGAATGGAGCTTCCATGAACCAAGGCAGTATACCTTTGAATTCTATGTGCAGGGTTGCCGAAGGGAGGGCTGTTGCTTTCAAGTCCTGCTGGTGGGTTTCCCAGAGGCCGTCTGGTTGGCCGCTGTGGAAAGAAGCAGGATACAGAAGACAGACCCTCCGTCAGATCCAGAACTGGGGCGCAATGGACCCACCAAGGCCTGGGAGGACCCCAAAGAAAGGCACAGCCTTGACCCACCTCTCGATAGTGCCTGCAGCTGCTGAGTCTCAGGGAGTTCCACAAGCTGCTTCTGAACTGGCCCCGGGAGGGAAATAATTGGCCAAGCAGATGTGTCTTGGGCTTTGCTGAAGGGGGTTGGAGGCCCAACTGTGAGTGAGGGAAAGTGACCCCTGGCCATGCTCAGAGACACGCTTGTTGCTTCCGTCACCCCCGGCCCGCCCAGACGGACCACAGCTTCGGGGTGGAGGCCCTATTTTGCACCCAGAAAGCCCCAGCCTGCCTCCTGGGCATTTCCAGCTAGGAGGGCCGCAGGGCCCAGCGCGTGCGACTGCCAGCTGGTGTCTGGGCTGGGCTTTGAGGCACTCTCGGCAGAGGCCCGGTCCGTCTTGGGGTCCCCCCTCAGCTGTTGCTGGACTTCAGCTCCTGCCATCCCCAGTCCCAATGGCTGAAGGCCACTGAGGCTGGGGGTGATGGGATCTGTAGTCCAGCCACATTGCTGGGTGGGGGACCCCAAGACTGAGCACCCCAAGCCTGGATGCCTGCGTGCCTTTCCCAGCAACGGAGCTGAGCTGCTCAGCCCGGAGACCCAGCTCCTCTCTTCCCTTTGGTCTCCAGTGATGGCTGATGGGAGTTGTAGTCCTCCAGCCGCTGGGGCCTGGGGCTGGAGACCCTAACCGGCCGCAGAGCCTCCAAGAAGGGACATGCTTGCAAGCCCAAGCATCTTCTCAACGGAACTTTATTTCCCAGGAGACACTCTCCTGGTTTAACTTTTAGGAACAGGAAAAAACACAAACACAAAACCGAACAAGAACGGACAGAGTGGGCCAGCCAGCCTCAATCCCGTGTTTCTTGGCTCAGCCGGGACACAGAAGGCCCTTCCCAGATCCTCCCAGGCCGGGGGCCACACTGCACTCTGCTCCACCAAACCAAACCACCGTCACCGGAGCCAACCAGGACTCCAAACGGTCCCCTCTCGGCAGGACCCGCTGCCTTCACTTGGGGGGTGGGCAGTGGGGGGCCTGGGCACTCCCAGGCTCAAACCTCAGGCAGCTCTCTGTGCAAGAGGGCCTTGTGGGGATTCTGCCACCCCGGGAGGAGATCTTCCCACCCACTTCTTCCCAGCCTAGGCCAAGCAAAAGGTGGCCCAGGGACGGAGCGCTTCCGCCCCTTTTGGCTCCAAAAGAAAGCAGCCCTTTGGGAAGGGCTGGCCGCCTCACGCCCAAGCAGGGCAAACCCTTCCTACGCAAGCTGCCCAAGGCGGCAAGCCACAGTCCAGGCTCGCGGCAAGGTACGTGGACGGGGCTGCCTTGGAGCCAAACGGCCACCCGCTACTGCGGCAGATCCGGGGCCTCTTTCCCCTCGTGTGCCTCTGCTTCTTCCAGCAAGAGGGGGGATTGGCCAGCACCTGTGCTGTGGTGCATACCAGCTGGGAGCTCCAGAAGAGCAGAGATGGCCTTGCACTCCGGGTCTGAAAGCCACTGGCTGCTGGCACAGGGTCCGGGCGGAGGAGAAGCTTCCTGGACTGACATGAGGGGAGCTGGGGTGTTGAGACGCAGGCTGCGGAAGACCTGGGCAAAGCGCAAGAGGGCAAAGGCATCAGCACGTTCCCCACACATGCCCTTGGAAACTCCCTGCTGCAGGAAAATCACTTCTCCACCCACCATGAGCACAGCCATCAAGGCAAAATACAGGTTCCAGCCAGTGGGACATCTTGACTCATGATTTTGTTGCTAAATGGTTTGCCCCCACCTAGTGCTCCGAGGCCCCAGTTTTGCCTGAAACACTTTATACCCACCACTCTCCTTTTGCCCCAAGGTGTGGGGAGGGGGAGGGAGACACCTACTTCCTGGGAGGTGCTGGAGAGGCAATTGTAAATCCGATGTCCTGTTGGCATCGTTGGATCTGTATAGTAGAAGCCGCTGCAGTCCACGAGCGGAAGGGAGCCTGCAGAGAGGAGGGGAGAACGCTGTCCGGGGGCTGGATCGGGGCAGGCAGAAGCCGCCAGCTGACCTACAAACCCCCTCCCCCCCCGCTTCCCCCCACTGAGCAGGGCTTGGGGCTGCTTCTGTCAAGAGAAGCCTCAAGCCCCACATCACAGCCCACCTCATCCTTCCAGGGCTCAGGGCCATAGGAAGCTGCCATTTACCGAGTCAGACTTTGGTCCACCTGGCTCAGTATTACCTACAGTGGCTGGCAGCAGCTCTCCAAGGCTGCAGGCAGGAGTCTCTCCCACCCCTGCCTGGAGATGCTGCCGCCAGGGAGGGCACCCGGGGCCTTCTGTACACACAAAGCAGGGCCTCTTCCACTGCGCTTTGGCCCCACCACCCCCTCAGGGGAATATCTGGCAGTGCTCACATACGGTAGTCACCAGGGTTCCCAGATGCTGTGGACAAGAACTCCCCACATCCCCAGCTACAGTCGCCTTTGGCTGGAGGTTATGGGAGCTGTAGTCCACAACATCCGGAAATCCCTGTTACAGGGAACACCACTGCCCCATCCAAACACAAACCAAGGCAAACCTTGCTTAGCAAAGGGGACCGTTCATGCTTGCTACCAGCATGGTCGCCAGCGTGGTGTAGTGGTTAGAGAGTTGGGCCTAGGACTGGGAAGACCCGAGTTCGAATCCCCATTCAGCCCTGAAACTCACTGGGTGACTCTTGGCCAGCCGTGTATCTCTCAGCCTAACCTACCTCGCAGGGTTGTTGTGAGGGTACACATACCCACGGACACCGCTCTGGGCTCCTTGGAGGAAGAGCGGGAGAGGAATGTCATACATACAGACCGACCACAAGGCCAGCCCCCCTCCTCACCTGCACTGGGGCCAGACTTGGAGGGCAGAACGTGGCCTGCCACCGCAGGGAGACTGGAAGGGTGGCCTGGGATAGAGACCGCATCGTAGAAGGTCTGGAAGGAAGGATGGGAGAGGGTCCGGGAAGAGGCCAGGGCCGCCTGCGGAGGGAGGGAGGGAGACAGACAAGGGGGAGGCTCCTCAGACCGGAGGCCCCTTCAACACTCGCAACGCCCAGCAGACACAGGGAGAGTCATCCACAGGTGGGGGTGCTGAACACCGGCCCCGAAGCCCGCCTCCCCCCTGCAGCACCAGGCCTCTGAGGGCCCTGTGGCCGGGGCCACGCTGGACAGAGACACACCGGCACAGCCCTCCACACCAACACAGGCACGACGGCTGTGCAGACCTCGTCACCCTCTCGTTCCGCCTGACCCCTGACTCAGGCTATGGGGGACGCGCAGAGAGGCAGCGGGCCGGAGCCGGGTCTTCTCCAAGCCACCCACGGCCCCAGCCCAGTCCACACTACTGGTTTGCTGGCCATGGCTTCTCCACAAGGCCCCCCCAAGCCCCTGGGCTGGTAAGGGTAGAGGACCCGAAGGAGAAGTTGTGCCTTCGAGTCGGTGTCGACTCCTGTGGTTATCTTAGGTAGAATACAGGAGGGGTTGACCATGGCCTCCTCCCACACAGTCTTTCAGCATCTTCCTATATCGCTGCTGCCCGATATAGGTCTTTCCCACAGCCTGGGAAACAGACCAGCGGGGATTCGAACCAGCAGCCTCTGGCTTGCTAGTCATTTCCCCGCTGCGCAGAGGAGAGTCAGCTCTAAAAACCAGCCATGATTGGGCAGAAGAAGAGGGAATCAGCAGGCGGAGTGTTAAGCCAAATTCCGTAGGTGGGTGGCTTTACAGAACCACTGAGAACCACCCTTCAGTGGCCTGATTCATCTTTGAAAACACTGGGAGCAAGCTTCTGAGTGGCACAGGACTCCTCCAATCATTAAGCCAATGCAGTGTTCTGCCGCTCTCCCTTCTGCCGACAAGGACCTTGCAAGCAGTCAAGACTTGTCCCAACAGGGGGGTGGTGCTCACTCCTACTCTGCCTGAGAGCTGTGCTGCTTGCAGGCTAACCCACAGCTCTACCTGACGAATGGCCAGCCTGCAGACAGCACAGCCCTCGGGCGAAGCCTCCTCACTGCTGCTGCTGGGGAGCCAGGCAGCCTCCTGTCCAGGGCAGAGCCAAGGCTGAAGGGGGCTGCCACGCGGCCAAGGCCACACCAGTCGGTCTCAGGGGAGGGACCTTGTACTGGGGAAAATCAGGCACTGGTGGGCATCGTCATGTGCCAGTCGGGAGGAGGAGGAGGAGGAGGAGGAGGAAGGCATCCATGCGAGGAGGGAGTCGCAGTGCCTCGGCTGCCAGCTTTTCAAGTCCTCCACAGTTTGGGCCTGAGGGACCTGCAGGGCTGCTTGCATCGGGGAGACCCCGCCTGCTACTGCCTCAGGAGGGCCCTGGCCCCAGATGCTACCACCTCCCAAGGCTAGATGGCCGAGCATGCAAGACAAGGCCTCCTCTGTGGTGGCACCCAGACGCTGGCACTCCCGTTTGGTGGGAGGGGGTCATGCTGCCCTCTCGCTCGAGCCCCGCAAGAGATGTCTTTTTAAGTGCTTTGAGAATAGATTGGGATTCGTTTTGTTATTCTCCCAGTTTGGTCAGCACAAGACTATTTGAGGTGAGGAGGATGTATGAGCGTGTGCAGAGTGCCTGCCTTCCTACTGGGTAATTGCAACCCAGAATTTGAGAAGGAAGGAGTCATCAGAGGGGCCTCTCCTTCTGCCAGTGTGCGCACGCAAACACACACACACACAACTTCCCTGGTCTTTGCAATACCTGCTCCGTTAAGTGCCAACTTCTCCTGCAGATTGCTTCTGTATCGCGCACCCAGGAAGATGGAGGGTAGTCCCAAGGGGGCGTCTCTTCCCCCCAAGGGGGCGTCTCTTCTGCCCACTGACTGCTTCCTGTTAGGCAATACATACTTCAGTTATTATGGGACAGTCACACAGAACCTCCCTCTAAGTGTGCCAGAATTCACCAGGCCTCTGCCCGCAATCCTATCCCAGAATGCCCAGGCATAATCCTGGGAAACAGAGAGCACCCCTGAGCATGTGCAGAGCACCCCTTCCCACCCCTCTCCCCAGGGAGGCACTGCAGCCAGCCCTCCACACACAGGGCACTAGGTCAGGGTGCATGGCTTGAAAACCAGGGCCTGCTTCTCCCGGGCAAGCAGGGGCCGAGGGGCCAGGAGCTTCTCTTGGAGGGCCCCGGCCTCTGGCACCCGCCCTGCCCCAAGCTACCTGTGCAACTTCGATCCCGACGACGATACGGTGCAAAATGCCGGTGGCGGGAGCGCTGGCGTTTCCAGAGGTGCCATTGCCGTAAGAGGCCAGAGGCTGGATCTGGACCCCTGAGGAAGATGGGCAGAGCAGTGAATGCAGAGGACGGGTCTCCCACCGCCAGCCCCTGGAGAGACACCCACTCGCCCACCAGCTGCCTGGAGGGGCCAGAGCAGAGCCTGAAACGCCCTTCATTCATGGGCTTCACCACCAGGGTTAATGGGCCACTCGTTCCACAGGTGGGAGTCAGATGTCAGCCAAGATTAAGCTGAGCTGCAAGGGGGCTAAAAGAAGCCGCCACCCACTGGAGGACCGGCTTGTTGATGCAAAGCACACCTTCACCTGGAGGAGGAGGAGCAGCAGCAGCAGCCGCCCATTGGCTGGCTGGGATGTTGCTTCTCCATCCTATTACCATCCCAGCTGCTGCACCCTAAACACACGGTGAGGAGCTTGTGGGAAGGAAAACACCCCAGAGTTCAGCTCAGCCATCGTCACCCCACCCCTTATTGGCACCCAGCATTTCCTGGTTTTCAATATACATGCATAGCTTTCCCCACCAGCCTTTGAAGCAGCTCCCAGCAATATAGAAAAAGCCATACAAACAAAGTATCTAGAGAGCAGCAGCAGCAGCAGCAGCAGCAGCACTATATGCTGAAAACAGAAGGGCATGCTCTCAGGAGCGGAATGTGCATTCGATCTTCTTAAGAAGGCCTAAGAAGCCTTAGTACAACAGCAGGATTTTAAACTGAGGCCTAAAGACCACATTTGCTACCTGTAGCATTAGGCTGCACATGGAGAACTCCGATGCAATGGGCCTCTGCCCCAGAGAGCTTACAAGCAACCCGCAACACAGTCTCTGAATCCAGATATATAGGCTCCAAGTTCTCGCTCACCATCTCCCACACTCCTCAGGTTCATTGCAGCTGCAGACCTCACTGTCATCTGAGGGGGAATCAGAGGCATCCTCTTCTTCTTCTTCTTCTTCCTCCTCCTCCTCTTCTTCTTCATCATCTTCTTCTTCTTCTTCCTCCTCCTCCTCCCAAAGTTCATGCCTGGGATCAGAGTCTTCAAACATTTTGGGGAAATCTGCAAAAGGTCAAGAAGGAAAGAGAGTCACGCACTGCTGGCCAGAGAAGGATCTCACCGGAGGCCGGCCTCTCCCCCAAGAAGCACTCCCAGGGCTGAGGAGGCCTGGCTTAATTAAGCCTTCTCTTTTGCTCCAGGGAGCTTGCTGGGCCCTCCAGGCGGAGCCCTCCCCGATATCAGCAGAGGGTGGAGCTGGCCACTCAACGGGCCATCACCCATTGCCAGGGAAATCCAATTGCTGTGCTGGGGGGGTGGGGGGGAGGCATCATTTTGCTCCTTCTGGTACCGCCACACGCTCCTTTTCAGAAACACAGAGAAAGATGGGCTTTTGCACAGAAAAACTTACAAACCAACTTTCAGGATGCATGTTCTTCTCAGGATAGGGGCCCAGAAACAGGCAGGGAAATGCAGCCTCTGGGGAATGGCTTTTATTGCTATTGATTTCTTACTTTGATTTATTGACGACATTGATATCCCGCTCTTCCTCTGAGGAGCTCGGAGTGGCATACCTACTTATTTGCAGAGCTCCACAGCACACCTATCTTGTAACAAACCTTCCCAGGCTGCAGAGACGGCCTGGTCCTCCTCCCCTCTTCCGGTCACCACATTTCTCTCCTGCCTCCTCTGTGGCTGTGCATTGATGCTGTCTGTGCCGCCCCCCCCCCCCGGCCTGCCCTTAGAGGGTCCTGGTGGGGTGCAGGGCCCGAGGCAAGCCAGCCAGTGCAGGACCCCCTTCTCGTTCATTTGAATGGGCGTTAGAAGAGAGGGGCCTGCCCTATGGCCAGCCCTGTGCACCCCGCTCTTTGGTGTGGTGGTGGTGGTGGGGTGTCTCCAGCTGTTGCTGATCGACAACTCCCTGCTGCACTGGGGATGATGGGCGCTGGAGCCTGGCAACATCTGGAGGCCCCCAGGTGGGGAGCCCCTGGCTGGGGCAACGGAATGGCCCTTCAACAGCTTCTCTGCACTCACAGCACTGCTCAGCAGGGTCCACCCCGCCTGGGGCTTCTGTGTGCATGCAATGGCGTGTAGGCCTCTGTCTCCCTGCCACTCTGCGAGCGAAGCCCTACTGCTGGGAACCTGAGACGAAGGGAGCGGAGTCCCAAGGAAGACAAGCCCAGCCACACACATCGTCAACACACGGTTCGTGACTGACTGGTTGATTGATTGATTGATTGCATGTATATACCGTCTCATATAAAATCTCTGGGTGGTTTGCAAATCAAAACACAACAGTCAAAACTTTCAACCACATCAGGCAATTTAAAACAACCATCAGTCAGACTTGTAAATATAAACGGGAAGCCTGATCACATAGGTGAGTTTTCAAGAGTCGCTGGAAAACAGCCAGAGATCGGTTGGTTCTGGTTTCATTGGGGAGCGTGTTCCGGAGCCCCGGGGCAACCCCAGAGAAGGCCCAGTTTTGGGTCGCCACTAAGTCAGTCGGTGGGAGCCACAGCGGGGCCTCCCCCGTTTATCAGGCCCAAGGAGGCTCATCCAGCCCAGCCTCCGGTCTCACAGAGCGGCCCACCAGAGGCCCCTGGGAAGCCCACAGGCAAGAGCTGAGGGTGTGCCCTCTCCCTGCTCCCCTGCAACTGACATTCGGAGGCATCTGGTCTCTGAGGCCGGAGGTGGCCCGTAGCTTTCAGACTAGCAGCCATGGACAGACCTGCCCTCCATGAATTTGTCTTAAAGCCACTCAAGCTGGTGGCTGCCACCACCTGTGGCAGAGGAGTCCATCGGTTCATGATGCATTGTGTCATGTGCCACTGAGGGTTTTGCGGGCTGCGGTATCACCACCCTGTGATAACAAAGAGGACAAGAAACAGTAGAACTGCGGCGGGGGGGGCAGCTGTCAGGCCCCACCTCACCTCTTGTGAACTGGCAGAGACTCCTAGAAACCTCCCTGCTCACCAGGCCCCTGCGGCACACAACCGGGCAGGCATTTCTCTTCTGGGAAATGTACCAAGCCCTCAAGTGGGACTGAATTCAGGCTCCAGCGGGGTCTCAACCTTGGGCCCCCAGGTGATGTTGGACTACAACTCTCAAAATGCCAACTCCCAGTGCATGATGGGAGTTATAGTCCCGACAACATCTGGGGACCAAGGCTGAGAACCCCTGGTCAGCCCATTTATCTTACTTGTAAGCAGAACAAACGACGTGCCATGTTCATTTTGCACACTGCGCAAATAACCACAAAGGTTTTTCCAGTAGCCTAAATAGTTTGAATCCAATTATTCTGTTAGGGGGAAATTCCTCAGCAACAGACACTTTACAGAGTATAAATGCTATATTCAAACAAATCCAAGGCTTTACTTGGAGGTCATGCTGTTTCCATTGGAATACTTGTAAATATTGGAAGGCAGTTGGGGAGTGTGGGCTTCCCTGGCCGAGAGAGGGGGAGAGAGAGAGAGAGACCCTGGGAACCGTTCATGGCCTCACTCCAGGCTGCCCTATGAGCTGTCGCAATATTGATGATGGATCCGTGCTTCAGCTGAACATCTGTAATGTGCCACAGAATCGGACCAATGTTGTATCTGTTCTTATGTTCCTAATTACCGTTATGAAACAATGGATTTTTAAAGAAAAGAAACATTTTCCACAGATAAAAACAAAATAGCAGCAGAACATTTTCCACTGTGGAACTTTTTTTCTGTCCCACTCTGCTGATGGTAGGTTAGTGGTGACCTGTTCTCATTTGCTTTTTTTCACATTGATATCCTGCTCTTCTTCCAAGGAGCCCAGAGCAGTGTACTTGGTTATGTTTATCCTCACAACAGCCCTGTGAGGTAGGCTAGGCTGAGAGAGATACAGGACTGGCCCAGAGTCACTCAGTGAATTTCATGGCTGAATGGAGATTTGAACTCAGGTCTCCCCAGGCCTAGTCCAGCACTCTAACCACACTGGCTCTTCACATTGCTGCTTGAAAACCTTTGCTCCAAATTAGGAAGTGGACCTGTGCGAGATAAAAAGACTGTGCGAACACTCTGTGTGACTTGTAAGGATCATCTCGGTATATTTATTAGGAGGTGCGTATATGTTTTGTTCAAGGCATCCGTGCTGTTAAAACAGGCCCCCCGCCCCCCAAACGCCACTTTTCTGCAATGGAACCTTGAATGGATTGGAGAGGAGGCCTTTCAAACTGGCAGGGAAAGTTGCTCTTCCCGGCCCACCACTGAAACATCTTTGCTCCCCCCCCCCCCGAAAAAGGACCACACTGCACAGACGTGCCTGAAGGCCCACATGCCAGGCTACGGTGTGGCAGCTGGGAAGAGCAGGAGGGCCCTGGAAAGAGTTCCAAGGGAAGCCCCAAGAACCTGCAGGAAACGGATGTGGCGGCAGCTTCCGAGGTCGCTGTGGGCACCACATCGCATCGCTCCCAGACCTGTGACGGGGACATGGGCACGATTTCTGGGGGCTGGCCGGGAAGTGGTGGTGAGAAATAGAGAGGGGACGTTTTGGCAACCACAGAACCTGCAGCCAAGGGCAGGGGCATTTCCAGCGGAGCCCTCTCAAAAGTCACCATGTTCAAGGAAGCTTTTCCACAAGAAACACACCACCACGGCTGCTGCTAGGACTACGCAGACAAAGGTTCTCAAAGCGGAAAGGAAAGGACGCAAGCAGCATTGCTTTGGCTGATGTACAAAGAGTATTGGTGTGAATGATCCTTCAGTGCAGTTAAGCTTTCTGGGGGGGGCGACACTCAGGAAGTGTTTCACATAGGTCGACATTTAAATGGGTGGGAGGGAAGTCAGGCACTGCCCCCCACACACACCTTGCTCTCCATAGAGGGAAAGGTTTGCACTCCTGCCTGTCCCTGAGAGAATCACAGGCATGTAGAAAATGTCTTGAGAAACATGACAAAGAGCCAGCAGATCTGGGGGGGGGGGGCGGGGGGCAGAAGAGGGTCCCATCTTCTCACCTGAGGAAGACCCTGGCCAGTGGCCTTGAGGGGGCCTCTGTCTCTGCAAGTGTGTCTCACAAGTGCCCTACTTTGTTCAGAGGGGACAGGCTCCTTCAGAGCATTTCCGCAACCTTTAGCAAGGCAACCTGGCTCGATTTGCTCGCAAATGGGATGAGAAGGGAAAGCAGGGGCCGCCCCCCTCACCTGAGGCTCGGGAAGGACATTTAGCCAAGCGACACAATGGGAACAAGCCAGCAGCACCTTGGATTACAGCCCCCGTCCCTCTCCTTGACAAGGGAGCCCCGCCCTGGGTTCCTGCCACCCCCACCGCTGGTCAATGCCACCCACCACTCCCATTTCCTCCCTGCTAAATGCGGGCTGAAGGGTGGGGGTGGGTGGGGGGCTGCATCCAGGCCTTTGCTCCCAGCTGGACGGCTCCAACTCGGGGCCAGTGACCGTGGAGAGATGCAACCTGGGCCGGCCACGTTCACAGGCCATTCTCCGAGTGGCCAGCGGAAGGTGCAGAGGTCCTGCTGGTGCCCTCATGAGTGGCTTTGCGGACCCCCAGCTCTTCCCCCCATCGTGGAACTCAAGCAGGCATCCGACTGCAGGATTCCAGGCAGCCTCCCATCCAGACATGGACCAGGCCGAGCGCGGCTGAGCTTCTTCCGTGAGGGGCCTCAGGTGGCCCTTCCCTTGAGTGGTCCCGGCCCGGGCTGCCCCTCAATTCCTGGCGACCCCAGGACAGCCCCGCAGGCTTGGCAGTGTGACTATAATGCCAGACCCTTCTCGGCCTTGCGAGGGGCTGCCTTCCTCCCCATTGCTCCTCAGCCCCCCATCACTGCTCCCCCCCCAGCAGGAAGGGCAAAGGAGGCCACCTTGTTCCCTGCCCAGCAGAGCCCTCCAGCCTGAACCTGAGCAGGACCCCCAGCACGGACCTAGACAGACAGCCCCTCCAACCAGCAGCGGGGGGGGGGCGGGGATGAGAAGGGGCCCAGCCTGCGTGAGGGGAGGGGGCTGGTGGCAAGGGGCTCCCAGCGGACTGTGCGGCCCGAGGAGGCGCTCTTCTCCTTGAGGCAAGGAGGCGTCACCCAGGTGGGCCCAGCCCTCACTGCCCCCTCCCTAGCACCCCCCACTCCCCCCTGGAGCCCAGGTGGCTCCATCGTAGCGCCGCAGACCTTTAAGCGGAGGGTCCAGGGTCCAGTTCCCTGTCCGGGAGAGATTAGTCTGGGGAGGGGGCCGTGCAGAGGCGCTCCGGGCCAAAGTCCAGGGCCTCCACTCCTCCTGGGGCCCCCCAATCCTCTGTAGTCTGTCCTGGGGGGTTGGGGTGGGGGGTGCTACACTGGGCGGCCAAGGGGGAGTGTGACTTGCAGCGGGTGCCTTAGAGATGGGGGGTGGGGTGGGGGGAGAAATCAGTGGGGCGGGACTCTTTGTGAAGGTGCGCGTTGAAATGTTTCTGCTCATGCAGATTTGCAGAAATAGACCCGTTTTTTATTCTTATGTTCTCCTGAGTTCAGTTGCTGTTTGTGGCCTCAAGAACACAAGAAAAAGACCGCCTGTGTCATGGTCTGTTTGTGTGTGTGTGTGTGTGTGTGTGTGTGTGTGTGTGTGTGTGTGGGAGAGAAGATGATTAACCGGCAAGGGGGGGGGGCGGCCCTCCAAAGGCCTTTAGGCCCAGGCTCCAAAATGACCTAGAGGAGACCTCTGGGGCCACAGCACAGTGACAGAGCATCTGCTTTGCAAGCAGAAGGTTCCAGGTTCCCTCCCTGGCAGCAGCATCTCCAAGACAGGGCTGAGACAGGCTCCTGCCTGCAACCTGGGAGAAGCCGCTGCCAGTCTGGGTAGGCAATACTGAGCTAGATGGACCCAGGGTCTGACTCTGTGCAAGGCGGCTTCCATGCAGCTGCCATTCCTAACGGGGATGGGAACTCAGGGGTGCAAAAAACTCACTTTGCACATGCTCAGAGGCCCTTTCCTGACCTCCCTTTCCAGCAGAGATTCCAGGGCTGAGCCCCATCCTGGCAACCAGCCAGAGCCCCTCCCACCTGCCCTGCACACCTCTTCCTTCCCTCCCCCTCCCCTCCTGCTCGCCCAGGACGACTTGCACTCATTCTCGGCTTTCTTTGTGTCCCCTTTAATGTAAATGTATACAAACAAACAAAAACCCATGCAAAGAAATGGTGGGGAGGGGAGGGGGGGTGAAATACACCATGGCGCAGGGCTGGCTCTGAACTTAAAATCCATAGGGCTCCCCACCCCCCTGCAAGGCAGATGCCACCCCATTAAATAGATTCTGAAGTATAACTTTTCTCTCTCTCCATATGTTACAAATATATACAGGAGGGGAGGCGAGGGGGACAGGCGGACCCAGAGGGCGGCTCAGCTGAGGGCGGGGGGCGGGGGAAGCCCCTTGGAATCCATTCCCTCGGATCCCCCCTGCAGGCCCCCCAATTATGTACACTGGTGAGGAGGACAAGGGAACAAGCGGGGCTGGGTGGGTCAAAAGTGCATTCAAGGGCAGTGGGGGAGGCTTCCAGGGGCCACTCCGGAGGGGGCGTGAGGGGGTCATCAGGGCCCCATGCAAGAGGCGGGGCCTCAGGGGTGAAGAAGCCACTGCACTCTGCCCCGCGTCCCCTGTGACCCCCATACACAGGCCAGATGGCCTTCAGGTGCCCCTTGGACTTGGGAGGGAAGGGGAGGGGGGAAGGCCGGTGGGTTTGGCACAGAGATAAGGCGAAGCGTGGGCGGGTGGGGGGGGTGGCAGCTCCCTGCTGTGGCCTTCGGGCTTAGGGAGGGCGCCGCAGCGGGGGCAGGAGGGCGGGGAGACAGACACCTTCCCCGGCCAGTCTCTATTGCACTGTCCTTCATGGTGGAGGGGAGCGCACGGCCCCGCCCCACCCCAGTTCCTTCCCGGGGCTGGGCTTAAGACTCTCTGGAGGCGGCCCGGCAAGGTCCAGCTCCGGCTAGGTGGCCAGGCCCCGCTTCTGGGTGGCCTCCAGCTCCTGCCGCTGCTTCAGCTCCTTCATCCTGCAGGGGAGAGAAGAAGGCGGCAGAGAGGCCAAGGGGGGTCAGCGCGGGGGGGGGCCCCAGAGCAGGCCAAAGGCACATTCTCCCCCCACCCCCGGCCTCCCTCCCAGCAGTTCAAGGAGGGCTCCCCAGCTGTGACTGGCTTTCGCCAACTCCGACCATCCCTCTCCAATAAAGCCGGAGGGACTCCTGGGGCTCAGCCAGCCCAGCCCAGCCCAGCCCAGCGCACTCTGGACCCCCCAGGGCTGTTCGCCCCTCCGCCTGGCTGGGCACTCCCCCCACGCCGCCCCCCCCCACCTGTGCCGGCAGCGTCGCAGGAACCGCATGATCTTCCGGGCTGCCTGGTCTTGCTTCTTGGTCAGGAACGTCCCTCTAAAAATGGGGAGAGAAAACAGGGGCGGCTGGGAGGCTTCGGGGCCAACAGGAGCCAGAGCGGCCAAGCCCGGAGGACAGCACTGGAGCCTCTCGCCTGGCCTGGCCTAGGGGCTAGCCAGTGCCTGCCCCACCAGCCTGGTGAGAGCACGTGCGGAGCGGGGGGGCAAACCTGGCCCTCCCGCTGCAGCTGAAGTGCCACTCCCATCCTCCTCGGCCACAGCGGGAGGGCCAAGTTTGCCCACCCCTGCGTGAGTGGGTTGGGACTCAGACTGGGCAGACCCCAGTTCAAATCCCAGTTCGGCCATGAAACTCACTGGGTGACTCTGGGCCAGTCAGTTCTCTCTCACCTGAGTCTACCTCACGGGGTTGTTGTGAGGGGGGAAACCTAACCATGCACACCACTCTGGGCTCATAAGAACAGTCCTGCTGGATCAGGCCCAAGAAGCCCAGCACCCTGTTTCACACAGTGGCCCCCCAGATGCCTCTGGGGAGCCCACAGGCAAGGGGTCTGTGCCTGCCCTCTTTCCTCCAGTGGCTCCCCTGCAACTGGTACTGAGAGGCATCCTGCCTCTGAGGCTGGAGGTGGCCCACAGCCACCAGACTAGTAGCCATGGATAGACGTGTCCACCATGAATCTCTCCAAGCCCCACTTTAAAGCCATCCAAGCCGGTGGCCATCGCCACATCCCATGGCAAGGAATTCCATGGATTAATTATGCACTGGGTGAAAAAGTCCTTCCTCTCGTCAGTCCTAAATTCCCCAACCTGCAGTTTCATGGGATGTGGTGATGGCCTTGTTCTAGTGCTGGGAGGGAGGGAGGAACGTTTCTCTCTGGCCACGCGCTCTGCTCCACGCCCAATTTTATAGACCTCCATCATGTCTCCCCTTAGTCGCCTCTTTCTCAAGGCAGAGTCCCAGAAGCAATAGCCTTGCCTCATCAGGAAGGTGCTCCAGGCCCCCGATCATGGAGGCTCCATGGAGGAAGAGCGGGATAGAAATGAAAAATAAATAAAAATTGGAAAACGTAAATGGGAGCCATTGGACCAGCCTCCCAGGGTTCTTCCATGGGGAGAGGCAAAGGAGCGAGAGGTAATGGCACTGCATCTGCAAAGGGCCACTTCGAAGAGACATTTGTTCTTGATACAATAAGTATTGATATGCTTTTCAACCAAAGTCCCCAAAGCAGCTTACATAGGTATACATAAATAAAGTGGCTCCCTCTCCCTAAAGAGCTCACAGTCTAAAAAACAAACATTAGATTCAATGTTTAGATTAAACCCCAACTTCAAGTATACGCTGATGGGATCCGAGCTGTCGGTGATGGACCAGGAGATCTTGGGGTCGTGGTGGGCAACTCCTTGAAAGGGTCGACTCAGTGCGTGGCGGAAAAGGGCCAGTTCCATGCTGGGGATCATTAGGAAGGGGGTTGAAAATAAAACGGCCAGTATTATGATGCCCTTGTACAAAACTATGGTGCGGCCACACTTGGGAGTACTGCGTACAATTCTGGTCACCACATCTACAAAAGGACACTGTAGAACTGGAAAAGGTGCAGAAAAGGGCAACCCAGATGATCAGGGGCCTGGAGCACCTTCCTGATGAGGCTAGGCTACAACACCTGGGCCTCTTTAGTTTAGAAAAAAGACGTCTGCGGGGAGACATGATCGAGGTCTATCAAATCATGCATGGGGTGGAGAAAGTGGAGAGAGAGAAATTCTTCTCCCTCACATAACACTAAAAAGGGGGTCATCCCATGAAACTGATTGCCAGGAAATCTAGGACCAGCAAACAGAAGTACTTTTTTCACACAACGCATAATCCACTTGTGGAATTCTCTGCCACGAGATGTGGTGACAGCCAACAACCTGGATGGCTTTAAGAGGGGTTTGGATGACTTCATGGAGGAGAGGTCTATCAATGGCTACTAGTCGGAGGGCTATAGGGCACTTCCAGCCTCAAAGGCAGGATGCCTCTGAGTGTCAGTTGCAGAGGAGTCACAACAGGAGGGAGGGCAGGCCCCCAACTCCTGTCTGTGGCTTCTAGCGGCATCTGGTGGGCCACTGTGCAAAACAGGATGCTGGACTAGATGGGCCTCCTTGGGGGGCCTGATCCGGCAGGGCTGTTCTTATGTTCTTAGATAAGACACCATCAACAGCCACTGGAGGGATGCTGTGCAGGGGACGGATTGGGCCAGTTGCTCTCCCCCTGCTCAGTAAAGAGAATCGCCACTTTGAAAAGGTGCCTCTTTTGTCCAGTGAGCGGGAAAATCTTAATCAGGTGCTGTTAACGGCTTGGGGGTGTGGGGGAGGGCAGGGCATGCTGCAGTGGTGAGGCCATGAGATAAAGGAACCCACACAAAACTAGAGGGGCTGGTCCTAGATGGGGAGGGGGCCTGAAGAGAGATCTCGGATGACTGCAGGAAAATGCTGCCAGCCCGAATGGCCAGTTTGCAAGAGAAGCGGCCTTGCCTGCGACCTGCCAGTCAGGCCGATCCCGAGAGGGCAGTGGGGAAAGGCCGGCTGCCGGGAGGGGGCACCAAAGGGCTACTGGGGAGGCCAGCTGAGGAGGGGCCAGCAGCAGATGCCCAGCAGCACCAGAGGAGGAGGAGGTAGCAGCGGCGGCGGCAGCGGCCCCGTCCTAAGCTGTCCCCACAAGCGGAGGTTTAGACTGGAAGCCCTTTGGGGCAGGGACCTGTCATCCTGTTCAGGAGTGCCTCAACCTAACAAGCCGGGGGCAGGTGCCGAAGGAGGCCCAGCTGCCTCTGCTTCCCGGAGCCCCTTTGGCTGCCCTCTACCCCGCCCTGCCATGCCTGCAGGCTGGCCGTCCGTCAGATACAGCTGTGGGGTTTACCTGATGGATGGCCAGCCTGCAGGAAGCACAGCTCTCATTGACTCCGGGAGGAGGAGAGGGTAGTCGAGGCAGCTGGGCCACCTTGGCTCCCCCCCCCGCCCAGCTCGTTAAACCAGCTGCTCCTGCGTCTGTGCAGGGAAAGGAAGGCACACAAAACATGGGGGGAAGGCGGCTCCCCCCCGCCCTTCAGGGCACTGTGTGGATGGCAGCACCGCGGCCCCCCCAGCCAGGGAACCCCCCCCCCCGGCTTCCCACCAGGGGCTCCCTGGCCCTGCCCCCACCCCCCGCCTCCTGCAGAGGACCCAGGCGTCCGGGCACCCACTTGATCTTCTGCTGCATGGCGGCCGAGGCCCGGTGCCCCTGCTTGAGCTTCTCGTACTCCTTGTAGCTGCGGTAGTACTGCTGGATCAGGACCGCCGCCCGCCGGCTCTGCTGGAACTTCTTCTGCTCGTAATAGCTGCGGAACTTGCTCTGGATCAAGATGGCCGCCTGCGTCATCTTCTTGTAGAGGGCGTACTGTGCCGAGGGAGGGGGAGGCCGTGAGGGGGGGAGGCCATGGGGGGCACGGCGCCAGGCTCTCCTGCGCTCTGCTCCCCCCCGCGCCCCCCCCGGGGCTTCTGCCACCATCCCCCAGGGGTCCTGGAAGAGGGGGCTCCATTGACTTCTCCCCCCCCACAAGAAGCCCTCCCAACCTGTGGCCCCCAGGTGTCTTGGGACCACAACTCCCATCATCCTCAGCTGCAGTGAAATGGTGGTGGTGGAGGGGGGGTTGCAAGGCTGGGAGCCGCGGCCTGAAGCTCAATCCTGGAAGCGCCCATGAATCTGCTCCTCTGCGGCCCACCCACGTCCTGTGCATGTGCGGTGCAGGCCCCCCTCTTCCCTCCCCCCTGCCAGCCAAGCCGGATCGGGGCAGCGGGCCCCCCCCCCTCCGGGCCCCTCCCTCCCTCCCTCCTGCGGTACCTTCAGGGCAATCCACGTCAGCTTGCAAGGCAGAGAGAGAGAGAGAGGAGAGCGGGGTTAGTCGCGGGGGGGGGGCAGGCAGGGCTGTGCGGTGCCAGGTATGCCTCCGGGGAGAGGGCTGTGTGTGTGTGTGGGGGGGGCAGCACACACTGCCAGGGCAAAACGGTGCTGCCCCACCATGTTGGCGAACCCCTGGCTGGGCTGTACCTGCTTATACTTGCGGTAGCACCTCTGGATGACAGCTGCGGCCATCTCTTGCTGCTCCTTCAGCCGGCGCCCCTGCAAAAGGCAAAGGGCAGACAGACGGTTAGGAACCTGTGGAGCGGCCTCCTACCGAGTCAGGCCCTGGATCCCTCTCGCTCAGGATTGTCTGCCCAGACTGGCAGCGGCTTCTCCCAGGTGGCAGGCAGGAGTCTCTCTCCGCCCTGTCCTGGAGATGCTGCCGCCAGGGAGGGAACTTGGGACCTGGATGCTCTTCCCAGAGCGGCCCCATCATCCCCTCAGGGGAATAACCTTGCAGTGCTCACACATGGAACCTCCCCTTCAAATGCAAACCAGGGTGGACCCTGCTTAGCAGAGGGGACAAGTCATGCTTCCTCCCACAGGTGAAGGTGGAGGCAGCAGCGGCCCTCGATGCGGCTGCCCAGCGATTTCCACGCCTGCCAGGGAAGAATTCCTGCCCCTCGGCAGCTTGGCCAAAGCGCGGGCTTGCCCACGAGCCTCCTCGGAGCCCAGCTCAAGGCGCTGCTTTCCCCCTCGAGGGCAGGGCCGATGCTGCCGGACGACAGCTCCCACCACGCCCAGCAGACTGGGAGAGGCTGGTCTAGACGTGAAGGAGAGCTGGGCTGGTGGGCATCCCGGAGAGCCCCTCGGGTGGGAGCCTGCTTCCAGCCGGGCGGCTGCAGGCCACTTCCCGGCTCAGAGGCCAGCGAGGGGGCCCGCCTGCCCCTCGGGAGGAGGCTGGGCGGGGTGGGCCTCCGGGGGTGCTCCGAGCGTCCTTCTCCCAGGGCACAGGGTGTTCCCGGGGCCCGGCGCTCGGCCCGGCATCCCTGGCGCTGCAGGGGGACCGCTGGCCGCCCCGGGCACGGGCCTGTCCACGGCTGCCGGGTCCGCTGCCCAGCCCAGAGGGCTGCCTCGGGCGGCCAGGAATACCTTGTACTTGCGGAAGGCCGTCTGGATGGTCTTGGCGGCCTCGTAGAGCTCCCGCTGCTCGTGGTCCGAGAGCGTCAGCAGGGCGAAGTCGCTCTCCATCTTCCCCTTGGCGGAGGCGTTGAGGAACTCCGCCCAGCTGGCGGCCGTGGGGGGCGGGGGCAGCCTCTCCAAGGACAGCTCGCCCAGGGGGGAGGGCAGGGGGCTGAGGCGGGCCTGGGGGGCGCCCGCAGGGGAGGGCGACGCCAGGGACCTGGAAGAGAGGGAGGGGGGTCAGCGGCGCTCCCGCTGGGGCCTGCCCCCCACCCCGGAGGTGGAGGACCCCCCAGCCCCCCGGGCCCTGGCGGGAGGGCTCTACCGGCGCTGGGAGGAGGAGGAGGAGGAGGAGGAGGAGGAGTTGGGGAGCGGGTCCACGTGCTCCAGGTAGCTGGACAGCCAGGACATCGTCTCGCTCAGGCCCCGGCTCCCCGGACGCTCCCGCAGTGGGGTCCCCGCCGGGCTGAAGTCCTCCTGCTTGATGTGCTCCGGCGTGGCCTCAATGATCTGCTTGGCCAGCGTGATCATGTCCACCTGCAGGGGGCGACAGGGGGCTGGGCAGCGGGCCGGGGTCTCCCTCGGGAGCCTGGGCCCCCAGGAAGGGGGCGGGGTGGGGCGGGGCACCAGGACGCCCGGCTGGCCCCCCAAGAGAGGCTTCTCCCTGCCCCACCGCCCTCCCACCCTGGCACTCCGAGCGGGGCTCCCGGCGGCCCCCCCCCAGGCCTGCTTCGCTTCCGCAAGGCCCCGCCTGGGGTGCTGCCAGGGGGCAAGCGGGGACAGAGGTCCCCCACCCTGCCCCAGAGCCCCCTTTCCCAGGAGGTCTGGCACTAGCCTGGCCTCCCCTCCGGACACCCCGCCGAAGGGCTTCTGTCAGGCGCGGGGGCCACGCAGGGCCACGCAGGGCCACGACCCCTTCCCAGCAGGGCCGGGGCCGGGAGAAGGCGGTGGCCAAGGGAGGGCGGGATCCTCGGGGAGCAGCACGGCGTTCGGGGGGGGGGGGGGCTGCGGGGGGGGGGGAGGCCGGGGAGGCAGCAGCCGTCCAGGACTCGGACGCGCCACAGCGCAGGGGCTGAGCATCAGCTGGGCAGGCGGGCCCTGGCAGCATCTCCAGGGAGGGCCGAGAGAGACTCCCCCTGGAAGCCTGGGAGAAGCTGCTGCCAGTCCGGGAAGACAATACTGAGCGAGATGGAGCAATGGCTTTGCTCGCTGGTCGGACATCTGCTCGGCAGGCAGAAGAGGCCGGGCTCCCTCCCTGGCCGTGTCTCCAGGGAGGGCCGTTAGAGCCCCCAGCCTGCAACCTCGGAGAGCTGCTGCCAGTCAGTGTAGACAATCCAGAGTGAGATGGACCCGGGGTCTGACTCCGTATGAAACAACTTCCGATGTTCCTGACATGCCAACCGCTTGAGGCAGGGGGACACCACCGTGCAAGCTTGGGCCCGCCGATGTTGTTGGACTACAACTCCCATCATCCCCAGTTGCGAGGGTTGGAGGCTGGGGATGATGGGAGCTGTGCTCCAGCATCAGAGGGCGACGCCAGCTGGTGAGCCCCTGGCACTGTGGGGGGCACCTGCCTCTCCCCCCCCACCCCCAGCCCCTCCTGCCCCTCACCTGCAGGACATCCGTGGCCGGCAGGAACTCCTCGTTCTCCCCGTTCTCCCCGTAGCCCAACAGCTCCGGCTCCAAGTCCGGCTCGGGGCCTTCTGTGTGGCCCGCGGCCCCCACTTGGTCACAGTCCATGAAGAAGGGGGCGGGAGGCAGGCCGTGGGGGCTGGGGGCCTCTCGCCCATACCAGCCCGGCAGGCGCTCGGGCACCGGGGCCTGGCAGACGTCCATGGCCCCCTCGGCGTCCGGGCTGTAGGCGGGCGACTCCCGCAGGGCCGACCCACTGGAGTAGGCGGAGGTGGCAGAGACGGAGCCCTCGGAGAGCTCCGAGGGGGAGGAGATGTCGCTGGCGGTGCTCAGCCCTGTGTGGAAAGGGTAAGGAAGGGTAAGGAAGGGGCACCAGAGCCCAGCGAGCGGGGAAGGCCCAGGAGAGCCAGGCCCACGGCAGCCCCACCGAGGGGAACGCTGCGCCCCCAACCTCCCCGGGTGGGCTGCGGCCTTTCGCCAACAGAGATCTCATCCTTCCAAAGGGCGGGGACGGCAGAGGCCAACGGGCAGAGTTGGGCATGTGGATGGTTTTTAGTGCCAGTCCCAAGAATGCCTCTCCCGGAGGGCGCAGGGGAATGCCTCTCCCGGAGGGCGCAGGGGAATGCCTCTCCCGGAGGGCCTGCTTGACTCTCCCACAGGTGTTTGCTGCCTTTGCGAAGGGCAGGCACGGGGTGTGTGTCTGTGTCTGTTGGGATTATGCCCACAGACCCCTTTGAAATGGCAACTGACGCGACCCTCAACCCCAGCCACCCCTACTGACCACTGGGGACAGGGCTGCCCCCTTCTCCACCCCCCCCCCCGCCCCGCCCTCTGTGTCTGCTCCAGCTCTTGCGTTGGGGAGACGGCTGCTCCGAGGCCCCTGCCTCCTCCCTTCCACCCTGGAGGGAGCCAGCCCAGGCGCCCGGCCTTCCCACCCAGGCCGGTCGCTTCTTCCAAGGAGCCTCCTCCGCCTTGAAGCAACCCCCACCCCCAGATCTCCCCGCTGGGCTCCTCTGCCTAACAAGGGCCGACCCAAACTCTCCCCCACAGCAACGGCACCTTCGAAAGGCCTGTTGGAGACCTAGACACAGGAACAGGGGCTCAGCCCTCCCACGCCGGGGTGCTCCCACCTGGGTCCTCCCCAGGGGCGGGACCACAACTCCCAGCATGCTCAGCCCGCCGGGGGACCCGAGGAGCCCTCGAGCTCAGCTCCCAGCATGCTCCGTGCCCAAGGGGGGCCCTTCCCTCCCTCCCTCCCACCCACCGCCCCGGCCGGCCTCTACCTGTGTCTGGGCTGGCCGAGAGCGGGGAGGGGATGCTCAGGGCTTCCGTGGGCCGCCACAGGCCGCCACAGGCCTTGCTGGCACTGCCGGGCCCCTCCGCGGCGGGCTCTGCCTCCGGCTGCTCCGAGGGCGCCTCTTCCTGGCGCTGAAGCTCCTCCAGGCAGGTGGCCAGCTTGACGTGGCCGCGGGAACGGGCCACGGTGAGCGGGAGGCGGCCCAGAGAGTCCGGGATGGCAAGGGCGTGGCTGTTCCACCGGTAGAGGAGCTGAGCCGCTTCCAGGTGGCCAAGGGCACAGGCCCACATCTGGCAAGAGAGCGGGCATGGGGGGGGCAGGGACACAGCGGTCAAGGGACTCATCCAGCACACATCACCCGCACCGGTCAGGACACGGGGAACTGGGGCACGGCACCGGGGATAACCTCACAGGGCGAGCAGGGGTCTTCGTCTCTTGCAGCACACAGAAGGCCGCTTCCTGGCTCTAAAAAGGGAGTTTCTATCCCTCATGGAGGACAGCCTGAAAATGTCTCGGGCAAAGGCCGGGCAAAGACACCCCCCCCCCGTTCTCACAGCCCCCGATCTCCACCCCCCCTCCCATTCTTCCACAAGACCTGGCTGCTCTTGCACCCTCCCCACAGCGATGGGGGAGAAGCCCCACACTCTGGCAGCAGCTCAAGGGTCCCGACTCACCAGCGGGGTGCAGGAGAAGTGATCCACGTTGAGCGGGTCCACTTCTTGCTCCAGGTCGAGGCTGTGAGCATTGAGGCGCCTGCAGGGAGGAAGCAGACGGGCATGGGCCCCCCGGCCCTGGAGGGCAGAGTCCAGCGCAGGGGTCTCCGCGGTCCTCCAAGTGGGGCCACGCTGGCAAGAGGCCTTAAGCGAGAGCCACTGACCGCTGCCCAGCCCCGGGAGGGCCCTTGAAGAGAGGCGGGGCCCTCCCCTCCCCTGCCCCCGGGCTCCGAGAGGCAAGCAGTGGGGCGGACGACACGCCCCAGGGCTCCGCGCAGGCCTTCCAAGGCGGCACCGGGGCTCAAGAGGGCTCCGTTTCCCTTCCAGGAGCCGGACACAGTGAGGCCTGCATGGGGGGTACGGCCACCTCCCCACGGTGCAGGGGGACTGCCCAGCTTTGGCCAAAGCCCCACACAGGCCCTACAAACCATGGGTCGGAGGGGAACCGCCTCTGGCCCCCAGGCCTTATAGGGAAGGACACTGCCTGGTCTACTCCTAAGGGGCTAGAGGTGGGGCTGCCCTAGGAGGCTAGCCTGCGATTTGCCCAGATGGGGCCAGTTCCTTCAGTCTTTGTGCAGCACTTTGCAGCCAGTGAGGCACCTCAGAAGGACACTCATGTTAGAAGCTGGAGATTCGGGACGGACCAGAGAGAGAGCCTGACAGCATGTACGGAACTCACTGCCACAAGGTGGGAGTGAGGTGGGGATGGCCCACCCAGTTTCGGTGGCTATAACAGGGGATTCGGCAGAGCAGGCAGGCAGGCTCTCACCTCTGATTGTTCGATGGAACCTCCACATCCAAAGGCAGTCTACCTCTGATGAGCAGCTGCTGGGCAGCAAGAGAGGGAGCAGGTGACTGCTTTCCGACCGACCTGCCTGGCGGGCGGTGTTCCCTGTCACAGGGGTTCCCAGAAATTGCTGACTAAAACTCCCACAATCCCCAGACAAAGACCACTGCAGCAGGGGATGATGGGAGCCGTAGTCAACAGCCTCTGGGACCCCCTGTGACAGGGAACAGTGCTCAGGAGGCGCCTAGCCGGGGCCTCGGAGCCTGCGAGGGCCCCTTCCTCGCCCTCTTGCGGGCTCCGTGACATTCAGGGGTCCGGCTCGCTCCTGAGCTCCACCTGGTTGCAGCTGCCGACTGCCGAGAAGGTCAAAGAGGAGGGAGGGCAGCTGGGCGGGCCCCTCTCAGGGACTCCTTCCACACAGGCCGGGCAGCCCGCCAATCAAACGATGGTGGGACAGAGGCCAGGCGAGGCTGGGGTGGCCGAGCGGAGCCTCTCCAGCGGTCGCTGGACTACAACTCCCATCATCCCCAGGGGCAGTGTCCCTGTCAAGGGCTAGGATCCTGAGCGGCTGAGAATCCTGTCTTTGTGTCCTGGGTTCGAAGGCGAACCTGAGGATTTGCGGGGACACAGAAAACAGCCTGGCAGTGAGTCAGCCCCTTGGTCCATCTCGCTCAGGGCCGTCTGCTCTGACCGGCAGCAGCCAGAGCAAGCTCCATTTCCCAGCCTTGTTTACTTGGGGTGCTTGAATTGGCGTTGGCCGGGACGGAACCCGGGCTCTGGCGGCTCTTCCTCAAATGGAAACCTGAAGTTGGGGGAAACAATGCTGGGAGGCAAGGAAGGCCCTTCAGCATGGCGGGCCAGGGTGACTCACCGCCACTTGATGAGGGTCTCAATGAGACGGGTGTAGCCTTGCGCAGCAGCTAGATGGAGCAGGGTCATTCCCCGGAAGCTGACATGGTGGACGAGGGTCTCTGAACGAAGCCAGCAAGAACGGGACATCATCTTCTCGCACAGAGCAACGATGCGGTCTTCGAAGGAGTCCGAGGCAGCCTGGGGTGCAGAGGGGCAGAGCGCAGGGAGATTGGCCCTCCGGCTAGAGGGGCCGCCCCAGGCCACCGGGGCCCACCCCCCAGGGCGGCGATCGCCCCCTGCCCAAGCGCCAGCCCCCAACTTTGAGAAGCAGGCAGCTTTGCCCTTGGGGAAGCACAGGGCTGCCCTTCAAAGAGGGACAATGAAACGCCAGAGAAAGCCAGCCGGCCAGCTAGGCATGGAGTTACACGCCCGTCCCCCCCCCCTCCGCCCCACGGTCTGCTCAGCACCCCCCCCGGCACCAACAGACAGGGGCGGGGCAGACCCCCCCCCGAGAAGGGCGTGAAGGGAAGAGAGGCTCATGGGGCCCATGGCAGCCCCCCAAGGAGAAGGAAGCGAAGAACAGGGGGGGGGCGTGTGCCTGCCCAGGGTGCGAGAGCCGCCCCCCCCCCCCGATTAGCACCACGCAGGAGGCCGGCGTGCAAAGCCCGGCCAAGGAGGAACCCGAGAGGCCGGAAGGGCAGCGCAAGCCGCCAGCAGACGCGGCGGGAAACCCGAGCCCCAGCCCTCGAAGAATCGCCCCTTCGCGCCGGGTCACAATAACCCCCCGGCCAGCCAGTGCCCACCCTGCTCTCCCCAACGGGCTGGCCCACGTGGGGCAAAGTGGGCAGAGGGGGCTGCCCCATAGAGCCCCCCCAGCGGCAAGGCAGGGCTGGGGCAGAGACAGAGGCCTCCAGAGGCCTCCAGAGGCCCAGCGGCTGCCAGGTCAGGCGCAGGGGCTCTTCGGGGCTCAGGAATGTGCACACACACCCCCACCTGCTACTCCCCGAACGGCCAGCTGGGGGGCAGGGTCCTGGCGCACTTGTAGCGGGTGCCCCACCGCCCTGCCCCCTTGCCCGTGGGGCACCCTGGAGCTCCTCTGTGGCCCTGGCAACCTCCAAGCAGCGCTGCTGCCAGCCTGGGCAGAACAAGAAGGCTCCCCCTTGCTCTCCGCCCCACGGCAACTCCTCCTTTGAAAGAGAAGCAGGACAGGGGGAGATGCAACAGGAGCAGCGTTCGGGGGGGGGGGCTTTCAGCGGTGCCCCCCCATTAGCCAACACCCTCCCAAGGCAACCTCAATGGCTGCTGCCGAAAAAGCCGGTGAGAATGCTCAAGGCAGAGGTTCTCCAACCTGGGCCCCCCGATGGTGGATTACAACTCCCAGCATCCTGGGGATGATGGGAATTGTAGTCCAGCAACATCTGGGAACCCAGGTTTGATCATCCCTGCCGCAAGGAACTCCAAGGAGGACTTCTTAGGAGATAATTAAATTATTCAGCGGCTGCTGCTGCTGCTAAACAGCAGTTTTAGAGGCGGTTGCATATGATCCTCCACCATGTAGTTCACGCAGTGGCTGGGGATCATGGGAGTTGTAGTTGGAGAAACCTGGAGGGCCAAGGTTGCCCACCCGGTTTAGCTACTGCTTCATTACGTTTTTAGTGTATTGCTTTTGTCTTGGACTGTGAAGAGAGATATATATCTATGTTCCACTGAGAAGCAGCCCAGGAACACTTTTATATAAAGCCTGTGGCTGTTTCTAGGAACGCCTCCCTGGCTGCACATACAGAGCGCTGAACATACGGAGCTGCCTCCTACTGAGTCAGACCCTTGGCCCACCTAGGCCCATCTTGCCTACTCTGACTGGCAGCAGCTCCCTGGAGTTTCGGCCTTTCCCACCCCCACCCCCGCAGATGCTGCCAGGGTGACTGACTGGGGCCTCCTGATCTAAAGTGGGAGCTCTACCACCAAGCGGCAGCTCCGTCCATTCTGTGGCGTGCAGGTGCAGACAAACAGCCCTGCAAAGGGTTGGGTAGGTGGGGGGGGTGGGGGTTGCTGCTGGCCACTGGAACGGCTGCTGCCCCCCACCCCTCTCGGCCTGCTGCCTCCAGCTGGACTCAGTGGAAAGAATTCCCCGGCCATTCTGGGCTGTCAAGGGGGAGAAGATGCCCGCCTCCCTCCCTCCCTCCCCCCATTCCACGCCCTGGGGCACCAGGGGCCTCACCCTCCCCCCCGCCAGCCCCCACCCCCCCCTGCCAGAAACCAAGAATAGCCAGGCCAGCCACACAGGTGCCAGGCCCCGTGAAACCCGAGAATGACGCCAGCCAGGGAGCAGAACAGACGGCCTGCCAGGGCTGGCAACAAAGGGCAGTGGGAGGGGGGCAGTGGGAGGGGGGCAGCAGACACAGGCTGCCCCCCCCCGGTCTCAACTGCACACCGCCCCAGGCCTCCACGATCCTGAAGGGGGCTCTGGGTCTGGTCTCTTTCCCCCCAAGCTCTCCCCCAAAGCTCTCCCTGCAGCGCCCTCCTCCGCTAGGGATGTGCCCGGAACCGCGTGGGGGGCAGGCTGGAAGGCGGCAGGGGGTGTCTAGCTTTAAGAGTGGGGGAGGGTGCACTGACCCCTCCTGCCGCTCCCCTCCCCCGGCATCTGTTTTCCCCAAAGCCCCTCGGGGTGGTAGTGTAGCTCCCTGCCCCCCCCCTTGCCCCCCTTGCCCAGATATGACTGGGAGTCTCTGGTGTGCATGTGTGCAGCTGCGCAGGTGCGTTGGAGACTTTCGGCCATATCCATATAGACAGCGGGATGGCAGGGAGGTACGCTGCCTCCCCAAAGGGCTTTGAAGAAAACGGACGCCGGCTGGGGGGGTGGGAAGCGGCGGGAGGGGTAAGTGCGCCCTCCCCCACTCTTAGACAGCCCTGCCGTCGAAAAAATGGCGGGATGTCGGCACATCCGGACCCTCCGCTTGGGCCTCTGCGGGTGGAGGCAGGCTGGCAGAGGAAGCACAACGCCCGGCAGGCTCCGCAGGACCGGCTCTCGGAGGGAATTCCTTCTAGCTTTGGGCCATTTGCTTCATCGGCTGCTCTGGTTTCAGGAAACAAACGGCCAGCTTGTTTCCGGGGCCAATCCAAGGGGCTGGTTTGGGCCTTTAAAGCCCTTCACGGTTTGGGCCCGGGATGCCTGAGGGACCGCCTGTGAGCAAGGGCTGCTGCCCGCTCGATGAGGTCATCTGAGGGGGGCACGACAAGGAGGGCGGCTTGGTTGTGGTGCACGCAGGACAGGCAGGGCCTTCTCTGTGGCTGCCCCCAGACTCTGGAAGGCTCTCCCGGTGGCTATTCCCTCCTCGGTCTCCATCACCGTTTTTAGAAAGCGTGTAAAATCTCGGCTTTTTACCCAGACTTTTGTAGGATTGTCTCTACTGCTGCTGCTGCTTTGTATTTTGTATGGTTGAATTGTGCTTGTAATTTAAATCTTTTTCGTCTTTTATAGTCTTGTTTTATTTTTCTGTGTGAACCGCCTTGAGACTGTTTTAATGAAAAGGCGGTATACAAATGTTATAAATAGATAGATAGATAGAGAAATATTCATTCTGCTGCTCCACAAGCCTTATGGGCTTTTTGTTCTCAGATGGTCGCCATTAGCCAGCCTGAGGCACAAACGCCTGGAGAGAAGCACTGCAAGTGCCAAAACAAAGAGGGGCTCCTGAGCCCGGACCTCCTTCCGGGAGAGAGAAACCCCCCCCAGAGCTCCACCAAGCTCCTGCGGCGAACTCGGGGTCTTCCCAGCACGGCCCTCTGCCCACACCAAGGCCCTCCACTCCTGCCCCAACCCAAGTGCCCCCCCGCCCCCCCTGCTGAAGGCCCGCTTAGGGGAAACACGGTCTGCTTCTTTTCTATTGGGCCGCCTTTCCGGGGCAGGGGGCATTTGTGGGGGCAGCTTGGCAAGGCTTCCGAATGCTCTTGCTGGAGTCGGACCACTCCTTGCAGTTCAGCATGTTGAACCTCAACCAAGCCCGTTGAGGAGGCAGGGCTGCTGCTGCTGCTCCCGGCCTCCCTGGGTGCCCTTCACAAGGGTGGGGCAGTGCTGGGCACTCCTGGGGCCCCCTCCCCTCTGGGCCTGCAGCGGCGGCGGCTTCCTCGGGGCTCCCCTGGAAGGGAGGCGAGCTGGTCTGGTGGCAGCCAGCCTGACTGCGCCCCTGAGCTAAGCAGGGGCTGCCCAGGTTGCATGTGAATGGGAGGCTAGAAGGGTGAGCAGCACTGCAAGGGATTCCCCTCCGCAGGGGATGGAGCTGCCGCTCTGGGAAGAGCATCCAGGCTCCCAGTCCCCTCCCTGGCAGCATCTCCAAGAGAGACTCCTGCCTGCCGCCTTGGAGAAGCCGCTGCCAGTCTGTGAAGACAACATTGAGCTAGAGGGACCAAGGGTCTGACTCCGTATATGGTGGCTTCCTATGTAAGCCGACATCCTGCAGGCCATCCGAGCAAGCCAGCATCTGAGAGTCTTGCTTCTGCTCACGGGAAACGAGTCCCCAAGAACAGGAAATAACTGCCCGGCCGTGAAATGGGGCCCCCGGCTCAATGGCAGAGCATCGGCTTTGTATGCAGTCGGAAGGTCCCAGGTTCAATCCCTGGCAGCATCTCCAGGAAGGGCTGGCAAAGACCCCTCTGAAAACCCCGGAGAAGCCGCTGCCAGTCTGTGCAGACAATACTGAACTAGATGGAGCAAGGGTCAGACTCAGTATACGGCAGCTTCTTCTGTCCCTAAATGGAGCTCACGAGAAGGGGGGCTGCACGGATGTTCATTCCAGAGCCTGAGCAGGGCTCCTGGGTGTCCTGGCCCGACTCCGGAAGGGAGGATCTCAACAAATTGGGAGGAGAGGAAGCCGATGCCCGTTTTGGAAATGCACAAGGTGCACGAAAGAAGAATGGAGCTGGGCATGTTTACTTAAAGACAGGGAGGGAGAGAGAGAGAAAGAGAGAGATGCACAGAAGCAGGTGCCAAGTGGGAGAACATAAGAAGAGCCCTGCTACTGGATCAGGCCCAAGGAAGCCCATCTAGTCCAGCTTCCTGTTTCGCACAGTGGCCCACCAGATGCTGCTGGAAGCCTACAGGCAGGAGTGGAAAGGGGCAGGCCCCCTCTCCTGCTGTGGCTCCCCTGCAACTGGTACTCAGGGTCAGGGACATCCTGCCTTTGAGGCTGGAGGTGGCCTGTAGCCCTCCGACTAGTAGCCGTTGAGAGACCTCCTCTCCTCCATGAGGTTATCCAAACCCCTCTTCAAGCCAGAGGAGAATCCATAAGGCGACTTGGCCAGGGAGGGAGGGAGGGAGGCCTCCTCAGAGCAGCCCCCTCCCGGGCTCACAAGGGCCCTGACGAGGAGCAGGGTGAGGGCCTGACAATAGCACAGGTGCAGATGAGCCAGGCGGCAGGAAGAGCACATGGGACACAGTGGCAGCCTCCCTCCCCCTCTGCAGCCTGGAAAGCACAACCCCACTTAAAGAGACCTTGGGGTTCTGCCCAGGATACAAGGAGGGGGCGGGGGGGCAGTTGACCCCCAGAGCACCAGGGCTGTGCCCCCACTCCACCCGACCCCCTCACAAGGGGTGTGGCTTTTGGGTTGGGTGGAGGGGCTTTGTGGCAACACCCAGAGCAAATGCCGAGAGGACCACTGAGAGCAGCACCTGGCCCGCCCAGACAGACCAGCCCGTGGAGCCCACCTCACCTGGCCGGGGGGCTTCTCCCCTCGCTGCTGGGGGGCGGTGGCGGCTGCGGTCATCTCGGCCACCCGCTTCTCCATGTGCTCCAGGCGCTCCAGGATGGACATCCTGAACTGGTCATCTGCGGGGGGGGGGGGAGAAGAAGCGATGAGACTGCAGCCTCCTTCGGGCCCCCTCAGCCAGGCCCCCGACCCCCAGTCTTTGCAAAAGGGGCAGTGCGGGGCGGGGGGGGAGCTGGCCCCGGTGAGGTGCAGGAAAGACTCCTGGCTAATCCTGACTCAAGGCTGATTAGCCAGCCTGGCCTCCTTTCTTCAGGCTGCGAAATGGCCGCGCTAATCCCAAGGAGATTGCACCGGGTGGCGGGGGGCATTTGAGAGAGAGAGAGAGAGGAGGGGGTGGCCCTGGGCAGACTCGGGGGGAGAGCAGGAACTGGGGAGCCAAAGGGGCCACTCGGAGCCTGCCCTCCTGCCGCCACCCGGCTGGTGCACTCAGCACATGGACGGGGGGTGCTCAGGAGTGCTGGCAGCCGGGTCCCAGCCTCCCCTGCCCCAAGAGGATCAGCAGGCCACCCCACAAGCCCAAGGAGGAGGTGGGTGGGCAGGCGGCCGCACCCCGTCCCTCCCTTCTCCCCTCCTCCAGCTTCCCCCCCCACCCCCGGCTGCAATGTGGACTCCCACCCCCCATCCATGGCTCATAATACTGAGCCCAGCCACCCCCCTCTCACTCAGGGATTCCTCTCCATCCCACCGGACCCACGAGCAGATGGCCGTGAGTGGGCAAGAGAGGATGGGCCAGCCCCACCCACCCCCAACAGGCGGCGGCGGCGGGGGGGGGGGAACGGGGACCCGAGCCCAGGCTGAGCCGGGCAGAAGGCAGGCGAGGAGCGCCTGGAGAGGAGGACAGGCTCTCCACCAGGACAAGGCTGGAGGCTTCTACTACTACTACTACTACTACAACAAATATTTATACACCGCTCTTCAAGCAAAGCTCCCAAAGCGGTTTACATAGGTATAAATAAATAAATAAATAAATAAATAAATAAATAAATAAATGAGGGCTCCCTGTCCCCAAAGGGCTCACAATCTAAAAAGAAACATAAAGGTAGACCCCAGCAACAGCCACTGGAGCAATGCTGAGCTGGGGTTGGACAGGGCCAGTTGCTCTCCCGCTGCTCAATAAAGAGAACCACCACTTTCAAAAAAGGTGCCTCTTTGCTCAGTTAGCAGGCTTCTCTCTCCTCCCTCAGAGTCCAAGCAAGTCCACTAATCAAGTTATGGGTCAGGCTAGATGTCCTCATGGTGTCCCTGGGTTGAAAACCTCAAACCCCCCGGACAAAATAGCCTTGCCCTGCCAGTCACCTCAGCAGGCACCCTCTTTCCCTGCTCCTGCTCCATCAGACCTCCTGCTCCACTCCACGTGCCCCTCTCACCACTCCACCGGCCGGCCGGCCAAGCCCTCTGCTGGCCACATTCCCCCCAGCCCCATCTCTTGCCCCATAGCCCCCCTCCCCCCAAGCCCCAGGTACCTTCTTTGTCCATGGCCCAGGGAAATGGGGGGCCAGCCCCCTGGCCCGTCCGGCCCACACCCTCTGCTCTGCTCCACGATTCCCAGCGGGAATCAGAGGTCTCTGCCAGAGCCGTGGAGAAATCCCAGGTTAGCTCTGCCCCCCGCCCCCCCGGCCAGGGAGGGGGGGCAGCAGCTCAGGGCACTCCCAGCTCCCCTGCCATGCAGCAGCACAGAGGGTGGGGCGGTCAGGAGCCGGCTGTGGTCCTGGTGCCTGCCCAGCGCCCAGAGAGACAAAGGACGCGGAGGGGGGGGGGGCGACAGCGAGGAGGTCAGTCCTCCAGCCGTCCTCCTCGAAATAGCCACAAGTGTGGGGAGGAGGGTGCTCTGCAATCCCTTAATGAGATCGGAAGCCCTGGCGCTGCTCTCGCCCGCGCACAACGGAGACACTGGCCGGCTCGTGCGGGGGGTGGGGGGGGCAGACCCACAGGCCCGTTCACTCTTGGCTTCCAGTCAGCGGGGGGGGGGGGGGCGGCATTCCCAGCCCCATCTCTCCTTGGCGGCTCCTTGAAGCCCACTGCACAAGATTCTGAATCCTCCCCCCGCCCCCCCGCACTCCTCCCCTGGGGCTGCCAAAAAGAAACGGGACCTGGGTCATGTGCAGCTGTGCCCAATTCACCTCTGTTCCTGCAAGGCCTTTGCCCCAGCCAGGCTCAGACAGAATTGTATCTGGTTGAGAGGGCATTTTTCCCAGGTTAGGTCTGGCTGGGGAGGGAGGGCTGTTTTGGGTGCCGTGGGCTGGACTAGATGGCCTTTGGGGACCCTTCCCAATGGAGTAGATTTCGGGCAACAGGCCTCAGGTTCATTTTCACCCCAGGAGATACCCTGCTGCTTAGAGCCAGTCTGAAACATATGCTCTGCGCTTGGTTGATCTCCAGTGCAGCCTGCCAGGTCTGCATTTCAAACGGCTTCCTCCTGGGGCATGATTATGTGCTCCAGCCAAGGAAAGAAATACTGACGCTCCATTCCCCAGGGAGGGCCTGGTGCCGAGGAACCTCCATATTCAGAAGCAGTATACCACCAGAGCCTCCCGCCTCCGCGTCCTGCTTGTGGGCTTCCTGGAGGCCTCGGGCTAGCCCCCGAGAAGCCACCGCCGCTGCTGGCCTGGGCAGGGGTGGGTGGAGGTGGCCAGCCACTGGCCCACAGCCTTGGGCACAGCAGAGGGCGGCCCTCTCCCCAGGTCACTCAGGCAAGCCCCTCCAGCAGGCATGCGCTCGCGGGCCACCCCTCCACAAAGGGGTCAGCCCCACGCACAGCTGCGGCTTGCACGCAGGGGGCAAAAAGCACCCACGGCTTGTTCACCCCCACGCGCGCCTGGCTGAGCCGGGCTTCCGAGGGCCACAAGGCGGGTGGGAGGGGCCCCCACAGGATGCCACGATCTGGGTGCAAGGGATCCGGTGCCGGGGGGGGGGGCGCGCTTCGGGTTTCACTGACCGAAATCTTGGCGGGGGGCAGGAGTGTGTGTGTGTGTGTGGGGGGGGGTGGCTTCCTGAGCAGTTCTGCTCCTCCGTCAGAGCGACTGAGTGAGCAAGGGGCATCGTGATCCCACTGGCCCAAGACCAGTCGGGCCCCGGGGTGGGGGGGGTCCTCTTGGGAGGTCTGGTTTCCCTGGGCACACCAAGCCCCCCCCCTCGCAGCAGCAGACCAGGGGTCCCATGGAGAGGAGGACGGGGGGCGAGCAGTCCCAGCGAAGGCTCTCGGGGATCCAGGCCCCCTTGGGCGAAGGGCGAGAGGGCTTCCAGCCAGGTCCAGAGGGGAGCCCGGACGCCGGGGTCTGCTTGGAGACAGCCGGCCCGCAGCCAGGCCTCCTGCTGTTATTCTTGGCCTGCTGGGCCCCGTCATGGAAAGTCCTGACTCTCCTTCCAGCCGTCCAGTTTCCATTGCACACAAGCTGGCGTGCCAGGAATATCCCCCTCCCCGAAAGGTGACACCCTGGAACGGGCCCCAGGCAAGACTCCGCTGGCCCTGCAAGCTTTTTCCAACAGAAAGGCCTTGAACAATCCGCCCCCCCCAGCGCCCCCAGTCCAGGCAGCGGACCCCCAGCTGCCGCTCAGCTGAGAATGGAACTCGGCCCCACGCCGGCAGCGACGACGCTTGGGCCCGCAGGCAGCAGCAAGGGAGCAGAAGCCGCTGCAGGGAAGGCCGAGTCCCGGGCTGCCCATGGGGAGGGGGCCGGGGGCCGGGGCACAGCAGGCCAGGACTCCTGGGTCCGTCCCCCCCGGGAGAGGAGTCAGGCCCTCCGCCAGCAGGCAGCTCGGCTTCTGCTCTTCGCCACCCCACCCGGCCCGGCCCAGTGATGGGGGGCAGATGTTCCCCCATAGCTTCCCTTCGCCATTTCTAAACACGCATTGTGGCTGATCCGGATCAGAAGCCAAACGGATGGCTGGATCTCAGCCCAGTCAGACTAGGCGGCTTCACACTTGCAGTTAACGGCTCTCAGACAACTAGGAAATCTCTCTCTCGGCCCGACAAAGGGGCTAAACTTAGCACCATGGCCATTTGCAGGGCCTTCGCCGCCGGCCTCCCCCCACACTCCCCCCCCCGCCCTTAAAATCTGCACAAGGTCTGGAAGGGGCCTGCCAGCCGTCACCTTGTCAGGTCCTCCTGCCCCTTGCATTGCAATCCAGTGAACTTCCAGGCAGTGTTTTGCATTTGTCTGCGCGGAAACCTCGCCCCAGGCACTTCCCTCAGGCTCTTGCGCACCCAACATCTCAGTCCAGGCATGTCTGGCTATTGGGGAAACGCCTGGATTCTGCTCTGTTACAGCGTCTTCCGTCCGTACGGTGCCTTTCAGTCTCGACTGCTCGATGGCAGCCAAGCATGCCACACTAGCCCCCCGACTGCAAGGGGTCCCTCCCGGGGCTGCTGCTCCTCCCTCGGGGAGCTCAGCCGCGGAGGCCATTCCCCTCTCGGAGAACCCAGGCGTCCCGCAGGGCCTCTGCCGCGAGGGGTCCGATCCGCCCCAGGGGCCCGCAGGCAGCTCACAGGCCCAGCGCTTCTCGGCTCAGAAACCCAGCCCCAGACTCAGGGGGTCTCTCTGGCCGGCCGCCTCTCTCTGGCAGCCTAACCTACCTCACAGGGCTGTTGTGAGGACAGACAGAGCCATGCACACCGCCCGGGCCTCCTTGGAGGACGAGCGGGAGGCCAGCGTGGAAAGGCACCACCGTCCCCACCGACAGCGGCACTCACCGTCCAGAGAGAGCCAGTCCAGCTGGGTGCTGGGCAGGGCCATGAAGTTCCGGGCCCGGTACTCAAAGCGCACCGACACGGAGACCAAGCGGGAGTCACAGGCAACTTGCAAAGGCACCAGGCCGGCCTCGTGGGCTGCGAGAGGGAAGCGAGAGGGAGCCGTGAGGAGCCGCCAGCCAGCCGGGAGCAGAGGCGGCCGTCCGGGGCCTCCCCCAGCCAGGCTCCCTACCTGGGCAGTAGCATCGCAGCACCCCCGACTGGATGAGGGAGGCCGGGACGGAGATCTGGTCAAAGAGGCAGCTGTAGGGCTCCGTCGCCTCCGTCCAGGGCCCCGTGATGAGCACCTTGACCCCGCCCTGTCTCCACGCAGAGGGCAAAGGAAGGCGGCGGTGAGCGGGGAGGGGCTCCCGGGACACCCCCCCCGCCAGCACAGGCCGGAGAGGGGCCCCAGCTCAGCCCCAGGGGGGTCCTGCCCCCCAGCTGCTGCCCTGCCCTGCCCGCCTCCTCCCCGCTGCATACCCACCTCTGGATAGGACCATTCGGGGGAGAAGTCTGTGATCGACACCAGGGGCTGTGGGGAGGCCTCCGGGCCCCCTCCTGCGGCGTAGCAGGGCTCAGCGAGGGCCTCTGGCAGGACCAGCACGGGGCTCTCAGAGCTGGGGCTGCCCTCCTGGGAGCCGGGGGTGCCCCCCGGCCCCCCCTCGCCCGTCATCAGCTCACTGATGAGGTCTGGGAAGTGGCTGTCGAAGGAGAGCCCGAAGGAGCCGCCCGCTGCCGCCGCCGCCGCCGTCTGGATCATGGAGTACAGCTCCTCCTGCAGCTCCGTGGCCGCGATCTCCGCCGCCTCGCCGGCCTGCCCCCCACCTTCGCCGGGCGGCCCCTCGGCCGGCGGGCTCCCCTCTCCTCCTGCCGTCTCCATGGGGGTCTCCGGGCTGCTCTTCACCTCGGTCCCCGCGGCAATGGGGGGCGAGGGGGGCAAGGGCGCCTGGCCAGCCCCGTCGTCCTGGATGAAGAAGCGGTTGCCGGGCACGTAGAGGGAGTAGGCGGGCAGGGCGGCAGGCTCCGGGGGCTCCGGCTTGGCCTGCAGCCCCGCTCCGCCCCCATAGGTCTGGCCCTGCTTGGGGCTGTTCAGGAAGCAGTCGGGGTCAAAGGCCGCAGGGCCGGCTTCGCTGGTCTCCATGGTGGACTCCAGGTTCTGCGAGAGGACCAGGCCCGCCCCCGGCAAGAGGGCCAAGCCGAGAGGGGCGGCGGGCGGCCCACCGGCCTCCCCGGACACCAGGTGTTGGCTGGGGGTCAGCGCCAGGGGCTTCTCGGGGCTGCCGAGGCCAGTCATGACCAGGATGGTGCTGCCGGGCAGGCCCACGGAGAGGGTGACGGCCGGCAGCTCCTGCTTGGGGAAGCCGTTGGGCTGGGCCAGGCCAGGCGAGGGCTGAGTCGAGTCCGGAGAGGCCTCCAGCACCCCGGGGGAAGGGGCCCTGGCCAGCTTGGGGTCCTTGTGCTCGGATCCAGACGACTTGGCCGGCTCGGACTCTGCTTTGGCCTCTGGGCCACTGGAGATGTTCTGGACCTCCGTCAGCGCAGGGTAGGGGGAAGGGCGGACCTCCACCTTGGGGGAGATGATCCGGTGCTTGGTGCTGCTGCATTTGTGCGGGACGTGGCCAGGACTCCCTGCGGTGTGGGGGGGGAGGGGGGGGAGAAGAGACACGTGAGCGGCAAGCCCCACAGGAGGGAGGCGCAGCGAGGAAAGAACACCCGGAGGGGCGCGAGATACAGGGGTCTCCGCGCACCACTAGACCTTGCCTGGCAAGCCGGATGCCAGAGGGCCCTGAGACAAGACAAGAAGCCCGCACCCAACTGAGCCTGCTGTGGGCAGACCCCCCCCCCCAGAGGACCCAGCTGCCACCCCATGCCCACCCAGAAGCTGAACCATCTGCAGGAGGCAGAAAGGATGGGGTGGGAGGTGGGGAGAGAAGCAGGGGAAGGACAGGGGCGCTCAGGTGGCAACGCAGGTGCCGGGTGCGGGTGGCGGTCAGTGCTAGGGCAGGCTTTGCTGAAGCACAGCACCACACCTCTGGTTTGGGTCGGAGCAGAAGTCCATGAAGTCCACCCCCCTGGGGTTTCCACCAGTGGCCAAGCAGAGCCCCCGAGAAGACCACAGGCAGGAGACGAAGGCCACAGTCCTCCTCCCGCTGAGCTGAGTAAACTGGTACTCGGAGGCACACTGCTTCTGGCCGGGGGGCCATAATGACTCACGTTATGCCCCCACTGACTGACTTTTCCTCCTCCTGCCTGAACCTGTCTAACTCCCCTTTGAACCCATCTAAGTGAGTTGAGTGGCTCTCGTCACACTTTGTGGCAGTGAGTTCCACGAGTGAATTGCACATCTCTGGGGGGGAGGGGGAGGAGGAGGAGGAGGAGGAGGCCTCTTTGGTTTGCCCCCAACCTCCTACCCTTCAGTTTCACTGGATGACTCTGAATTCTAGTATAAGGCAAGCACCAAAGATCTCCAAGGGGAGCAGCCCGCTCTGGCCAGGGAGACGGGGCGGAGCTCGAGAACCCGGTCTTGATGGTGCCGACCATGGTCCTCCTTCCAAAATATGGCTTGAAGTACTCCCCTTGCAAGCCTCGCCTAGCCCAAAAGGCAGGGCGGAAGCCAAGGAAATCAGGGCGGTCAGATGACGCCAGGGAGCCCAGGAAGAAAACCAAGCCGTGCTGGGCAGGGGAAACGTCCCTGTGCTCCTCAGCTGAGATTGCCAAGTCTGGGCGTGCCGGGAAGTCCTTACGGCCAGCGGGGTTTTGACCTGAAACTGTCTTCGCGGTGCTTTCCCCACGGAATGGTAATCTAGGCTTCCGCCACTGGAGGGCACCATGCCCTCCTCCTCCCGTCCCCAGCAAGGCAGGGGAGGCGAAGCCAAGCTGGCTCCAAGCAAGGGCTGCCCAGAAGAGGAGCACAGAGACCCCCAAGGATCACCCACCGCCTCCTCCTGCTCCTGCTCCTCACCGGGAGAGATCTGCAGGAGCGAAGCCCCCCTGGGAAGCCCCCCCCCCCCCGGCGCAGCTGAGATCCAGCCAGGCGGGTGCCCAAGGTTGGGGTGGGAGGGGGAGAGAGGAGCCTCCGGAGCCGCTGGCTGGGAAAGGGCTCAGCCTTGCTCCTCTCTCCCCATCCCATCCCACCCCGACCCGAGGACCTTAAGGGGAGCCATTGCTGCCTGCAGGCTGGCCATTCGTCAGGCAGAGCTGCTAGGAAACACACCGCCTCTGAACAGGGAGGACCCGCAGAGGCTGAGAGAGGCTCAGTTAATCACCCGCCATGCCCAGCTGAAGGCCACTGGGGCAGGGGGTGATGGGAGCGGGAGTCGGGGGCAGCTGGGGGCCCCGGAACTGCGCCGTTCCTTTCATGCCGGGCTGTGCCGAGAAAGGAAAGCCTGCCTGTGGACGCCGGGGCTTGGCGGGGATTCCGGTGGCGGGGAGCTTCTGCCTGGTCAAAATCCAGACAAGCCTGGAGAGGCAGGCTACAATTTATTGGAATTCACACTTGGGCTGAAACCTTTTTAGTCAATCGAATTCCTTTCCACGAGGCTGCCCTTGACCAACTTCTGAAAACTCCGATAGGTTCCGAACACGTGGCCAGATTGTTGAAACCGATCAGAGCCCAGAACTATGATCTTCTATGAACTACGCCGGCTTCCTGTTGGTTTCCGGGCTCAGTTCAAAGCCTGGCTGCTACTTTTAAAACTCGATGTCATTTGGATACCTCACAGACCACTTCCTGCCATATGTTCCTGCCCACCCATCAAGATATCTGGGGGGAGGCACTGCTGCATGTGCCATCCTTCACCAAAGCTCAGCTGCATGCACACAAGACAGGGCCTTCTCCGTGGGGGCTCTCAGGCCAGGGGACTCCCTGCCACAGGGTGTTCAAGATGCCCCTTCCCTCCCAGCCTCGAAGAAGACTAAAGATCTGTTGGTTCAGCCAGGCCTTCAATGGCCGGCTGATGGAGGGGGCGGCAGCTTAGCAGGGGCTTTTATCGTCTGCCACTAATCCTTTTATTATTGTTGGAATTGTATTTTTATGGGATTTTGATGTTCTTATTTGTTTTGCAATTTGTTTGTTACTTTTGTTAGCTGCCCCAGGGCTCTTAATGAAAGACAGGTTACACACGATTAATTAACAGGAGGGGATGCCTCTTCCGGGATGCCTCCTCCTGCTGCGACTCACACATTGCTCCGCCTCAGAGTAAAAGGCTGTTTTCCCCTCCAAAAGGACTGGCGGAGCCGCATGCGTGCAAGCGGACGCAGAGGCAACTCCATAACCAACTGCACAATCGGATTAAACGGACTCCAGGCCTCTTCAGCGGGGTGACGTTTGCACAGGGGCTGCACGGGCTAAGTCGGACACCTCCGTACCTGGCACTCTGCCCAGCTGCCTGCAGAATTACTGAGGAGAGAGGAGGCGGGGGGGGGGTCCCTTGGATTTCTGGAGCTCCGCCAAGATGCCAGAAGGCTGCCACTAAACCCCTCCAGGTGTAAAAGGGCCCGTAAAGGCCACCGCGAAGGGCACGGGGAGCAGCCAGAGGGAGACAGCAACAGTCGGAGGTATGGAGGGCCATGAGTGACAGAGTAGCCACAGCTCACGGCACTTACCCTTTGTGCAGACGCCCAGGAACCAGTGACGGGCAGATCTGAAACGATCGTGTGCTGATGCGGAGGAGAGACTCCTGAAGTCCACACACGTATATTTATCATAGTAATGCCGGGGTTCTCCAGCTGGGGTCCCCACATGCTGTGGGACTACAACTCCCATCATCCCCTGCCACAATGGCCAAGGACCATGGGAGCTGTAGTCCAACATCATCTGGGGAGCCCAGCTGGAGAAGCCCTGCAGGCACCCCAAGTCTACATCGAAGTCCTCGTGTCGCTGGGCTGGTCATCTGCAGACCGGGGTGGCCCCCGACCCCGTCACTCCACGCCTGGGTGGGTAGCCCTGGACAGCCATCCAGGCTTACAGGGAAGCGCCTGCCTCTGACCGCCCTCCGTGGCCGTGTGGCGCTCCGCACTGCCGGCAGCCGTCTTGATCATAGAGCCGGTGGGAAGGGGCAGCCAGGCAGTGTGGAGCGTTCCCCAGGCACTGCGCTGCCCTCACAGTGCATTGTGGGATACCGGCTGGCCCCAGTCTGCACCCCCCGCCCCCATTAGCGGGTGGGCTTGCCGCCACACCGCTGGGATGGGCCCGCAGGTGGCAGAGCCCGGCGGAGGCTCCAGTCGGGGGGGAGGGAGCAGGCAGGTTCCTGCCTTCTCTCCAGCATGTCCCCCCAGCCCCAGGTGAGAACGACCTCACTGGCTGGGTCCAGAGATGCATCGTGTGAGCTCAGAGACCATCCCTCTTGCGTGTGTGTGTGTGGGGGTCCAATTTCCAACCAATCTGCCCCCCGCCCCATCAGCAGCCTCTCATGCAATGCCCATGCTATCTCCTGGAGTCCCTGAACCTCCCAGGGCCAGCTGTTCAGAAGCCACTGTGGGGTGCAGTTGTGGGGAGTGGGCCGGGGGGGGGGATCCCCACTCTGCAACCTTGCCTGCAGTGTTCGGGGCCCCACCCACGGTTGGATTCTGTTGTTTTAAAAAGGCGTTAGCGGAGAGGTCCTTTTTTCCTGGGGCTGATAAGCAAGAACATACCCCACATGATGAGGTAAGGCTAGTTTTAATTCCTACTTTGATATTGGCTGAGGGCTTATAGTCCTTTCCTCAAAAACTCAAAGTGCCGTTTATTATCTTCAGAAGGCAACTTTCTCCGGCAACAATCTCTGAAGCGGCAACTGGCGGGATTTTAATACAACGGACAGGACAGGCATGCGTGCCAAATAAGGGGCTTGCGACCAGGACTCCTGGGTTCCCCAGTGAGGGAAGGAGGGAGGGAGGCCACAGGCGGCCTTAAAAGCAGAAGAGCCGGCGGGAGGGAGGGAGGGAGGGAGGACTGACCGAGGCCACTGCTGCAGAGGCAAGCGTGGGTCCGAGGCGGGGGCTTGGCCTGGTGGCTCTCGAGGATCTGCTGCACCAGCTGCTCGATGGAGAATTCCGCCGTGCTGTTTCCGTTGCTGCACGTCCACTTTATCCCGTGAACTGAAGGGCCAAGAGAAACACAGGTGTGACCACGAGAGACACAAACCAGTTCCAAGCCTGGGTAGCTGTCATGCACCGAAACACACACACACACTCTCTCCAAGGAGGAAGAGCTGGGAATGGTAGTCCTGTGAGGGGCTCTCTCAAAACATTCTGGGGACCCCCTACAAAACTACAGTTCCCAGGTCGAATTCCTGCCAGTTATGCCGGCTTCAAACTGGTTTAAATGCACAGTCTAGATGTGCTCTGGAGGAGGAGGAGGAGGAGGGGAAGCCAAGGTGTGAGAAGCGTGCCATCTGCTGACACAATCACATTTCTACTGCAGAGGAAGTCCAAAGAACTGCTCAAGGCAGCCTCGTGCCAAAAGGCCCAATCCAGCCTGGTCCTTTGTCTCCAGCAAGTGCCAGCAGAGTCCCCAGGAAACTCACAAGTAGGGCAAGATCGTCCACAGCATGGCTTTGCACATGAGTGTCTACCAATCACAGGTAGACTGCCTTTCAACGTGGGAGTTCGAAGATGCATTCACAGCTGCTGAGAGGCCTCTATGAATTCAGCTCAATAAGCTGACAATGAGCTCACCCCGTGAACACCGCACATTCTTGTTTTAAGGTCACATGTTAGGAACAGGATTCCCGGGAACAGGAATTCCCAGATGTTGACTACAACTCCCAGCATCCTCAGGTGCAATGGCCTTTGGCTGGGGATGCTAGGAGTTGTAGTCCACAACATCTGGGAGCCCGTTCCGGGGAACACTGGCCAGGAACCACATAGGAACTGTGTGCCTGCGGAAGAAAGAGCCTCCCTGTCTCTGACAACTTTTAAAAAGTCTTTAAAGACACACCGATTCACCCAGGCTTTTAATTAAATATTGTTTGAACAGTTTTAACATCGTTTTTAAATGCTGTTTTAAAATTTAAATTGTTGTAATGTTTTAACTTTTACTATAGCATTTATTTTGTTTTAACGACTGTTTTAAGTTTTCTGTCATTTATTTTAACGAATGTTTTAAATTTTTGTTGGTTTGCTTGTTGTAAACCGCCCAGAGACGTGAGTTTTGGGTGGTATAGAAATGTGTTAAACAAACAAACAAATAATAAATAATTTAAAAACCTTGTGGCAATTAGCTCCGGACAGAGGAGAGCTGGTCTTGTGGTAGCAAGCATGACTTGTCCCCCTAGCTAAGCAGGATCTGCCCTGGTTGCATATGAAGGGGAGACTTGATGTGTGAGCCCTATAAGATATTCCCCGCAGGGGATGGAGCCGCTCTGGGAAGAGCATCTAGGTTCCAAGTTTTTATTTTATTTTAATTTATTTATTTCTTACATTTTATATCCTGCTCTGCCTCCAAGGAGCCCAGAGCAGTGTACTACATACTTAAGTTTCTCCTCACAACAACCCTGAGAAGTAGGTTAGGCTGAGAGAGAAGTGACTGGCCCAGAGTCACCCAGCTAGTCTCATGGCTGAATGGGGATTGGAACTCGGGTCTCCCTGGTCCTAGTCCAGCACTCCAACCACTACACCACGCTGGATCTCTCCCAGCTTCTCCAAGACAGGGCTGAGACAGGCTCCTGCCTGCAACCTTGGAGAAGCCACTGCCAGTCTGTGAAGGCAATACTGAGCTAGATGGACCAATGGTCTGACTCAGTATATGGCAGCTTCCTAGGTTCCTATGAATTCAACTTTAGAGACGCGTCCCCTCGGCTCCCCGCGATGTCGCACCCTCCCCTGGGCCTTCCCTCCCCCCGTCCCTTCCAAGCACCCCCGTCACAACACTGCACCCACACAGCCCCCAGCGGTCTTGCTGGCCCCTGGCCCACCGGCTGCCCCTTACACATGGGTTTCAGCTGGCCAACCAGCTCGTCCTTCGACCACTTCAGCCACTCCTTGCGGTCACTGTTGATGGAGCACAAGACGGGCCCGCAGATCTTCCCACAGTCCTCAATGGCTGGGACATTCAGGTAGTGGACCAGCACAATATCCGGATTCTAGAGGGGGAGGAAAGAGGACTGAGCAGGAGGCTCTCCCAAGGGATGGGCAAGGTCCTCTGGGGGCAGAACCCACTTGGAGGTCAAGCCCTCTGGCCTGGTAGCCTCTTCCTTCACGCGCACATGACCCCTACTGTGCAGGCCCAGGGGGTGTTCTTCTGGTGGAGGCACTCTGCCCATGCTCCATTGCACCCCTTTTCGCGTCCTTCCTCTCAGTTCACATGGCCCAGGTCTAACTCCTGGCACTAGAACTGATTTGGAATTAACTCCTGGAGATTCCCAGCCCTGACAAGAAGCTATTGCAAGCCAGCCTGTGAGCCAGGTGACCCCCGAGTCACTGCAAGAAGTGGGGGGGGGAGTCCAAGAGGGCCCCCACTGGACACAGCAAGGAGCAAAAACAATTCCCACCCACCCCAAGAAAACTGACAGGAAGGCCACTTCCGGCAGGAGCGTCTCTCGGGGCTCCAGTCTGGGGGAGAGGAGCCCCCCCCCCGGGACTCCCAGTGCGGCTTTGGGCAAGCCCCTCTCCCAACTTGCCCCTGGGCTGAGACGGGGTCCTGCTCTGAGGGAGGGAGGCAGCGGACTCTGAACAGGGGCATCCTACCCACATTTCTTGCTGCCCAGGAAGACTGAAGGAGCCATTTCTCTCCGGGGGGGGGGCATGACCCCTTTCCTCTGCCCCACTCTTTTCTTCCGGCCCTGCCTCCAAGGAGCTCAGGGTGACCCTCAGGGCTCCAGGGTTCCCCTTCCAATTTTATCCTTAAAATGTCTGCATGGCTTTGCATTACTTTGCTTGTCTTAAGTTCGTGTTTCGTGTTTTGAGCTCCGTACACTGCCTGGAGACACAGGCTGGGGGCAGTATATAAGCACTCGGAACAAAACACACCAACAAAACATCCTCACAGCAACCCTGCGAGGCAGGAGAGGGAGAGAGAGAGTGGCTTGCCCAAAGCCTCACAGTGATCTTCGTGGCTGGGCAGGGATCTGAACCCCGACTGCTGCCCGCTCCAGCTCAAGGCAAGTCGTGGGGCCAGGGTTGCTCCTTCCGGTTTCCCTGTGGGGCAGGCCCCATCCAGTCCCCTGGCACGTACCTGCAGCAGCCAATAGCAGCGCCGATGGAATGTAGGGACGATGGAGGAGTGGACATAGCAGCCGTAGAGACACTGCGTGGGAGAGAGAGAGAGGTGGGTTGGGGCTGCGCTCTGCCCTCAGGACTCCTCCTCCCCAGAACAAGCTGCATTGCTCAGCTCCCCACCAAGCAGGTTGGCACTGTGTGGGCCTCACCTCCCAAAGCCACCATGGCTGCCCAGACCTCGGCAACCTTTCCTCTTTGACCCGACACCCCGGAAGAGCCTGCATGCTGAATCAGACCCAGAAGGCCCGTCCCATCCCGCCAGCATCCTGCTTCTCCCCACTGTGGCTGGCCAGACTCCCACACGGGAAGCCCACAATCAAGGCAGGGAGCCAGGAGCTCTCCCCCATGCTTGCGGCCAAGCCTCTGGACAGGGAGGAACCATCAGGCCCCCATAACTAAGAGCTGCTGATAAACCTCTCGGCAAATTTGTCAAAGCCATCTTTGAAAGCCATCTAAGCTAGAGGCCATCATCACATCAAGTGGCAGGGAGTTCCACAAGCTCCCCAGGAACTGTGTGAAAAAATACTCTCTTTGGTTTGTCCTGAATCTACTTTCCATCAATTTCATGGAATGACCCAAATCCTAGGGTTATGAAAGAGAGGAAGAAAACCTCTCTCTCTCTCTCCACACCAAGGTCAATTTTACAGTCTTCTCTCCCCACCTTGTCCCGGCTGCTTTCCCGCCCCTGCCCTACCTCTACACCTTTCACTTTCAGCTTCATGTGGTCCTCGCGGGTGGTCTTGCCGTCCTTCCGTTTCTTCCAGCAATAGCCATCCTTCCGGTATTTCACCTTCTTCCGGTTGTATAGGATGATGGAGCCGTTCTGAGGCCTGCCAGAGAGAGGAGCAGAGGCAGCTGCTGCATTCCGAGTCAGACCTTGGATCGGAGGGCACCGTGCACGACTGGCATCAGCGGAGGAGACGCCTCCGGCCCTAATCCGGGAGCTGGGCCCGCTAAAAAGAAGGCCGGAGGCCAGGCGCTGGGTGGTGAGCTCCGCCCCAGCTGCGTAGGACAAGCCTGCCCTCCCCAGATTCTGCCCCCGGCTTTGGAACCAGGTAGGAAGAAAAACCATCCCACCCAGCTGGGGCTTCGCTCACAATCAACCTCCCTGCCTCCGACACATGGCCCAAAATGGGGATTGCACACAACTCCTGAACGAGGGCGATGGCTTTGCCTACCCTGAGACCAGCCGTGGGAATCGTGTCTGCTCTGACTGGCCGCAGCGCCCCCCGGGAGTCCAGGGCCTTTTCCTGCCACCTGCGAGCAGAGCTATTTCCCCCGGGCCCTGCCAGTGAGCGACGGCCCCTCCTCTCCTGCATCACTGGTTTGCATTTTCACACGTTCTATGCTTCAGATAATAATGTGATGGAAAAGTAGGGTAGGAATGGACAAAAGAGACGCGGGGAGCAAAAAATAAGGCTTCTGGAGGAGAAAGCCAAGCCAAGGCCACGACAGGGACATCCCCGCGATAAAACGGATCTTTGGAAGAAAGCGAGAGGCGGGTTTCCCTCCACGGCAGGGGGCTGTGCCTTCTTCCTGCCCCCTGCCCCAGCTGGGGCCTGAGTCAAAGGGGCTCCTCCTTCCTACCTGGTCTTGGGGGAGCAGGACAGCCACTCATCGTGCTTCTCAAAGGTGATCAAATAGGAAGCAATCTCCTGAGACACAGAGAGAGGGAGCGTGTGAAAGCGCAGCAGAGTTCGGAAGGGGACCGCGTCACCTCCTGCCTGAACGGTCCTGATGAGCAACGCTCAGGCGGGGTGGCGACACAGGGTTTATTTAATACCTCCCTATACCACCTATTACAAAGTCTCAAGGCGGTTTACCAAAAAAAAAGCACAGGCAAAAAATTAAGAACATCAAAACGTAAAGCCCTGTGGATGCCAGAGCCACAGAAATGGGAAGGGGACCCACCACCGGCCCTGGCCAAAGGCAGGAATCTCTCCCTCCACCTCCACAGGCCTCCCAAACGGATCAGTGAGCCGTCTTTACATTTGATTATTGCTTTGAACCTTCTATGTTGTTTGAGGATGTACAACATCTAGAGACAGGGCCAGCTTAGCCCCTTCTGAGGCCCTAAGCTACCTCAGGGTCCACAGGCCCCACAGCATTGCAAAATGGGTCAGATGTCCTGTCCCCAGCATCATTCACGGCAACAGCCACATTCATCGAACGGTAACCATGGGCCTTGGTCTAAACCACGTCCCATAAACGTAGACAGAACTCAGTTACTTCTGCACAGATTTACAAACTCAGAATGACAAATAATGGTGTTGCCAAACAAGAATATATTTCGTCTTATCACAACAATAATGTCTATTTTAGTCTTTCCCCCTGCTTTATTTCCCAACCAGACTTGAAACTGAGCCTTCCTCGGCATTCAGAGGCGGCCCCTCAGATCACGCGGGGCTCGAAGCTGCGTCTTCCTGAGCTTGTGCCTAAATCTGGCCGCCTCCAACCCCAGCACAGCCCCTCCTTCCGTGGCTGCTTCCGATGCAACCTTGCGTTTCTTTCTAGACTGTGAGCCCTTTGGGGACAGGGCAGCATCTTATCTTCTTCTCTGTTTTGCTTTGAAAACCCCTGTGGAACCTTCTGTTGAGGAGCAGCCCAGGCATGTTTGCAGTGGCAGAGAAGAGCAAGCGAGCGGGAGAGCGGGCACGCACCGCTGCACCAGCATGCCAAGGGGCTGCCGTGGGAGCGAGCGGGCTCCCCTGCCCCGAGCCAAGAGGCAAAGTTGCCGGCCGGGCTGGGGAGAGCAGGCCGGGTGACCCATGCCCGGGAGGACAGAGGACTGTGTGTGTGGTCAGCCGAACCAGGAGATTATTCTACAGCCCAGGAGGAGGGGCCTTGAGAACTCTGCCCCTAGACAGCAGGCGGAGCAGGGATGCGTAAAGAACCGGCCTGTATGGGCCTCCAAACCGGTTCAAAGGTGGGGTGGTGGTTGACTTCAAGGGCGGGGGAGGGTGCACTTACCCCTCCCTCCGCTTTCCCCCCGATGGCACCCCGTTAGCAAAGGGTCCCTCAGGGCGTCCCTCCCTGCCACCCATCCCCTCATCGGATCCTATGTCACCAGAAGTACCCGACACGCGTGCGTGTGTCGGCGGAGGCACGTCACGCTCACAAGCATGCATGTCGGGTGCGTGAACATGACGTGCGCGTGCGCCAACACGTGCAGGCACGTTGGGTACTTCCGGTGACGGACGGTCCAACGAGGGGATGGGGAGGCAGGAAGGGATGCTGCCACCACGACAGACCCTTTGCTAATGGAGCACCGGCGGGGGGGAGGGAGTGGAGGGAGGGGTAGTGCACCCTCCCCTGCCCTTAAAGTCAAACCCCCAGCCTTCAAACTTCCCCCGCCTCATTCCGTGCACATCTCTAGTCACCAGCTTCACAGTGGTGAGCTGTATTTATTCTCAAATTATCACATTTTTATCAAAATATGCATTTATCATACCAGGGAGGAGAGCTGGTCTTGTGGCAGCCTGCATGACTTGTCCCCATAGCTAAGCAGGGTCTGCCCTGGTTGCATCTGAATGGGAGACTTGATGTGTGAGCACTGGAAGAGATTCCCCTTAGGGGATAATGGGGCTGCTCTGGGAAGAGCATCTAGGCTCCAAGTGCCCTCCTTGGCAGCATCACCAGGATAGGGCTGAGAGAGATTCCTGCCTGCAACCTGGGAGAAGCCACAGCCAGTCTGTGAAGACAATACTGAGCAAGATAGACCAATGGTCTGACTCAGTATATGGCAGTTTCCTATGTTTCCAATACACATATGCAAATTTTATGCAAAGTTGAGACTTTTTGTGTGTGAAAAGCATCCTATCTTTTCTACCTTTTTGGTGATAGATATTGATTTTTTTCTCCATCTGGACCTGACAACCATAACCAAAAAGATATAAACATGACATTTTTGAAGGTAGGTTCCAGACCTCACTCAGACATTCAAAAAAATCCAAAACCCCAGAAAAATAATTACTTCCCCAGAAAATCTAGGAAAACCCTCCCATTGGAAAGCATGAGGACGTCAGAGCTCACAGAGTTAGGAAAAGACTAGAGTCCCAGTAAGATCAGCCATTAATACGCTTGCAAACTGGAAGCCGTTTTACTAGTAAATCCATAAAATAAATAAATTTTGTGGAGCTGTCTTGAAAATACATATTATTTATATTTATATCCCACTTGATTATATAAAACCACAAGGTGGCTAACACACACTAAAATTAAAGACGATAGGATTGTTCAGACTAGTGTTCCCTCTAACAAGGATTCCCAGATGTTGTTGACAACTCCCAGAATCCCCAGCTGCAATGCCTTTTGCTTGGGGATTATGGATCGTAGTCAACAACATCTGGGAATCTCTGTTAGAGGGGACACTGGTTCAGAAGACGGCAGACTGGGTCAGACTAGGCTCCTACTCAGCTTTGGGGGCTGGGTGCGCTCCCAGTTTTCGGTTGTGTGCTTGGAATCGTATTTCTCCTGGATTCTAGGCAGGAGGTGGGGAGCAGGACTGCCTACTATGGGCACGTGATCTGCCCAGGTTCCATCCCCAACTTCTGAACAAGGAAGGAGGAAAAACCCTCCTCCCCAGTTGAGGCTGAGCACCTCAGCAGCGGTGTTGCCTCTAACATGGATTAATAAGGGGATTTTATTGTTTTAATTTATAATATCCATTTTATTGATATTGATACATTGTATCCTAATTTTTAAATTTTTATTTGTTGACTTTTTGTTCTGGTTGGTGACCGTAACAATAAAGACTGACTGAATTCACAGGGATTTCCAGGTGCAGTTAACTACAACTCCCAGAATCCCCAGCTTCAATGGCTTTTGCTTGTGGATTATGGAAGCTGTAGTCAACAACATCTGGGAATTCCTGTTCGAGGGAAGACTGCTTGGCAGGTTTTCACAAGCACGCGGCCGGAAATCGGGCGGGGGGCACCCAGCTTCTGAAGTGGGGGGCAGGACGTTTGTCTTATCCAGTTCACGGTTGTGTGAATGAGCTTCATAAAATTTAAAAAAAACATGCACGCACACACTAAAATCAGCATCTCACACCGCGCGCGCGCGAGAGAGGGATGCATGTGAAACCACCACAAGAGCACATCAGCACAGTAGTCCAAGCCCCAAGAAGGCACAGGAGGAGGCCGGCCGGGCTGGAGGGAGCCACCGCCACGGGGAGCGAGAGCCTTCCACAATCTGGGCCTTTGCATGGGTGGAGCACAACCAACTCACAGACAAGTGCAGCAGGGAGGCCAGAAATCCCACGCCTGGTGTAGTCACACGCAAACAACACTTGTGCAGAACCCCAGAGTGCTGGAGCGGGAAGGGGCCCCGGAGGGCTTCTGCCCTGAGCAGGCGGCTGGACTGGAAGTCTGCTGACAGCACCCCTGGCGGCAGGCGGCCATCCAGCCCACGGCTGGAGATGGCCAGGGAGAGCAAGCTCACCGCTGCGCAAGGCAGCAGCAGCCGAAAGGCCTCAGGCCCGATCCCCAGCAAGGCTGCTCTGCTGGACTCCTGCAGCTGGGGAATTCCAGCTCCCGTCTAGCCAAATGCTAGCAGCACCCACTGCTGGTGCTGGTCCCACCCTTGGGAGCCACAGAGAACAAGCCTGCTCCTCCTCCTCCTCCTCCGTGACAGCCCTCCAGCTATTCAAAGATGGCTCTCGTATGCCCACGGGGTCCTCTTCTCCAGACTAAACATCCCCAGCTGCTCCTCCCACCATTCCTCATAGGACTCCATTTCCAGGCCCTGCACTGCCTCAGTTGCCCTCCTGTGAACTTTGTGCCCCGTGACGAAGAAGATGGAGAGAGACAAAAGCTCCTGCCGCTAAGAGATCGTTTGGCTTCAAGGGGTTACAAGACTCCAACCACGTTTTGACAAGTTCCTCCTTCCAGGAACTGCAAGAAGTAAGGGTGACCCCCCTCCCCCCAACACACTGGCCTTTGGAACTCCCTGCCCCCAGCAGTCCGCCAGGCATCCACCCTCACTGTGTTTTTTTACACACTGCAAAGATGGCTTTATTTTCTCTGAGTTTTTGATGGCCTTCTCATTTGATCTCACGGCTGTTTTATTGCTGACTACCAACTGTGACAGTTTCAGTATTTCCTTGTTTCAATAGCCATGATTTCAATACAGTCATTGTGGTAAAATGCTGCCAGCTGCCTCAAGAGGCTTAGACTGGAAGCCAGAATAAAAACATACATTTTTATAAATAAAGTCCTTGGAATTGCACCCAACTTTGTTTCCCCCGTCTTGGCCTAAGAGCCCTCCCACTGTGCCTTCAAGTGCTGTGATGGGCCATCCCTCTGTTGGCAGCCCCAGTGATCCTGGGAAGCAAGACAGAGACCTGCTCCCCACAGCAGGCCGCACTGGGTGGACTCGGGGGATACGCCCCACCCGCTGGGGGCTTCCCAGGCCCAGAACGCTCTCCCAGCACGTGGCCCGAAGCAGCCCCCGCCGGCCCGGCCTCCCACCTCGTTGGTGTTCCAGCGCAGACGCTCCTTGGGCAGAGCAGGGCACTTGGGCACGCAATCCACCAGCTTCTTGGGCAGGAAGACCTTCAGGTGGTGGCTGTTTTCTGGAAGGGGGGGAGACAGGCAGACCATGAGACACGGGCTTGGGGGCCCAGACCCACAGGGAGAGCTTTACACGACAGGAGACGGCCAAGTCCCGAAGGGGTAGGACAGAAAGGACCGCTGGGGAGGAGGCAAGCGGGAGAGTCCCTGTTTCTGCAAGCGAACAAACCCCTCCAGCCAGGGAGGCGGCGCAAAGCAGGCAGAGGGTTGGGCCAAGGAGCCCCCCCCCCCGGCTTTTGACGGGAGGGACTGCAGAGAGGCGATCCTGCCACCCTGCCCCAGCAGCGGAAGTGGGGCAGAGCATTCCACTTCCTTGCAAGGAAAGGCAAACTCCCCTTTAAAAACAGAATAATCAACCAAACAGGGCTTTCGTTTAAAAAGCAAACTAAACAAGAGGACATGATGGAGGTTCTTGACATTCTGCATGGTGGTGTGGAGAAAGTGGACAGACACACCTCCTCCATTTCCCATACTACAAGAGTCCAGCGTCAACAAATGTAACCAACCGGACAGAGAAAAAGGAAGTTCTTTTTCAGACCACGTGAAATTAGCCTATGGAATTTCCTGCCACAAAATGTGGCGATGGTTACAAGCCGAGGCAACTCGGCTGTTAGACAGGATGGCTGTGTGGTGCCTTCATATTCAGAGGTATTCTACTTCCGAAGGCCCATCGCTGGAGAAGAAGCAGTGAGAGAGGACTGCTACCCTCCTCAAGACACCTGGCTGGCCTCGGCGGGGGGGGGGGGGGCAGAGAAAGCAGGATGCTGGAAGAGAGGGACCCAGCTCAGTCTGATCTTGCAGGGCACTCCTTCCGGCCTCATTTGTTGGCCTCTATAGATCAAGCTGTAGACACTACTCGGGTGAAACAAGGAGGACTGCGGGTCTTGGGGCAGTGAGCACAGGTTTGCTAAGCAGGGTTTGCCTTGGTTTGCATCTGCATGGGTGACTGCATGTGAGCATTGTCTCCTGTTGAGACATTCCCCCTGAGGGGATGAGGCCCTCGCTTAGGGGCAGACCATCTGCTTGGCATGCAGAAGGTGCCAGCTTCACTCCCTGGCAGGCTCCTGCCTGCAACCTTGGAGAAGCTGCTGCCAGTCTGAGCCAATGCTGAGCTAGATGGACCCAGGGTCTGACTCAGCAGAACACAGCTTCTAATGTAAGCCCAGGTCCTCAGGTCGATTCTCACAGCAACAGTATTTGTGCCTCCATGTATGGTCTTTTGAAGTGCACACATCCCATTGCGGGCCAGAGCAGCCCCTGGCCCCAGATGAAACTACCAAAGAGCCCCAATATAGCATTCCAGCCAATCAAGACATGAAGGAACCATCCGCCACAACAGCACAAACGCAGCACCCAGCAGCAATGTCACGGGGGGGGGGGGTTCAGAACGCCCTCAGAACAGCCGTTGAGTGAGCTGGTCCAGAAAAGCCGCCTGGAATTGTGAAAAAGCCTTTGCCTGGAGACAGAAGAATCACACCCAGGAAAGGGGCGAGCGGATGTCCCTGGGGGCAGTGGTCCAAGGGTGGGTGCCACGAACAAAAAGGCCCACCCCCCCCTGCCACAGAGGGACATGGCCTGCCCCTGTGAATGGGCAAAGGGGAGGGAGAGGGAGAGCAGGCGGATCCTGAGTGGTGCTGGATTCCGCCTCAGCAGGCTGAGCGCCTTGGCTCGGAAGGGCGAGGGAGGCGGCAAGAAGATGCCCAACTCACCAGATACCTCCGTAGTTTCCCTGTTCATCTTTAGGGCTTTGCACGGTGACAGCATTAGAGTTCTCGGCCTGGTGGGGGACTCAGACGGGGGCACCTGGAGCTCAGGATCAGCCCTGGAGAGGTGGCAGAGGGGCAGGGGATGGAAGAGAGCAAAGCCGGTTGGATAACAGACAGTCACCTCCAGGCAGGCGGGGCCCACTGCCTCTTCAGCCCCCCCCCCCCGGCACCCTGTAAAATTGCTCACAGCAGACTCCTCACGCGTCCCCTTGGCACCCCTCACTTCTCACACCCCCCCCCGGCAGCACCCCCTTCCCTGGAGCACCTGTGGGGAAGCCCCGCCACCACCACCAATGGCGCACCTGCAGCGCTCAGTGCCACCGGCATCTGCAGGTGGGGGGTGTCTGTGTCCGCCTGCCTGCCTGCTCTGCAGAGACCCTCTTGCCCCTCCCAGGGGGCCCCTCTCCTTGCCGCCCGCCCGCCCGCCTGCCTGGAGGCCCCCTGCAGCCCCCCTGGGCACACAGGAGACGCCCCTCCAAGAGCCGCCGCCTCTCCTGGCAGGCCCCCCTCGGGGCTCCCTCTTCGGAACAGGCGCAGCGGCCGCAGCCCTGGATGCTCCGGCGCTGCCCGCCGCCCAGCCCCGCAGGGGCCCCTCTCGCCCCCGGCCAGCCGCGGCCCAGCCCGGCCCTCCTCCAGCTCCACGCCTGCCTGCCTGCCTGCCGCCTCCTCCCGCCGCCAGCCCCGCACCTGCCCAGGTCTCCGCCCGCCGGGTGCCCCGCTGCTCCCGCTGGCCGCCCCTGCCGGGGAGACGGGGGCGCCCGCCCCGCTCGCCTCTCGCCCCCTCCCCGCCAGGCCGCGCTGCCCGCCGCCGTGCCCAGGGCTGCTGCGGGAGGGGCTGGGCGGGGGGGGGCGCCCACGGCCCGGCGGGGGAGGAGGCGGCGCGCTCCCTCCCGGCGCGGCTGGCTGGGGCGCGCACCTGCTGCTGCCGGGGCTGCCGCTGCCGCCGCCGCCGCTCGGGCTCGGCCGCCGGCCGCCATTCTCCCCGCGCCGGCTGCGCCTGGCTCGGCCCCTTCCTCCTCCTCCTCCTCCCTCCTCTCCCCCTGCGCTGCGCTGCGCTGCGCTCCGCCCCGAGCGGTGACAGCTCGCCGTGGCCCGGCCCGGCAGCGTCTGAGCTCAGCGCGCAGGAGGCGGAGGAGGCAGGCGCGGCGGCGGCGGGCCGGGCATGGGCAGCTCCCCCGGACGGAGGCCCCCCGCGGGAGGCCGGAGCCCCAGGGCCGCCCGGATGGCCCCAGCGGCGGCTCGGCTCCCGCCCCCCGCGCTCCCAGAGCCGGGCTCGGCCTGGCGGTGCGTGGCCGGGGCTGGCGAGAGCCTGCCTGCCTGCCTGCCTGCCTGGGGAAATCCCCACGCACGCCCCGCAACTCGCCAGGCAGCTCCAGCCCCCACCTGCCGGGCAGCGGCCGGCCGGCCAGCCAGCCAGCCGGGGGGGGGGCGGGGGCGGGGAGGAATCTCCGCCAGGAGCCCCCCGCCCGCCCCGCCCCCGAGGGGGACCAAGCAGGGAGAGGCATCTCGAATCGGGGCACCTGGGGTCTCTCTCCCTCCGGGAAGGAACCCCCAGCTGGCTGCGTGGCTTGCCTGCCCAGCGCCCCCCCCAGCCCCCCCCGGGGGGCAGAAAAGGCAAGGCTTCCCCACCCAGACCGAGTTCAGCAGCACTCCCTGCTGGCAAGGGTCGCCCGCATCATCACCCCCAGACTCCATTGCTCTCGCATTGGGAAGCAACCCGCCCCCCCTCCACACACACACCAGTCCCAAAGAGATGCCAACCCCTTGTGGCCCCTTAAAACTGTATTGTAGCAGAAGCTTCCATGGGTGATGGGAGTTGTAGTCCAAGAGGACCTGGGGGGGCCTGCAAGGTGCGCAGTGGGGCCAAGGGGTCGGCCTGCCTGTGACCACCCAGCAGTAGCCTCAGAGGAGTGCAGGGACCGTTCCCAGCCGCAGTTGCGGGGCAGGATGAGGACTGGTGGGGCCCGCTGGTGCCACCCATTCAGGTGTGAACCGTGAGAACCGGCTCATGGGGCACCACAGACGCATTTGTCCCCCAGGCTTTTCATCAGATAGTGTTTTATTTGAGTTTCTAATCGTTTTGACATTTTGAATTTCAATTGTTGGGATGTTTTAATCTTTTAAAAACAAAACAAAAAGATGTTTTTGTTGTTTTGTTGGGAACTGCCTGGAGTCTCACGTTTTGGGCGGTATATAAATGTTTTAAATAAAAATAAATTTAAAAATAAATAAATGTATAGGCTAGGAATATTGTCTGCCATCTTTATGGGCCACCCTATCTAGAATCTCAGGGCAGCGTACACTTTCAACAAACAGCAGCCAAAACCTAAAAATGATGTAAAACAGATTTGAACTACCATAAAACTAACATTAAAACATCTTAAACTACAAGCCTGAGGAAACAGGTGTTTTCTCAAAAGTTGTTTAAAGGCAACCAGGGTTGGGGAGGTTCTGTTTTCACTTGGAAGTGTGTTCCAGAGCCCCAGGGCAACCCTAGAGAAGGCCCAGTTTGGGGTCACCACACTGTGTGACCTCCCCCCCGCCCCGATGATCTTAATAGGCAGTGGGGTTTATGAAGAAGAAGGCGCTCTCTGGAATTCCCTGGGCCCAAGCCGTTCAGGGCTTTATACCCACAACACATTTCAGCTGTACCTAGAATTATCACAGACGGATGGATCTCTTCCACTTCCACGGCCCGTTTGCACCCCTGCTTACATGGCGTTTTCCTTTCTCTATACCTGGGCTGCAAAAGTTCTGCTCCCCAGCTGTTCTTGAACTACAGCTTCCATCACCCGCTGCTACAGTAGCCGGTAGTCAGGAGCTATGGGCATTGTAGTCCACCAACAGCTGGAAGGCTGCAGTTGTCCAAGCCTCCTCCGCTGCACCCACATATATACGTATGCCTACCCCCAGAGGACAGACGACTACTAAAAGCATTGATATCATGCTTTTGATCATGCAAAGTTTTTCAGGCGTCTCACCTTCTTGAGCTCATCCTCACAACAGCCCTGCAAGGGGAGTGTTGCTACCCCCGTCTGGCAGCTGAGGCCGAGAGGGAGCAACTTGCATCGCTGTATGGCCGAGGTGAGGCTCGAACCTGGCTGGGAAGTCCTGAGTTGCAGCTTAGTCTCTTGGGCGCTGCACTGCACCTGATTTTCCCGATGAAATGGACTCGAGTCCAAGGAAACTTATGCTGCAGTAACAGTCTTCAAGGTGACACAAGAGGTTGTTGTTGGTGCTTAGGAGGACCCTGGTGTGGAGAAAGACTGCAGAAGCGTAGGCATGAGTGTAAGAAACCCTCCGGTGAGTGGATCTGATGGGTACAGAATGAACCACATCGTGAGCCTGGACACAGCAGACTGCCTTGGTCATGTGCTTGCAGCAGCAAGTGGGAAGCAAATATGAGGGGGGTGGGAGGGGAGGCCTGGCCAGGCAGGCCGTTACTGGGAAGGACACCTTGTAGATCTTGCGGGAGGGTGACTGGGCAAACTTCTTTCCTTCCCTGTGCCTGTGTCGGGTGTTCAGATATCACAACATTGCCTGGAGGCAAAAGCCAGGCATGGATGGCAGCAGGAGGGAGGGACAAGCACTGGCTAAGTAGGGACACTGAAGGCCCAGAAACAGCAGGATTTGCAGGCTCCAGAATGTGTGGGAGCCTCTCCGGTCTCCATAGATGACACTGGAAGCTGCCATATGCCGAAGACCCTTGGCAGGGGCTCTCCGGGGCAGGGGCTCTCCTGGCTTTCAGGCAGCTTCCTGGAGGCACTAAGGGCTGGGGCTGGGACCTTCTGCATACAAGCAGATGCTCTTCCACGGAATTGCGTACATAGGAGTGCCTTGAGATCCCAGGAAGAGGGAGCAGAGGCTGGAGGGCATTTGCCCCTTGCGAAGAGACAATTGGTATAAACCAGGAAGCTAAAAACATCAGGAGTTTGAGCAAAGGACATCAATCAGTTCTCCAGTTTTGCAAGACCTACAAGGCCTTTTGGTGAGGGTCGGAGGGGCCTGTGTTTCAAGTCTGCATGGAGCTCAGAGCTTTCCATCTTTGACAAAGGTTTTGGGGCCCAGCCAGCATTCAGGAAGAGAGAGGGAGGGAGGGAGAGGGAGGAGTGTTTGCCCTGCTCCCAGCCCAGGGCTTCTCAGCCTTGGGCCCCCAGATGTGAACTATAACTCCTTTGGCGGGTGGAGCTGGGGATGATAGGAGTGCTAGTCCAACCACATCTGGGGACCTCAGGCTGAGCAGCCCTGGGCTAGTCCCTCCTCTGGGTCCAAAGGTATGGGGCAGTTCCCTTCCCTTCCAAGGGCATGGGAACCCTTCTGAGAGCCCGAGGCATGGAAGGGTTGGGATGCAGGCATGCCAGCGGGGAAACATCTCAGAAGCAGGATCACAAGGCAAATGTGCACCTCGCTGCACGGCTCCTGTAGCGACTGCCGGGGAAAGGATGCTCTAATGCGCGTCTCTCGCCGGGCTTCTTCAGCTCTTGCTGAGCTGCACAGCGTGCCCTGACCTCCCCGGCACAATCTCTCCACACGCCTGCCACGGGGTCCTGCTTTCTTCGGCTTCCTCTTCTCGGCTCTTCCACTCTGTGCCAAGCCAAAGGGGCCGGCCTCTTGCAGCCCAAGGGGAAGCAGCAGCACAGCAAAGCATTTGGTCAGTGGGGTCCAACTTCTTCCAAGGCTTGCTTTTCCACGGCGGCGCCTCTCTTGTTCACACCAGACGGGGAGAAGAGTGGAGGGAGGTCAGCCCTTCACCTCAGGGGCTCGCCAAGTGAAATTGATGGGCAGCCGAAGGGAGAACGTCCGGGACTCCAAGCCACACAAGATGTGGAGATGGGCACTGCCTTAGCTAGGGCTTAGACAAATGGACAGAAGAGGGGCCTGTCAGCAGCTATTTGCTGTGGGAGCTCCATGGAACCTCTCTGTCCAGAGAGGCAGTCTCTCTCTGAATACCAGTCCCTGGGGAAGAAGAGCAGGGCAGGGCTCTTGCCTTTGCTTGTGCTGGAAGTGGGTGGCTAGCCACGATTGGCAACTGGGTGCTGATGGAGATGGGCCCTCCTTGGCCTGATCTAGCAGGGCGGGCCCTTCTTAGAGTCATACTAAGGCACATCGAGGAAAAGTTTTCCTAGTTATGATAATGAATCAAGAATAAAATCAGAACAAGAACAATAGTTTGTTTTTGCAATACATTTAATAAAGCATCATAACAATTGAACTCCTTGTTGTTTCTTCCAACGCTGAAAGACTTGCTTTCACATTAACATCACTTTAACATTAACGTACATGAATACCACACATGGCTGTTTTAATCGAATAATCTGTTTTACACAGCAAAGGAACTACTAACAAGACATGTAACTGAATACTGAATGGGGTGTGTGTGTGTGAACCGAGCTCTGTGAATGTTGGCTTCTCAGCCTTTGGCACCATTTCCCTGCGTGGACGCACTGACCGCCAGAAGGTAGCACAGGTTCTGAAGGGACAGTGGGGGGAAAGCCAGCTGCATACTGCGCTGGGTGCACCCCTCCAGGTCCTGGGAACCACAGCACCTTTCTGCAAGAGTGTGTATCCATGCAAGGGTCTCTAGGATGGACTCCTGATGCAACAGCTCAAGTTTAAAATCCTCCATAAACAACACTACCTGCATGCCAGAACCATTGCAGCTAGAATGAAAAAGGCCTTAAGAACTATACTTGAAAATCCCTGCTTGTTATTTTATTGAGATGAGAGCTTCCAATTAAAATATCATTTTTAATGTATTACATTCAGTCTAAAGCCATTGCCGTTGTCAGTTTCTCTGGGACACTAGGATTCCTTATTAGGTATTACTGTTAATGGTTGCAGAGTAGGGTTTATTCTTTCTGGGTGGATGTGGGGGAAAATATCCAAGCATTTCTCACAAACCTCTTGGAATAACGCCCCCTTCCCCAACAGGTAATGATTTATCCCCAGCAGAACTAGTGGCACATCCAAGGACATTTTCTGTTCTTTTTGCTCTTTTGCAAATGCTCAAGTTTTCAGCAAAGAGCTGGTCAGCCTTAGGGACATTTTACAATTCAGTCTTGGGGATGAGGTTAGTTGAACAAAGAGAGGGAAGGAAATTGTTGACCTGCATTTGCTGAATGTGGAGGAGAGAATTGGCCACTACTGGACATCCTGCTATTATGGCTGCAGTGATCCTTCTCAGGTGGGGAAGGAAAGTACACCAAGTATCCTGGATCTTTTTGTCATCCCTATAAAAATGAGATACTTAAGTGAGTTGGTCCTCCTCAGCAAGCCCTAGAGACTGGGGCAGATGATACTTCTTCAAGAGGCTAAGGCCAAGAACCAATCTTTTTGGTCTCAAAGTGTGGAAGGGCAGGGACCTCAAATCAGCCCTAACCCTCACGTTTCCCAAAATATGATCCGTCTACCTACAGCTTGTTCTACTACGTTATTTTAATTCCGGGGTCCCAAAATTGTAATCTGTTGTGTTAGGAAGAGTTGCAGACCCTTAAAAAGATTCCAGCGCATGGGAAGCTGCCTGAGGGGTTTTCTTTCTTTCCTTCCTTCCAAAGAAATATGCGAGAACTACAGAGCAGCACAAACCTACGTTCTGTGGCACGGGAGGCGGGGGTGGGTGGGTGGGCATCAACTAGACACATGCAGGCCTTCTCTCCTCTTCCACTGGTGCTGCATTACTATGGAAACACTCCTAAAGTCTCCCATGGCATTCGCTTTTTTCGTTCATTCTTTCTTTTTGCAGCCTACAGTGGAAGGTTTTCTGACAGCACAAAGAGGGAGAAAGAGAGAGAGACTCTGTGTGTTTGCCAAGGAAATAAGGCCACAGTATTGTTACAAAAAAAGAAAGAACATAAACTAAACTCTCAAAGTGCAAGGAGACCAGCAAAGAGTCAGGTTCAAAGAGGCCTGGTCTTCAGTGTTGCTTTTACCATGAGTTTTGTGATATATTTATACCCATAAACGTTTATCTTTTCCATTGCCTGCCTGTGGGTGTTAGTTACTTGTGCATGCACGAGTCAAGAGCAGCTGGTCTCCCCTTCCACACGGACTCTTGGCACTTTGGGAAAAGGTTTCCTGCACAAGTTTCTGGCTGCGCCTTCAGCATCACTCCTCTGACGGCAGCCGGAACCCCCAGAAGTCTTCCTCAGACAGGCACCCCTTGGCGACTTGATATCGAGCCTGTGTGGCCATGGTGTAGGAGATAACGGGGCTTTCTAGGGTGGGGATCATCAGCTGCTCAGGCTCTTTCGTGGAGGGGTTCCACTCTGGGTAGAGGAACTGGAATGGAAGCCAAACGTGGCCAGAGGTCAGGGGTTCCCCTTAGGAACATAGGAAGCTGCCATTTACTGAGTCAGACCCTTGGTCCATCTAGCTAAGTATTGTCTACACAGACTGGCAGCAGCTTCTCTAAGGTTGCAGAAGGAATCTCTCTCAGCCCTGTGTCTTGGAGATTCTGCCAGGGAGGGAACTTGGAACCTAGATGCTGTCCCCAGAGCGGCTCCCTCCCCTAAGGGGAATCTCTTACAGTGCTGCTCACACTTCTAGTCTCCCATTCATATGCAACCAGGGCAGACCCTGCTTAGCTCAGTGGACAAGTCCTGCTTGCTACCAGAAGACCAGCTCTCCTCTCCTAAGCCCTTCTCTCAAGAGCTTAGAACTTCAGGTCATCCACCTATTTTATTTATTTATTTATTTGATTTATATACCACCCTTCCAAAATGGCTCAGGGCGGCCTACACTACTACAAGCCTACACTAAATGGTGTGGTAGATTCAGGACAGATGAGAAGAAGCCCTTCTTTATACAATGCAGAACTAAAGTATGGGATGTGCCCTACGGACAGCTGCAGACTTACTACCTAGGGGATTGGATAGATCCATGAAGCGGAGGAGAAGCCAGAGGTTCCCAACCTGTGCTCTTCCAGGTGTGTTGCTGAACTACAACTCCCATCATCCCCAGCCATGACAAACTGTGGGGACCCCTGGTCAAGTGGACAGCTGTTAGATCAGGGCTGTGCAACTGCGGCCCTCCTGCAGATGTTGGGCTACAATTCCCACCATAGGGTTGCCATATTCCGGCTTTCTAAATCCGGGTGCCTAATTTGCATATTATGTAAGTTAGCTCAAAAATACTTTTTGAGCAGCATAGTGACTGTATGTTTTGCTCCATAACTCCACTTCTACAAGGGTTAGAGCTTAGCTTGCTTTTCTTTCTTTCTTTCTTTCTTTCTTTTTTTTTTGGAAAGCTGAAATCCGAGCGAATCTGGGTGGGCTAAGCAATCTGGGAGAGATGCTTGAAATCCAGGCGAGACCCAGAATTTCACTGGGCATGGCAACTCTACCACCGGGGAGAGGGGTGAACACGGGCCACCTCTCCCCTAGCTATGCTCCTGATCCACCCCTGTTCAGACAAGCGAGCTCCGCCCGATGCCCATCACTAGTGGCTGTGAAAAGCCACACTTATCGGGAAAGGAGGCAGTAGAAACTCAGCGGCTGCAGGGGAGAGAGGTTGTTTGATGGTGGGGCACTTGAAGAGGAGGCCATTCCAGTCCTTCTGTTTTTGTGGGGCGGGGGGTTCACAGGGGTAGTGTCAGTTTGCAATGACTTTGAACCTTCTAGAACAAGGCTTCTCAAACTAAGGTCCAGCCCCAATGGCCAAAGGCTGATGGGAGTTGTAGTCCAGCAACCTCTGGGGACCCCATCCTCTAGCTGAGCAGATGCCTCCAAGAACGCTGCAAGCAGGCCAGGAAGGCAGGAGCCCTCTTCTGCTGTGGCTGTTCAGGAAAAGAGTGCTCAGGGGCATCCTGCTTCTGAACATACAGGTTCAATTAAACCAGTACCTCTCTCACAGAGCTGCACAGCTTCGGCCCTCTGGCTTTCGCTGGACTACAACTCCCATCATCCCTAGCCATCGTGGCCCATGTGGCCCCTTGGAGTAAGGGAGGTAATGAAGAAAATAGGGAGGGGTGGAACTGGGGCGTGGCCCTCAGGAGCTGGGGGTCCAAGTTCTTTGAACCCATCTGCTCAATTATACGGACACTCCGGGGTGGATCAGTGAATGCTGGACTCTGCAGCCATCACTCACTGGAAAAGCGACATGGATTCTCCACACCTGGCAACTGCAAATGAAAGCAATCATAATGGGTGGGGAATGGTTGCCTGAATCTCCCGAGATTCTGCAACAGCTACGTAACTGTTGCAGAACAGTTCCACCACTCTCCAGCACTACGCAACTTTGGCTTTGTCTGTATCCCTCGAAGCGAGTGCCAAGCAGTGGAGCCAGGAGAGAGGTCCTTCCACTCCAGGGGTAGCAGAAATCTTCCTCCTGAGCCATGAAAGGAAGCAGGGAGGTCTCTCCACTGTGGTTACTTCTGCCCGGCCTCTGTCTGTCAAGTCTTAAGTGCTCCCACATTAATCAATGTTCTGCTCCTGGCCACTCTGCCCAGGAGCGACTTCCTTTAACTCATCATGATGCCCTTGTGCTGCTTCCTGGCTGGGCCTGACTTCTCTTTCTATAGCCCATTGTTTCCTCTCTTACCCACATGAAAGGGCAACTCGCTTTGCATGCAGAAGGCCCCAGGACAAATTCCTGGTTGTTGTTAAACTCCTCTCAGGTAGCAGGGCTCTGGGGGAGGGGAAGCCCTGCCTGAGCCCCTGCCAGGGGAGAGTAATGGTCAGGATGGCAGCCAGATTCATCCCAGGAGGCCAAGGATGCGAGAGGCCCTCCTTCCCCGGGCTGTGGCTGCTCTTCCTCTTCAGGCAAGGCTGCTGCTGCTGCAGCCCATTCTGTTCCAGCCATGACTGCTAAGGGGCAGGGCTACCTCTCGCATGTTTAGTTGCAAACTGCATGACCAAGGCAATCTTCTCACTTGTGTCCTCTGCAGGGATCACAAGACGTTCATGATGCTTGCACTTGGCAAGGCGTATTTCTTCTTCCCCCCCCTTTTCCTGTCCCCACATAAGCCCCACTTACCCGTGTGCTCCTGTGCTGGCTGAGGGCAGGGTCCTTTCCATGGAGGTCTGCAGGCTGCGGCATGCAGGAGGGGCCCAGTGGATCTTCCCGACAGGCTGCTTTTGCAAGGGGGTCAGCTGCAGCCCCCTCCTCTGCTTCATAGAACGGCTGGGGCACAAAGCCACCCCACGTAGCCTTCTTCAGCCTGCAGAGTGCACAAACAGAGAGCAGGGATAGCAGCCTCAAAGGCAGGAACGCTGGATCCTTTCCCAGGTGGACTTGTGTCTTCTTTCGGGCACAATAATTATTCAGTGTTGGTTACTGAGCAGGTGCCTGAAGTCCAGACAAGTCTCCTCAGGGGAGGGCGTTTGTTGCCGGAAAGCATAGTTCCAGCAAAGTGAAATATTTCCTTCCGGAGGGAATACAGTTTTTGCCCTGGCCAGCAATGTATTTGTGGCAATCACAAACACAATGTGTAGAAGTCTCACACAGGCAGGCAGGGGCATAAACTTCATGGGGGTGGCAGGGCTCAAGCCCCCTCTGGGATTCCCTGGAGAGGGCAACGACCCCCACCCAGGCTTTCTGGCAGGGCCGGCCGGGCTCAAATCCTCCTCTGGATTTCCTGGGGGAGGCAATGCCCCCCCCGCCAGCTGCCAGGTAGCATCAGCAAGCTCTCATGCTCAAGTGCCAGCATAGTGTAGTGGTCAGAGTGCTGGACTAGGACCGGCAAGACCTGAGTTCAAATCCCCATTCAGCCATGAGACTTGCTGGGTGACTCTGAGCCAGTCATGTCTCTCTCAGCCTAACCTACCTCACAGGGTTGTTGTGAGGATGAAAATAACCATGTACACTGCTCTGAGTTCCATGGAAGAAGAGCAGGATATAAATGTGAATAAACATAAAAATAAATAAATAAGTTCATCAGTCAGTTGGAAAACACAGCCAGCCCTGTGTTATCTTTTTAGCAGCTCAGCAAGTTCTTTGGAGGCACAGCTGCCTCTCAGGGCCCTTTCACTCTATACGTCTCTGATCAGAAGTAGTAGAACAAGGAGAAAAGCTAGTGGGGCTCCGTGCATGCAGGTGCTGTGCCCAGAGTGACCCCATTCCCTAAGGGGAATATCTGACAGTGCTCACATGTAGTCTCCCATTCAAATGCCAACCAGGGTGGACCCTTCT